>NC_042615.1:690064742-690383492 GCF_901001135.1 Rhinatrema bivittatum
TTCCGGAGGATGTGGTGAAGACCAGAACTGTGAAGGACTTCAAAGGGGCGTGGGATAAACACTGTGGATCCATAAAGTCAAGAGACCGCCAATGAAGAGTGGGTGACTCGCCAGAATGATGGCTACTGCCTGGAGACAATACCCTTATTCAATAAACGTACACATGCTTACTGTGACTCCAACATCGTTCTAGCTTCAACAGCAAGAGGAAATGTGGAATAAAGGATCTGCACTCACAAAGGGGGAGTTAGCTGGCTTGTTACCGCGGTTACTACCCCAAACCAATAAGCATGTTACTTCAATTTCTATGCATATACAGCATAGTTCTCTGCTTCAACGGCAGGGGAGAAGAAAAAACTGATACTACACACATCCAGCAGAGCTCTCTGCTTCAACGGCAGGGGAGAAGAAAAAAGGGTTTGCACTCACAAAGCGGGGAGTAGCTGGCTTGTCACGGCGGTTACTACCCTAAACCAAATAAGCCTGTTACTTCAATTTCTATGCATATACAGCATAGTTCTCTGCTTCAACGGCAGGGGAGAAGAAAAAAACTGATACTACACACATCCAGCAGAGCTCTCTGCTTCAACGGCAGGGGAGAAGAAAAAAGGGTTTGCACTCACAAAGCGGGGAGTAGCTGGCTTGTCACGGCGGTTACTACCCTAAACCAAATAAGCCTGTTACTTCAATTTCTATGCATATACAGCATAGTTCTCTGCTTCAACGGCAGGGGAGAAGAAAAACTGATACTACACACATCCAGCAGAGCTCTCTGCTTCAACGGCAGGGGAGAAGAAAAAAGGGTTCGCACTCACAAAGCGTGGAGTAGCTGGCTTGTTACGGCGGTTACTACCCCAAACCAAATGTGCCTGATACTTCACTTTCGATGCATATCCAGCATGGCTCTCTGCTTCAACAGCATGGGAGAAGAATAAACTGATACTTCAAGCATATCCAGCATAGCTCCCTGCTTCAACGGCAGGGGAGAAGAAAAACAACCAATAAGGGCTGTATAACATAGTCTGAGTAAAACAAATAAGCATAGGTGTAGCTTGCTTATTGCGGCGGTTACTACCCCTACTACCCCTAACTTATCAAGCTAGATATTTCACTTGGATGCAGCTCCATCACTGCTTTCTACATTAATGGTGGGGGTGGAAGGGAAATAGAACAAAGAGCTAAGAGAAACAGATAAGTATGAGAGAAAAAGTGTGTGAAGCTTGCTGGGCAGACTGGATGGGCCGTTTGGTCTTCTTCTGCCGTCATTTCTATGTTTCTATGTTTCTATATGTTTCTATGAATATGAGAGGCCACTTCAGTGGGTAATTAAACACCTTGCCCAGCTACTTTGTCTTGTTACTGACTGCTTGGGATTACTTACAAGTGCTTAGGTCCATGGCGTCCCCGTTGGATATGATTCCATGGGCATTTGCACTCATGAGACCTCTTCGGCATGCTCTGTCTAGGTGGGATCTGTTGTCAGAACAGTATCATATGCCATTGCCCCTGCTGTGAGAATCCAAGTCCAGTCTCTCTTGGTGGCTGTCTCTGTGCAGTCTGAGGAAGGGAATGGACCTGGAACTCCTGGACTGGGTGGTGGCCACCACAGATGCAAGTCTCAGGGGTTGGGGTGGTGTGCTTGGATCAGACAGCACAAAGTCTGTGGTCGCTGAGAGAAAGTCTTGTCCCATCAATCGCCTCAAGACAAAGGTGGTTCATCTGTCCCTGCAGGTTTTTCTTCCCCCTGGTCAGGGGGCGGATGGTTCACATGTCTTTGGATAATGCAAAAATGGTGGCTTACATCAACCGTCAAGGCAGGACGAAGAGTCAGCGGTAGCTTTGGAGGCACAGCATTTGTTCATGTGGGCAGAGTGCCATCTCAAGGGCGCAGTGGCCTTTCATGTTGTGGGGGCGGAAAAAATATAGGCAGATTTTTCTCAGCAGGCAACAACTGGTCCCGGGGGAGTGGGAGTTGTCCCACAAGGCTTTGGAACCACATTTGTGCCAGGTGGGGTGTCCCAGCTGGATCCCATGGCGATGCTGGTCAATGCACAGACAGGTTTTTCAGTCGCAAAAGAGAGGTCAGTTCAGTGGGTCTGGATGCTCTAGTGTGCCCTTGACCGACAGGGCTCCTTCTGTGTTTCCTTCTTGGCCTCTGGTCGATCGAATCCTGAGGTGCATCCCAGTTCTGTGGTGCTGGTAGAGCCCAAGTGGCTGCGGCATCTTTGGTTTGCAGATCTAGAGCATCTGGCGGTGGACAGGCCCCTTCGGCTGGCTCATCTGCCAAAGTTGCTATGTCAGGGTCCCATATTTTCAGATCGGCAGGATCACTTTTGTCTTGTGGCTTGGCTTTTGAGAAGCAATGGCTGCACCTGAAAAGTTATCTCCACATTTCTCCAGGCACGTCAACCTGCCACTTCCTTGGCATATGTTCGGGTCTGGAAGGCGTTTGAGACTTGTATAACCTGTCAGTGGAGGTTCCTCTTATCTTGGAATTTTTGCAACAGGGCTTGTCTAAGAGTCTAGTCTATAGATCCATTTGTGTTCAGGTATCTGTATTGGGTGCTCTTTGGGGCAATGGAGGTCCATGGTCTCTCTTCCGGATGTGGGTCATTTGTTTAAAAGGGGTCAAGAATTTGTAACCTCCGGTCCAGAAGTTACGTCCAGTTTGGAGCCTTAATCTGGTCTTGCGTATTTTGTGTGGGGCTCCGTTTGAGCCTTTGCGGAGAGCGGTGCTGAAGGACATGATTCTGAAGGCCGTTTTCCTGTTGGCCATCTGTTTGGCCAGATGGGTTTGGAGTTACAGGTTCTATCTTACAGGAATCCCTTTCTATGGATTTACATTGACGGGGGTTTCCTTGCAGACTGTCCCCCCTCCTTTTTGCCTAAGGTGGTGGTCTCCTTTCATGTTGATCAGTCAGTAAACCTTCCACCTTTCCCAGAAGTGGTCTAAGGATTCCCCGAGGGACAGGGAGGCTGCATCTTTTGGATGTGAGGAATACTGTTACGTTATCTGGAGATGACAAATAGTTTCCAGTGCTCTGATCACCTTTTTTTGACCTGTATGGGGGCAGGAAGAAGGGAGAGAAGGTCTCTAAGGCTACTATTTCCCGGTGGTTGAAGGAGGCTATTTGCACAGCCTGTATTTGTATGGACCTTAGAGCTCCAGTGGGGCTGAAGGCGCATTCCACAAGATCGTTGACCACTTCCTGGGCAGAATGGCAGCTGCTGTTGCCTCAGGAAATTTGTAGGGCGGTGGTGTGGTCCTTGCCGCATACGTTCACCAGGTATTACCGCTTGCGTGTGTGGGCATGGGAAGAAGCGTCCTTTGAGAGTGTTCTGCGTGCGAGTCTTTCAGGTTTCTGCCCAGTCCGGGGATGCTTTGGTACATCCCACTTGTCTGGACTAAACTGGGTATGTTCAGGAAAGGAAGATTGGTTCTTACCTGCTAATTTTCGTTCCTGTAATATCACAGAGCAGTCCAGACCCATTCTGCCACTACCAAAAGACTGTATTTTTTTTGGGGGGGGGGGAGGGGTTTGTCAACTGGTGGTTCAAGTTTGCTTTTTAGAGTATATGGACAGTTTTTGATCATGGTTTGGGTTTTTCAAATTTAGTGTGTTGGGCTCAAGAGGTTTTTTTGGGGGTTTTTTTTTGTTTTGTTTTGTTTTAGATAGGGTTGGAAACTCCTGTTTCCCCATTCTCCCGAGAGATGGGTTTTGGGGATCCATATTGGCTTGGGTACAGGTCAATACTGAAGAGGGTGCCGGTGGCACTCTCGGATATGTAGCAGTGCCTCAAAGTTTTGTTTCTCTGACTCCATCTGCTGGTAAGGATGCAAAACCCACTTCTCTGGACTGATCTGTGGTATTACAGGAATGAAAATTAGCAGGTAAGAACCAATCTTCCTTTATTCTCGCATGGTTTAAAAAAATGCCGACTTGTGGGAGTATGTCCTATTTTATTTTCGTGCATAAAATATACACACTTATGTTTTAAAAATAGGAAATATGTGCATTCAGTGCATAAACTTTCAGTTCACTGCATGGATTTGCGCATAAGCATACATATACACGTATGTTCTGGGCTAAAGATGTACATATCTTATAATATATGTAGGTTATAAAATACGATCCTAGATCTGTATGCAGCCATATAGGTGCATATATGCTGTTGTGCGTAGTTGTTTGAAAGCTATGCTCTTAGACGGTAACTTTTAAAACAGCCACAGGGACGCACATGTATGAACATGCCGGCTCACACTATTGCACGTGACCATTTTATAACATACACGTGTATGTGCGCACATGTATGCACATACAGCCTATTTTATATGGACGCATGCAGTTGCCACCTCCCCCCACATAAGTTGGGGGGGGAGGGATTTTGGTATATCCGCGCACCAATGCGATTACCAGTTTTCCCAGTTCTTGTCCAGTTTGCCCAGTTAAAGGATGAGACTTCCTAACCCCCCTAGTTAATTAGCCTACCTTTTACCCTATTAGTCCCAACCTTTAAAACCCCGTTAACCTCTTTAGTTCTTTTTGTTTCAGGACTTAACGTGCCATCCATGGCCGAAGTAAAGCTACATGGTAGGGGACCTTGTGCAAGTAAATACTTGCGTGCAGATTTCATTGAGGAATCTAGGAACGCCCACAATCCATCCCTTTTTTTTTTTCAAAATTTTTTGTGCACATACCAGGAGATCTGCGTGTACTCACGCACTTTAAAAAAATCCGCACGATGCACGCTGGCCCGCCATATGCGTGCATCTCCCAGCTTTGGCGCATTAAGGCTTTTAAAATTTGCCTTTTAGATTGTAAACCCTCTGGGAACAGTACCTGAATGTGTAATCCATTTTAAAGTGTCACAAAAGGCAGAATATAAAATTAAAACAAAATACTGGAGGAAGCACATGATGGTTCTCTGACAGCCAGTTGAAAGAAGTAAAGAGGAAGACAAAATGTTGAAAAAGTGAACTTGTAGAAGCATTAAGAGATTTGTTTCCAACAGGTGTTGTGTTTTAGTTTTGTTTTTTTTCTAACTTCTAATTTACTTTCACATTTGTTAGCTTGGGGGAGGTGCAAGGAGCCGTGTCTTAGCAGACGGAATGACTCGTGGGCCTGTTGTGAAATTGCCCACTGCCTGTCATGCGGCAGAAGTAAAGGCGTGGCTAGAAAGTCCAGAGGGCTTCAATGTCATTAAAATGGCATTTGATAGCACCAGTAGGTAAGTATTTATTAGCAAAACTCAGACTTGTTTTTATCACATCCTTTTCCTGTTCAGTCTGTATTCAGCATAATATTTAAAGGTGGCAAGTTAACTTGGAAAGCTATTGAAATAGACCGTGGCCTAGATTTAAGCACAGGCCTACTAGGACTGTGCCTAGAGCAGCAAAATTGGGGGGTTGGGTGTGATAAATTTCCTTCTGCCAATCCTGCTCCACACCGTCCAAAAGTGCTTCTGCTGTCACCACCCCTTCCCTGCAGACCTCTGCTCCAATGCCATTTTCCTCACCATGCAGGGACTAAGCCTGCTCTCGCTGTATTGAGAGAGTCTGTGCTGGAACAGAGGGCTATGGAAAGGGGGGAGTATGTGGGAGGGCAGTGCAGAGGTTTGGGAGGATGGCATGGCACTTGCAGTGACGGTGCCTAGGGATGTTTGCCAAATCATCACTGGTTGTCACTTGTGATAGTCAAATGAATACACTAGATGTCTCAAAGATTAGAACAGCTTCTTACAAGTATATCAAATGTACCCGTGAGAAACATGGACCATTGTCACCTGCTACGAATGCTACTATTTAATTACACTTAAAGTTTGAGAAATGTTTTTGGTAGTTGGTGTTAAGCAGCAAGTCTTATTTACCAGGAATTTATCATTTTAAATATATATATTTAGATTACTAAATTTGACCTCTACCTTTGTCCCACTGCAATTTATGGCAGTAGGAGGGGGCCTTTGGCAGGTTATGTGGGTTAGATGCTTTTTCTAAGGGTAACTTGCTGCTGACTTAATCATATGCCCTGCCTCCCTAGGCCAGTGTGTCACCTCCACAATGTGCCAGCCTGTCCTAGGTCAGTCAGCAGATTTTAGCTCCTGTACTATAGCACTGCTACCAGTCTACTGGCTGTAGTACCATCCAGGGAAGTTATGAAATAGCACACTTGCTGGGAGTAAAAGTAAATATTTGAGATTTCTATTCATGTACTAGTTTACAAAAGAGTAATTGGCCAGAGCCATGATCTTGGCTTTAAAAAATGCCAATAAAAATCTCCTCTGCATCAGTAAAGTCAAAAGTTCAGCTAAAGAATATTTGGATGCATTTCCTTGTCAACTACTGGCTCTCTAACAAGGCAGCACACATTCACCTGCTAGTGCTAAGGAACTTCTTATTCTGCTCCTCATCCAGAAATCAGTGCAAAAAAATCTTGTTAAAATACTATTTAGAATACAGGCTTTCTTATTAGAAAAGGAAGAAGAGCGAAATATAGAGGAGGGCTGGGTGTGCCTAATCTGGCCCGGTACCACGGAGCAGCCCATTTGAAAGCGGCCATAGAGTGGCATGATCCCAGACAGAGTAAACCATGGGTGCGTCTTGAGCAAGCTCTGTTGGGTAGCTTCCCTCTCACAGCGTTGTTATGGCAAACCAAGGTCTCTCGGTGTGCCAGCCTGACATTACCTGAGACTGTGGCATCCACTCTAACTGTTTGGGACCGCTGGAAGAGAACATTAGTGGGGTCACAAGGGTACTACCACAGTACTCACTTATTTTATCATAAGGAGTTTCGTCCGGCTGGCAATCCGAAAGCGTTCAAATCCTGGATAGATAAGGGTATACTTCAATGGGCGCAACTATGGTCTCCTGGGGGGTTGGCAACGTTCCCTACCCTCTGTCGACAATATCAGCTGGGGTCCGTAGATCGTTTTAGATATTTACAAGTTAGACACTTTTTTGTCAGGCATCGGATAGCAGGGGACCTTGCAAAGGGTATTACTTCGTTTGAAAGTATGTGCCGTCAAGCTCACTTGGTTACCAAACATATTTCCAATTTATATGGATTATTAAGTGATGATTTTGTGCTGTCTGCATCTCATATACAAGCTTGGCATGTGGATTTACAATGTGAACGGACTAAGGAGGAATGGCTGCGGACTTTTCACCTTCTCCGGAAGGGACTGATTTCTACCCAGCACATAGAAAATGGTTACAAGGTATTCTTCCGCTGGTATATCACTCCATGCCTTCTTCAGCGATACTCACCTAGCGCCCAGGGACTTTGCTGGAAACTTTGTCAGGAGAGAGGTACTTTCTTCCATCTCTGGTGGCAATGTGTTAAAATACAACAGCTCTGGTCATCTATATCGACTTGGATATCTACGATTTTGCATGCACGTATAGTGCTTACCCCTGCACAAGCATTACTGAATGAGGAACTCCCAGACACTTCAAGATTTTGTAACCATTTTATTAAATACGTAGTCACTGCGACCAGATGCGCTATAGCTCGTAATTGGAAGGATCCTAGAGTGCCCACATTATCAACGGTACAGACCTTGGTATTACACACACATACCTTGGGAAAGATCACGGCGTATCGCCATAAGACCATCTATAACTTTTCTAGGGTTTGGGGCCCTTATGAACGCTGGGTCAGGAACTCTGTCATTCCTTAAGGGTGGGTGCTTGTTGATCCTTAGGCTCGGGTGCGGGGCTACCTCCGTCTCTGTCTTGGGTTCACTGACTTGAATGGGTCTTCTTATCAGTTTGTGGCTGCTGTTCTACCATGGAATTCCGTATTACCCATGTCTCTTTCTGTCTTGCTGTTCATTGGCATGTTAATTGCTTACCAAGTGTCTCAATGTCTTGCATTAGCTACCTCAACAGGGAGGGGGGAGGGACGGGGTATTAGCAGGGGGATATATGACTGAAATGGCTGTTTGTTACAAAGTGTATTTACATTCTTTGTTTTATTATGGTTGCATTTTCTTATGCACTTGATGCATTTCTGTTCTGTTCTTAGCCAATAAAAGATATAAATATAAAAAAAAGAAAAGGAAGAAGAGGGTGAAAAAATAACAATTGTGTTCTTTGCAGATTTGCTCGTCTTATGAGTCTTCAGGTCAGTTTGGCTGGTCGCAACCTTTATATCCGTTTCCGGTCCCAGACTGGGGATGCCATGGGAATGAACATGATATCAAAGGTAAACAAGATTGATTTCTTCAGCACATGCATTCTTTCACAAATATCACGAGGTCCATATTCAGCTGCTCTGCGGCTCGGCAAATTCGCCAGAAACGTATTGGCTAGCTTAGCCTTTGTGTAGCCATGCTGCTGAATATATCCAGCTGTCCTAAAATTAGCTGGATGAGATATGGCTAACTTTAGGGCAGATCAACGGGACAATCGGACTTAGCCAAATAATTTATCTGGCTAATTCAGCTCCCCCAGTTACGTCCCAAAAATTATCCAGCTAGAATTTAGCCAGATAAGTTCACAAATATTCATTTAGCAAAATAACTTCTGACTTATCGGGCTAAATGCTTCTGAATATGGACTTGTACATTTTTTTACCTGGTCTTATATGGCATATGACAAATTGCAAGTGCATTGAATCCCTGCCCCAAAGAGTTTATAATCTAAGTGGGTACATGAAGCAGCTGAAGGTCTTGATCTGCCTAGGGTCATAGCCAGTGACTGGCAGGATTTGAACCAAGCCCAGTGCTCTAAGCACCTGGTGACTACATCTCTCTAATCAGTCATGTATACTGACACAAAAAGCAATCAGATTTCAAAAGACAAAATATCACAGGAAAAGCAAAACAGCCAATTGAGATACAATATAATAGATCCAAAATTTTTAAAAAATTAACTTACTGCATTATCTGTAGATTTGATAAGTGATTGTGATTTGTAGTGGCTTGTTTTTTAATGCAGTGGTTTTGTTTATAGAAAAAGTTGAGGCCTACTTTTGTGAGAGCTGCTGGTATTTTTTTTGTTGCTATCTCAAAGATTAACAAAGCACTAGAAGAACATAAGAATTTGCTATACTGTGACAGACCTAGGGTCCATCAAGCCCAGTATCCTGCCCAGTGGCCAATGGTGATCTGGCAATATCTCAAACAATAAATAGAGCCCATGCTTCTATCGCAAGGTGATAAGTAGTAGCTATTAAGTCTCCTTGATTAATAAGTGTTTTTTTACTCCAGGAACTTGTCCAGACCTTTTTTTAAACCACAGCTATACTAACTAGGGATGTGAATCGTTTTAGGACGATTAAAATTATCGTCCGATAATTTTAATATCGTCTTAAACCGTTATGGAACACAATACAATACAGATTCTAACGATTTATCATTATAAATCGTTAGAATCGTGAGCCGGCACACTAAAACCCCCTAAAACCCACCCCCGACCCTTTAAATTAAATCCCCCACCCACCCGAACCCCCCCCCAAATAACTTAAATAACCTGCGGGTCCAGCGGCGGTCCGGAACGGCAGCGGTCCGGAACGGGCTCCTGCTCTGAATCTTGTCGTCTTCAGCCGGCGCCATTTTCCAAAATGGCGCCGAAAAATGGCGGCGGCCATAGACGAAAAAGATTGGACGGCAGGAGGTCCTTCCGGACCCCCGCTGGACTTTTGGCAAGTCTCGTGGGGGTCAGGAGGCCCCCCACAAGCTGGCCAAAAGTTCCTGGAGGTCCAGCGGGGGTCAGGGAGCGATTTCCCGCCGCGAATCGTTTTCGTACGGAAAATGGCGCCGGCCATACGCGTATTTATTGTTTGAGATATTGCCAGATATAAATGGCGCCGGCCATACGCGTATTTATTGTTTGAGATATTGCCAGATATAAATGGCGCCGGCCATACGCGTATTTATTGTTTGAGATATTGCCAGATATAAATGGCGCCGGCCATACGCGTATGGCCGGCGCCATTTTCCGTACGAAAACGATTCGCGGCGGGAAATCGCTCCCTGACCCCCGCTGGACCTCCAGGAACTTTTGGCCAGCTTGTGGGGGGCCTCCTGACCCCCACGAGACTTGCCAAAAGTCCAGCGGGGGTCCGGAAGGACCTCCTGCCGTCCAATCTTTTTCGTCTATGGCCGCCGCCATTTTTCGGCGCCATTTTGGAAAATGGCGCCGGCTGAAGACGACAAGATTCAGAGCAGGAGCCCGTTCCGGACCGCTGCCGTTCCGGACCGCCGCTGGACCCGCAGGTTATTTAAGTTATTTGGGGGGGGTTTGGGGGGGGGGGGGGATTTAATTTAAAGGGTCGGGGGTGGGTTTTAGGGGGTTTTAATGTGCCGGTTTTTCGATTTTTCACGATTTTTCACGATTTTTCACGATTTTTCACGATATTTTACCCTCCCAAACGGCAACAATACGATTCCCTCCCCCTCCCAGCCGAAATCGATCGTTAAGACGATCGAGGACACGATTCACATCCCTAATACTAACTGTATTAACCACATCCTCTGGCAATGAATTCTAGAGCTTAATTGTGCCTTGAAGGGGAGAGAATTTTCTGCAGTTTACTCATTTCATGGAGTGTCCCTTATCTTTATATTGTTTGAAAGAGTAAATCAGTTTTTCCCTGTATGTACCCAGATCAGTCCAGACCATGGGTTGAGCCTACTTTCCAGCAGGTGGAGACAGACTAAAACTGAAAGGGTGACCTACATGAGGACAGAGCCTATCCTGTAACCCTTCAGTATTTCTGTCTCCAGCAGGTGCTTCAGCTCACCCTTCGGTCTCCTGATTTCGGCTAATTAGCCGGCTATCCTTCTTTCTTTGGATCAAGCAAGTACTTATTAGTTGTTGGATTGGCTCTATTTTTTTCCCATAAGCTTGGGACTTGAAAATAGCATGGCTAATTCAGCCTGCTTATCGATGGGGGGGAAAAAGACAAGTTTGCTTACTGTAAATGGTATTTTCCATAGATAGCAGGATGAATTAGCCATGCATCCCCTCCCTCCTCCCTGGACACGCTTTTCTGCTTCCCTATTCTAATGGTTCTGCCTTCTAGCTTTTTAAGTAACTGAAGCAAATGATGACGTGCTGCATGCAGGAAGTGCCACGCAGGCGCAGCACAGCAAAGCTTTATAGTCTTGGAGGAGAAATGTCCATGAGAGTATGCTATTGGTGATGTCACCCAAATAGCTAATAGCACCCATCGCATGTAAACTTCATGTAGATTAGGCTATCAGCTATGCATTTGTTTGGGTGCACATTTTAGACTCTCTAATCTCCTTATTGCATTGGGTGCTAGTCTAGAGCATCCAAACCATGTGTAAACCTGTGTGCTAAGCTGGGTGCACGTTATTGTATCGGCCTGAGAGCATTTAGTTCTACTGGGTTTCTTATCTTTTTAACAAGTTTGAAATTCACAATAGGACATTGTCTTCTATCCCTATAACTTGTTTCCTAATGTGCCAACTAATGGCAGAGAAAAACATGTGGCTTATCTTTCCTTCATCTTCTTCCCTCTAACAGGGCACAGAGCAGGCACTTGCAAGACTACAGAGAGAGTTCCCAGAACTGCAAGTGCTGGCTGTTAGTGGTAACTACTGCACAGATAAAAAACCTGCAGCTGTCAACTGGATAGAGGGAAGGGGCAAGTCTGTCGTTTGCGAAGCCACCATTCCGGCAAAGGTGGTTAAAGAAGTAAGTCACCTTTAATACGGTACCCAGACTTGCAGAGGAGAATGCCATAGGCAAACTTTGAGAAGTATTAGGTCTGCTAAGGGCCATAAGTACCAAATATGCCCTACATGAGAAATTTTAAAGTGATTATTACTAATAGTTTATGTTTCTGTTAGTTACCACTTTTCATAACATGGCAGTTATTATAGATGGTTTTTAAAGGGTAGGGTTTTGCTTTTTTCGGGGGGGGGAGGGTTTAAAGAGAGCAGGGGCATCTCTGCGGTGTACCATTATAATATCCTGTTGGTGAGTATTGGTGCATTGCACTTTCTGAGCTGCATTTCCCAGGGAGCTTCCATGAAGTGTCATTAGCAATAAACAATGATTATCAGCAGATATTGACAAAACCAGAGGTTTCCTGATACTACTTGGCATATGATAGACTGAAAGAAAGAAGGGGTTAAGGCCCAACAGTAAACTGTCTGTCTCCTCCCTGTCTTTTTTTTTTCCCCCCCAGGAATGGATCATTTTCTAGCTGAAATATTTCTCACTCAGTCCCCTGAAATTTAGCAAAAATGCTCATTTCACCCCATTCTCTTCCAGTGCTCTGGTTTATAGGAAGTTCCATATACTTTCTTCTTATGACATTTAAATCTGCATAATATTCTCACCTCCATCCAAATCTTTGTCCTCCTCCCCTGACTTCTGTCCTTGCTCTTTATTTGTTTTCTGTTCTTTTTCTGATCTGTCCTTGAATGTTTTTTTTTCTTTCATCTCTCTGCTCCCTCACTTGTCCTGTCTTCTCTTTGCCAGTTTTTATCTTGCATCCTGCCTCCTAGCCTACAAGCCATCCTGACTCTACCTAACTTGCTCTTTTCTTCTTTAATTTCTTTTTTT
Source organism: Rhinatrema bivittatum (assembly GCF_901001135.1). Classification (NCBI taxonomy): domain Eukaryota; kingdom Metazoa; phylum Chordata; class Amphibia; order Gymnophiona; family Rhinatrematidae; genus Rhinatrema; species Rhinatrema bivittatum. The sequence goes on from NC_042615.1 coordinate 690,077,284, forward strand.
CTTTCTGGCCCCCTCCTCACTCCCAGTGGTGAAGAATCTCACCGGTCACATCCTGGTGTCACTTTCCTCGTCTTGCTTGCTCGCTCCAGCAGAGCATGGCTCTTCCCCCCCCCCCCAATCTTTTTAATCTCCTATCGTGGAAATCAGTGGTAGACCTAAGACCCTCCACACAGATCAGACGTGTGCACACTATATCAGGGGTGGCAAATTCCAATCTTTAAGAGCCAATAACAGCTCTGATTTTCAGGATTTTTTATGTACTTATTTACTTATATTTAGCCCACACCTTTTCATTGGTAGCTCAAGACGAGTTATGTTCAGGTACAGAAGGCTTTTTATTTTCCTGTCCCCTGAGGGCTTCCTTGGTTCATGCTGCTCTAGTTACTAGACTGCTCCTGTACTCCAATCCAAAATGAATAAGCTTGAGAAACATTTGCATGCACTACCTCTTGTATGTCAATCTGTCTCATTGTGGATATTCTAAAAAACAAACAAACTATGGCTTTGTGTACATTGCTTGGCAGCCTATCTTCTCTTTGCAACCTTTTTCTAGCACTTTTTTATTTTTATTTTTTTTATTTTGACAGTTTTTTTGGAGATCACAAATGTGTACAGTGCATAATAGTCATAGTTTACAGTGGGCTATTTAAGCATTGTGTGCCTCTAAACCATTGTTTCAGAAGTATCTAGCAAGAAGGTCCCATTTTCTACAGATATATAAAACAAAACTAGCATCAACTAAGTTTTTCTCTGCAGATGGGCAGGGGCTTCATGGTCTGCAGAGAGGAGTCTGTCCCCCTTGAAAATGGGGACTAAAATATGAAATGTTTATGGGAAAACTAACCTGTGAGAGGAAAGTGAATTAACACATCCTAAATTCTTTGCAGACAACCCATTAATAGAGGACCTTTTGGGCTTTTCCAGTGCAGCATGTGTGAACTGAGCTTAAATGGGTAGTAGGATTGAACACTATACTTGAAGGAAAAAACCCACCAGCAAAATGCAATCACACAACATATATTTATCTTGCCAGGTACTGAAAACTTCAACAGAAGCCATGGTGGAGGTTAATATAAGCAAGAACCTGGTGGGCTCTGCAATGGCAGGCAGTGTCGGTGGTAATAATGCACACGCAGCTAATATTGTGACTGCTATCTACATTGCTTGTGGACAGGTAAAGGCACCTCACTGACTTCTCAATCTCATTGTACAGTGCCAGCCGAACATTTGGTTTGCAAATGTGACTCTTGCATTTTCTTTTATTTTTAATAAAAAGGATGCGGCGCAAAACATTGCAAGCTCTAACTGCATCACTCTAATGGAGTCGACGGGTCCCACGAAAGAGGATCTGTATATCACGTGTACTATGCCCTCCATAGAAATTGGCACGATTGGTGGAGGAACGAACTTGGGTCCTCAGCAGGCCTGTTTACAGGTATGGAGCTTTCCTGATAGCAATTTTTTGTAACCTATTATCACTGAAAAACATGACTGTCATGAAATGAAGTAGATCTACAACTGTCAATGTCCATGTTCCTGGGGGCTTTTCACAGTCAAACTACATTCCCTGTACGTCCCCGGATCAGTCCAGACAGCTGGGTTTTGCCTCCCCTCCAGCAGTTGGAGACAAGTTTTTGACTGACGTTGCCCTTAAGTTGAGGTGCCACCTGCAGTCCGTCATTCTTTCTGTCTCCAGCAAATGGTGGAGGTGCAAACTCCTGCAGTCTGGGGAAAAAAAGAGACATCAAAGAAAAAAAGTAGGAGTATACAGCTCCCCAGGGAGTTGGCTAGGTCCCGGTGGGACCATCTCCCCTGGTATTTGAGGCATCCGAGCAGAGGGTCAGAGACCTTGTCACATGGGCCATCTGAAAATTGCTCTCCCTCAATGCGGCTACAAGAACTTGTGCTGTTGAACAACATGGTGACTTTTAGCACATTGAGAGGAGGCATTCATGCAGCTATGTTCAGGTCTGTGAAAGGAAACGCATGTAGATTCCAAATCCATGCATATGCTTTTCCAGCAAAAAACTCGTTTGTGTCCTGGCGATTTTCAAAGTGAAAGTCCTTGTGTGCATTCCCCTTTTGAAAAAAAATTAGAGGGTGCAAAGAGCATGGGTTACAAATATGTGCATGCTTCGTACCAGTGCAGGCAGTTTGCGAGTTGCCCCATTTTTAAAGTGTAATGCAGAACATTCTTTCTGTTGTATAGATGCTAGAAGTCCAAGGAGCGAACAGCAAGAATCCTGGAGATAATGCACGTCTCCTCGCTCAGGTCGTATGTGGAACAGTGCTGGCAGGAGAGCTGTCTCTAATGGCTGCATTAACAGCCGGGCATCTCGTGAAAAGCCACATGGACCACAATCGGTAAGAGAACAAGAAGAAAAACTCATTCTTAGGTTGTGATGGAACTTACTTTGCTTACTTACTAAGAGGGTCTTGCGTAGTAAAGACTTAACTGGGCTACTAAACTAAACGATTATCTGTATTTTTGGCAAGGGTTTCCTATTCACTATGCTCCTCCCTCCAAAATAAGGAACATGTTTAGAGCTTCAAAAGGTCTTAGTAGCCTGCGAGAAGTGGGTCTGATCTTCCTGCTTTTGAAACCAGAATCTTAGTTCTTATACTAGTTCTCTTAGGATAAGAGGATCTTATCGGTTTCCATGAATATGTAGGAGGATATACAGTATGTGGGGGATCTAGTGCCTGCTTTTTAGTAATGTAAAACCACAGGGTGGCGCATTTGAAAAATGGCTGAATCTTACTCTCTTGTTTTGGTTGTTTAGGTCTAAAACCAATCTACAAGATCTCCAAGGTACATGCACCAAGAAAGCAGCGTGATCACCAGAGCCGTTTGGATCATTGCAGAAATACATACCAAGGTCGTATTGAGGGAAATGTAAAACAGACCTGTGAACTTTGAAAGGACTATGCTTGAATGAGAAAATACTGTACCAAGAAGATAAAATTGGCCAGTGATCACAGAAGCAGCTTCTCCTAGCGACCTTTGGACAATGGGTGGACATTTGGAAATAGACGGTTTGGGATATGCACACAGTGCTCAATATTTCAAGTGCTTGGCAAAAGGATCAGCACAGTGATGCTTAATAATAGCATATTCCAGCTATTGCTGAGATGAAACACATTTTGTGTTATACTTTTTATAAATGTAAAGCAAAACTTTGATTCAGTTTCAGTTGGTTAACGAATAACGTACGTTGGAATTTCTAGTGCAAAGTTGCATCCATTTTATTTTTTTTATAATAGTTTGTTATGTGTGCTGTCTTTGTTCAGGATTCTAATTTATTCATGTAAGCTTGGGCTGGAAGAAATGTTACTCTTGAAGGACTTTAATATTTAAGTAAAGAGGTTGTCTTCTGATAGGAGCAAGCAGCAGCTCACCAGCATACACAGCAGACCTAGCTGTCTGGGCAACAGGAGGTCCCAAAGTGGGTTCAGCCTTCCATATTTTTTGTGAACATACTCAGCTGTGATGGCAAAGGAAGGAGCTTTCCTTACGTACCTGTGTCCTCTCTCCGACTCTTGCTGCAGTACTGTTTGGGTAATTCTTAAAATAGCAGTTATGGCTGAGAGAATTTGCTACTGGTAGCAAGATTGTGTGTGTGTATATATGTGTGTGATTAATTTCTAAACAAATGTAGCCATTCTTGAAGGCCCATAGCGGTTTAGACTGGAGCTTTTTGTTCCAGTCATGGTCCATTTCTCTGAGTGGGGGGGAGAATTAAGCAACAGCGCGCAAACAGTGTCTGCATGAAGTTTGAGCTGGGTGTAGGACACATGCAGATTGGCTGAAAGTAGGAGCAGGAATTTGTTCATCTGTGATGCCCAGCTATTTGCTTCATATAAAATGACTTGAAAAGCTAAGCAAATACAAGTTTCATAATTACTATAGAATAAAATCTATATTTTAACATCTTCTGGATCCTTTTAAACACATTCCCTCTTCTAAGCAAAATTGCATTCATTTTTACAAAACAATCCATTGTGAGACATTGAATTTATTTGAATGCCAAGGCTTAGCTAATACTGTCCATAATGTATTTAACTGCTATAAAACTCTCTCTTCTTAGTTATCCCCAGGAATTCTCCCTGGCATTGTGTGGTGGATGAGACTTAGATGTTAGAACAACTCAATCTCACCTGACTAGCCACATATAGTAGCCTCATGACCCGTCCATATAAAAGTACTGACAGGCAGATGTTAGATGGCAGGATTTGTCCAGTCCTGCTATCTGCTAGAATCACACTGAAAGCATGATCAGACATTGGCCTGTCCTTGGTCTCCATAAGTGTGCTGCAGATTGTGGGAATGGAGACGGGGTAGGTAATTCCACAGGGGGATGTGAGCATTGATGGTGATGAAGGCTAGTACCGGTAGTTGCATTTGAACGTTGGTGTTATGTATGGTTTAATATAAAACACGTTTGCTTTCAGAGGTCACACGTTCATACATTCATTCTAATTAGTTGGGATGAATGAGCAGCCATGAAAAGATGTTATGTTGCTTTAGGATAGGGTTTTTCTCCCCCTCCCCCCCCCCCCCCTTCCTTCATGATTCTAGTAAACATTCCTGCAGGTTTTGTTTTTCTTTTTAACATAGAGATTGCACAAGTTAAGAAAACTAGAATATTTTAATTAAGGTTCACGCAACTAATTTACACAAAGCTGTTGGGAGATGTTTTAGCAGCCATAAAAATTGCACTTTTTTTGTAAACTTACAAGCGTTGTGGCATAGTTTCAGTCTTAATAAGGTTTGGCAATGTTGCCAACCTGGGGCAGTTTAGGTGCTCTGTGAAGCTGAAATGGTGACTGTGAGCAGGAGCATTTGTCTCTGTGCCCTGCCATGCAGAGGGACCCTGGCTTAGATTCCCAGCTCGGGTTATATCCGCTCCTTGGATGGGCCGGGGCTGCTGCGGAGGCAGTGTTCACAGCCCCTGGGGGGGGGGGGGGGGGGGGGAGGGTAGAAGGTTTCCCAGTCGTCGAGCTGTGAAGACACTAGTGGGCCCACGAAAGGAGCCCTAGTGCATGACCTCTGGCCAAGGACTGTTGCTGTGGGAGGGGGAATCCCTGGGGATTTGTAAATGAAAGCTTATGGTGCCATATCCCAGTTCCAGTTGAGCTGGAAGCACAAAGGAGCAGAGGGAAAATGCAGTATCAAAAACAACAACAAAAATAAACACATGTCTGTGTGTCTAGGTGTGTGTGTGTGTGTGTGTATATATCTTTATTGCCTAATATAGCAAGTGGATTTCTGCCACTCCGGGCTACATACACAACGTGTATCATGCCATAATTATTGTTGCATTCAAGGTTCCCTGGCCATCGTTCTGGTTTGAGAAATAGCATACTGATCACATCCTTCCACAAGAATGGTTATAAAGAAGTCCGTGGTAGGTAGGGAAACGTAAACATGCAGTCCTTAATAGATAATGGACCTAAGATATTCTGGTCCATTGGCTAATCGTGCCTTTGCATAGACTTATAGAATAGGAGAATATACTTCCCCCATGCATCACTGCTGTACCAGAATTTTGCTTAGTTCATTTGGTATCTCACAAGACTAAGGACTTCTTCAGTAGCTGGACACAGACTCAGAGCTTTGGCTGGGGAGCCTCTGTTAAGTACTTACTATTTTTTTTTTGTAATTATACACTAGTTTTCATTTTAAATTAATTTTGTTGAAACTTGAGGTTTCTAGGTACATGGTGTCACTAAAAAAAAAAAAAAAAGAGCACCCTCACTATGCCAAATTATAGACTTAATCTGAATATTTATCTTCTGCCAGTATTCACAAAGCAGTTCCTCTTCATGAATACCACATTGAGTTGCTCCGTTTATGACTATTGAGCCATGGTTCATTGTTTATGAAAGGTTAATACTGACAGAGCAGTGAGTGTTTGATCAATATTTATACTGGTGAATGTAACTGACATTGTCTTGCACAGATTGCATTTTGTTCTGGTGTTTTTCAGTTTCATTAAATGATGGAAAATAAGTGTCCTGTTTTTTTTATTTTTTATTTCCACTATGATCTGTCAGAGCAAATGCAGAGAAATACATAGAAGGACAAAACAGTTTGAGGTCAATATTCAGAAGCCATTTAGATGGATAACTGAAGTTGCAAGATGGATTTCGACTTAATGGTTACGTGTCTAATTGCACCTTATAGGAGGGGGGGGTAGGGTGTGAATGTTTGATGTCTGTGGTATGAATGAATCTTGGTTGTGGAGTGGGGGTGGGTGGGTATGGTTTCTAATGTAAAAGGGGCTTTGGTGTTCTTACTGTTAATGACACTGTTCTGGTTTGCTACTGTTTGAGTTTGCTGTTTGATGCCTCTGATGGCTGCCTTCCCTGTTAATAAAAGTATTTTGACAAAAAAAAAAAAAAAGTAGGGGGCCTTCCAGCAGGGGGTGGGGAAGTTTCTGGGTGGAGCAAAGTTAGCCATAGAAGTTATACAGCTAACTCTCTAATATTCAGAGGTAGCTGCTTAACTTATGTGGCTAACTCTGGTCTGTAGTAGGGCTGGCCTACAGTTGGCCAGATATACCTATCCAGCTACCTTTTAAGATAGCTGGGGATATTAAGTGGCACAATCATGCTGCTGAATATCCCCCTTAAATTAGCTGGATCTGGTTAACTTAAGTAGCCTCTTCAGCTGAATATCAGCCCCTTCGTTTTTGGAGGTCTGGTAATGCCACAACTTTCTCATGGTCATTCTCTCAGCTTAACATACAAGTTTGTTTTTCTATATGCTATCAAATGGTTTAAGAAATCCAGCCCCCTGATTACAAAGGTCATTTTTTTTTTTTTGTGGCAATAAAAGCCACCATTTATGTTTAATCTGTTTTTATTTATAGGTCACAATAAACATCAAAATTAAACATCAGATCCTACTAGATTCTTCAACATACTAGCTTGTCATTCTCAGCTCTTCTGTAGACTCGTTTTCATGGTCCCCAAGCAGGATATTCAGTGATCATACATGATATGCATTTGTGTAAGAATTAGGTTAGTTTGCATATTTTTGTTCCTTTGAAAATTGGACCTTGTTTTTAGGTCCATGAGCACTGGAGCTGAGAACCCCCTCCCCCCCACTCATGTCTGATTTTAGGAAGACATTTTTCAAAGTGCTAATGAAATTCCTCAAGAAATTGAGATAGCAGGCAATGGCTTATAGATTGATACTTGGTTAAAAGACAGGAACCAAAGTAGGTCTAAACCATCCTTTTTCTAAATGGAGACAGGTGAACAGTGGCATGCCCAGGGATTGGTACTGTGCTCTGTGCTGTTCTTAATATATTCATTAATGATCTGCAACTTATAGTAACGAGCAAGGTGATCACATTTTAAAAATGACACAACTACTCAAAGTTGTTAAAACAGCAATGGATTGTAAAAAAAAAAAAAATTGGGGGAAGACCTTGCAAGAGTAGCAGTCTGCACTAATCCACAAGAAATTTCATTTGCCATTTAGATGCCCAAAGATGTACATAGGGAAAAATAATCCCAACCACAGGTACACAATTCTGGATTCCGTAATAGAAATTACCACCCAAGAAAAGGATGTTAAGAGTCCTTGTGGACAATATTTTGAAATCCTCAGGTCAGTATAAAGCAGTAATCAAAAAAGAAAATAGAATATTATAATGGCCATGTAATTAATCCTAAATTGTGTGGGCAAGAAGACACGGACCAGGAGATCAATAGAAAAGGTCACCTTATAAAACAGTATTTGTAATACAAGAGTTCTGGCAAAAATGTTTCACATCAGACTATATAGCATATGTGCCTATAAGAAAATAAGAGTAAATCTGAAACTATTGCTAGCAACATGCTTGTGTACAGAATAGCAAAAAGAGAAGAAAATCATAGGTTTAATTCCCTTATCTTGTCCCTGAAAAGATTAGTACAACTCTGTGTGGTGTCAATGGCAAGAAAGCTGGTATAAGGCTTAAGCAATCCTCCCCCAGTCTCTGAGGGCAAAACTGCTCATGAGAACAGATCTGCATCTAGTGTCTTCGGTCTGTTCCACAGCTGGAATGGAGAACAAAGCCTCTATCCTGTCAGTGCATGGATGTGCACGTCAGATTGCTTGGTCTCAAGCAATGCTAGGTTATAAATCTGAGCAGTGTTTCACTTTGCAGTTGGGGCCATTCTGTCCTTACACATACATCTAGATGCCTTCTGGTCTGCACTCCCTAATCATAATACAAATATTTAAGAATTATTTGAAGAGGAATGAAGAATGCAATAGCAAATCTTATGTCTCTGTATCAATCCATGATGTGAGCGCACCTTGAATATTGTGTGCAGTTTTCAAAGATAGAGCTAGAAAAGGTACAGAGAGTAGGGCAACAAGAATGATAAAGGGGAATGCAATAGCTTCCTTATGAAGAAAGGCTAAACATGTTGGGGCTCTTCAGTTTGGAAAAGAAACAACTGAGCTGGGAGATAGTTTATAAAATCATGAGAGGTGTAAATGGGGGGGCAGTTATTTACCCTTTCAAATAATAAAACGAGACCACTCCATGAAATTCACAGCAGATTTAAAACAAATCATAGAAATAGATTGTGCACAATAACATTTGTTGAGAGGATGTAGTCAAGACAATTAATATAGTGGGGTTTAAAAAATTTGGGCAAGTACCTGGAGGACAAGTCCATAAACTATGAATAGCTAGAAAGCGACAAGAAATAGATCTACTCTTTGTGATGTACTAGGTACTTGCAACCTAAGCTGGGCTTTATGGGGTAGATTTTCAAAGGGTTACACGCGTAAGATACATGTGCAACCCCCGAAAACCTACCCCTGCCTCACCCTGCGCGCGCAGAGTATCTTGCATAGGCTCAGCGGCACGTGCATGTTATAAAATCGGGCGTAGATTTGTTTGCGCCGGGTTGTGTGAAGAAATCTACGCCCACACATAAGTTTTAAAATCTGCCCCACTGTGAATTGCCCCCCTTTTGCAATCTTTTGTGATAGTACTGAATGAGACCCTTTATTTTTTCATGTGGTAAAGCTTCCCATTCCTCTTGACAAAAAGCCTCCAGATCATGTAAATTCTTTGGTTGTCTAGCATGAAATGCATGGTTGGGGACAGTTCAAAGCGGCTCAATGATGCTGAGGTCAGGAGTCTGTGATGACCATTCCAAACCTGCTCTTTCTTCTGCTGCAGCCACTGAAGGGTTGACTTGGCCTTATATTTTGGATCAATGTCATGTTGTTGTAAAGTCCCCGAGTGTGCCCCATGTACAGCTTCCTGGTTGGTTGAATGCAAATTCTTCAATATTTTCTGATAAGATGCTGCATTCATCCTGCCATCTATTTTGACTAAATTCCCTGTGTCACCACCCCAAAACAGTAGAGATCCACCTCCATGCTTCATGGTAGGGATGGTGTGCTCCTTTTCATAGCATTTATGGTTGTGACCATAAAGTTCAATTTTGGTCTCATCTCTCCAAATCAAATGGAAAATGACCATTCACAGTGGGCTATAATGAATATGGGGGTTCCTCAGGGTTCTGCTCTATTGGTGGTCTTGTTTAATATCTATCTGGATCCTATTTCCAAATTGCTTGCTAGTATTTGTGATGGCTATAAAATCTATGCTGATGATCTTCAATTTTATATTCATCTTCATTCCACTTGGAAGGATACTCTGGAGCACCTACATATGTTTGTCTTCTATTAGACAATGATTACATCATAAATTATCTCTGAATATGGCAAAAATAGAATTTGTTTTGATTAATCAAATCCATTCTTCAAACTCATATCCCTCCACTTCTTTTGAGAATTTGACGTTTTCAATGTGTAAAATGATTAAAAGTCTGGGAATATGGATTGATCCACAAAATTATAACAAGAAGAGCCAACGCAGTAACCCGAATAGGAAAACTGTAAAAAAAAAAAAAGGGAACTGTATCTTAAATTCAAAATATAGCCTATAGTGACGGTGTCAGCAAGCCAGACGTTGTAATTCAATCCCGAATCCAACCGGACCTCTAATCATTCACCATCACTTACAAAAAACTCTTTAATTATTTTAATGTATAACTTTCTTTTCATGTATTTTTTTTCTTTTCCTTAAAAATTAGTCAACAAGACTTATATAGTTCACTCCATTAATAACGTGAAGACAAGGAGTAGTTGGCATTCTCTCAATGCTTAGTATGAAAAGACCGCCCAACACGGCCGATGTTTCGCTTGGTAAAGCTTCCTCAGGGGCATTTAGATAAACATCAACATGGGAGTGTTCGCCGATTCAAAATGGACCCGACGTCTCAAACATTCTTCTGCGTCGCAGGACGTCGGGTCCATTTTGAATCGGCGAACACTCCCATGTTGATGTTTATCTAAATGCCCCTGAGGAAGCTTTACCAAGCGAAACATCGGCCGTGTTGGGCGGTCTTTTCATACTAAGCATTGAGAGAATGCCAACTACTCCTTGTCTTCACGTTATTAATGGAGTGAACTATATAAGTCTTGTTGACTAATTTTTAAGGAAAAGAAAAAAAATACATGAAAAGAAAGTTATACATTAAAATAATTAAAGAGTTTTTTGTAAGTGATGGTGAATGATTAGAGGTCCGGTTGGATTCGGGATTGAATTACAACGTCTGGCTTGCTGACACCGTCACTATAGGCTATATTTTGAATTTAAGATACAGTTCCCTTTTTGTTTACAATATGGATTGATCCCCATCTTTCCTTCAAATCTCAAAGCCACTATGAAATCAGGGTTTTTTTAAACTTTGGGTGCTTCTGGATTGAAACATCTACTCTACTTTAATGATTTTGTACTGTTGTGCAAGCTGCTATTTTTCCTGTTACTGACTATTGTAATAGTCTTCATTTGGGATTGTTCCATAGTCCTTTGCATCCCTTACAGCTTTTGATAAATGCCGCTGCACAATTAATCTCTGGCACAAAGAGACGTAAACACATTACCCCTATACTTGCAGGTTTGCAGTGGCTTCCCATAAATCAACGGATTGCCTACAAGATCAGCATGATTACATTTAAACTATTGAATTTGGATTCATGTCTTTGGGCCAATGCACTGCTAAAAGTTTACCAGCCTTCTTATCAGTTGTGGTCATCTCAACGGGGCATGCTTGATGTGCTGTCTGTGAGAGCTGCTCGCCTATCAACTACCAGATAATCTGCCTTTTCCGTGGTTGTGCTTGTTTTCTGGGACTCTCTTCCTGTGGAGTTCAGGTTAAGTCAATGTATTAAGATGTTCAGATCTTCTTTCAAAAATTTTCTTCTGAAGCAAACCTTTGGCTAATTAATCAGACTGTACGAAGTTATTCAGCAGGTTAGCCTCTTTCAAAGTGTTTGAAGATTATGAGCCAACGTGTTAAGTTTTTATAAGACTTCCATGTGATTATTTGTAATGGTTCTTTATGTTTATTTCAGTCCAGCACTGAGCATATTTAAATGAGCTGACTAGTTTGCAAATGCATACTAATTAGCTCATTATTAATTAAAACCATGCAACTTAAATAGCATGGCTAAAAAAACCAGAAGCCATGTTATTTGCAATGAAGTTAGCTACAACTCAAAAGCTGTAGCTAACTTCCCCTGGAAGCATCAGGACTTTAACACACATCCCAGTTCTCCCGGGGACATAGCTTAAAGGGGCCACTTGGCCTAAGTCACCTGCCCCCCCCCCCCCCCCCCCCCCGACAAAGTGAAAAAGAAAAACAGGGGTCTTCAAAGAGTAGGGTTCTGTGGGAAGCCATTTGGGATCCTCTGTTTCTTCAAATCCTTTTTCATATGTGAGGTATCACAAAATGATAGGGTGCTGTCGGGACCGAAAGGCAGATTGGAGCTGGATAAAGCTGAAGGGCCCAATGAGAGAAAGGACAACATGGGAGCAGAGAGGGGAAGTAGGAGTTGGGGGTTGCGAGTAGAGCAAAATATAGGTCAGATTTACTAAGGCTCTTCTCCCATTCTGTATCTATGGGAAAAATCTTAGTACATTAGACCCATAGAACTGAAAGGACACAACTGGGCATCCTCAGAAAATGGAACAGATAAGGGAAGCAGAAATATAAAATACAAGAAAAAGAGAAACTAAAAACTGAAAACAATCAAATAGTCAAACAAGACAACAAAGGCTAGGAAATGTATTAGCTTGGTCTGCAATGCAATATTATTTACCTCCTTTTTGTGTTATTTTTTAACTTGATCCCTAGGTTTTTTTTAAAGTTGACCTCCTTGTTTTGTTGTCACTGAAATGGAGCAAGCCCACTTTTTGTTTTCTTTGTTTGTTGTCATTTGTCTTATTTCCATAAGAACAGTTTCTTTGTAATTATGCTGGTGGGAGGGCAAGGCAGATTTAAATCAGTTAATAGCTACTTTTTCTGCTGACAGCATTAGGCTAATCCTCTTTTTATGAAGAAGACAGTATTAAATAGTTTAATTGTACAAATTCTTCATAGCAGTGATAATTTTCTAAGAGAAAAAAAAGTGTAGCAGGTCTGGGGCCAGCGGCAGCATCCACCTTCCACTTATTCCCAACAGGGAAAAAGAAAGAAGCTCAGAAAATTTCCAGGTCAGTCACCTGCTATAACCTAGCAGAAAATCACCACTGTTTTAAAGTATTTTCTGAAATACGCAGAGGTGTTTCAGTACTTTAATTTCTAGTACAGAAATTAAAGCACTCAGCCTGCTGAAATGTAGATTTACAGTAGGATCTCTCTCTTTTTCATCCTTGTTCTTGCTCATGTAAATTTTTGGTGTCCATTCACATTCTGCCTTTCTGAAAAACACACAAGGCAGATCTCAAAGGAAAACTGAATATTACACCATTGCTGATGGGGGTTACATTTCTTTGGCCTAGATTCTCTCATATTATTGAGCCAGGTAAATAACAAACATATTACATAATGGCAGATAAAGACCAATTGGCCCATCTAGTCTGCCCAGCTGAAATTGTTCTTCTCTGCTTGCCCACCACTTTGAGTAGATAAGCATATGAATTCCCTTCCTTATTTAAGCCTTACTGTGAATTCCCACTCAGACATACTAATAAAAGCGAAGGCCCTTTTAGAGTTCCACAAATCTTGCAAGTCAACACTAGGGGTCTCTTGTCTGCCTGTGAATTAGTTGCTCCATCAAACAAACAGAGGACTGCAGTGTAAGACATTTCCAGAGCCTAAATCTGAATAAAAGACTGTGAACGTATTGAGGTGCATATTTAAAAGCCATTGAGATGGGTAACTGAAAAGTTATCTGCCTAAATGGCTACCCAGCGATATTCATCGCTGTAGGCAGTTAAATTCTAGCCGCATAAGTTGGGGATGTTTCGGGGGCGGGCAGGAGGTGTTTTCAGGTGGAGCAGAGCTAGCTGCATAAGTTATGTGGCTAATTTTGGTCAGGCCGTAGGGCTGTCCTAAAGTTAGCCAGTTAGATATAATCAGCTAATTTTAAGATAGCCCAGTATATTCAGCAGCACGACTGCGCCGCTGAATATAACCTGCTAGTTAGCTGGATATGTTTATCCGGCTAACTAGCCAAGTCGCACAGTGGCTGAAAATGGACCCCATTATTATTTGTTTGAAAATAAGTTAGCCTGGAGTTTGCTAAGAAGCAAGAAAGCTGCAAGTCTAAGTAATTGCCTATCTTCCCTGCTGCTTTCAGTTTCATGAATGCCTTTCCTCTTAGCTCATGGCTTCCCAAAGTGTGAGTCAGGACCCTAAGTGGAGTCACAAAATCTTCATGGGGGGGGGGGTCACAAGTGCCTCAGCTGGAGGCACTCTTTAGGCACCAGCAGCATTAGTAATAGGATTCAGCGTGGGGTCTGTGAGCCAGCCAACACTCACAGGCACTGCCCTTGCATAGGCTTCTTTGGTAACAAGAAGCCCTGCATGAGGAGGGATTGGGGTCACTGCAGAGACTGTAAGCTTGCAATATCTCATAGTCCCCGCACTGATTTTCATTACTAATGCTGTTGCCACTTGCAGATCACCATCAGGCTTAGGACCAACCATGAGGGATGAGGAACGCTGAGTGTGCATGGGTTGGTAGAGACTGCATGGCTTCTCTCTCTTCATCCACTACTGAACCTCCACCCAAAAATATGTTGCTTCTGTCCTCAGCCTGACGTATCTTTTCACCGGTTGTTGTGCATCTTTGGCCTGGGGCTCAAAGGAAAATGTTGCTGCAGGCCCTGGAGAGGGGGATGTTTAGAGAAGGGACAGTTAGAAGGGAGGGATCAGATGCTGGAGGGGATACAGTGTTGAATCAGCTGGAGAGGAATTGGCTGTAAAGGGAGAGAGAATGGGAATGAAAATATTACTGGAAGTGTGAGAGGAACTAGGGGCTTGAGTGGGGACCAACTGGAGGGATGAAAGAGAAGGGCTTAAAAGAGGTAAGAGGTAGGGGGTGAGGCATGACAGGAGAAGGGAATGGGGAAACATTGATAGGGAGGAGATGGCAGAGGATCAGTTATGGGTTATAAGAAGGGCTTGGTGTTGATAGGATTAGCTTAGGGATATAAAAAGGGCTGAAGGGGGTGTGAGAGGAGGTGAGCTGGGCAAGTGAGAGGGACTGGGGATGTTAGAGGGTATAAGCTGATGGGACAGAGGTTGCGAGAACAGGAATGCTGGAGAGGAAGAGGTTATGAGAAAAGGTTCTCGGAAGGGGGTGGTCGACTAGAGAGGGTAGAGGATGAGAGCGGTCAGCTGGATTGTGGTGAGGGTGAGAGTGGAGCGATTGTCAAGGAGGGATTGCACTCCTGTAAATTAGTTTTTGTTGTCCTCTGGGGTCATGTGAATTTTGAAATGCTAAAATAGTCACATTGGCTACATGCTTAGGAAGATCTATCTTAGCTACTCAAAGGGCCAAAGAAATGAATGCAGCCTAGCCACAAGCACAGGTATAGAGGAAAAAATCTTGTGTTCTTCCCTATTACTAAAAGCACAGCAAAGAGAGAAGTGGCCCTTTCTACGACAACACAATTTACAAGGTAGAAGGAGGTGCTGGTAGGAGTTCCATTCACTTGAAGTTGGCTGCTGCAACTTGGCTTGGCCACTGTTGGAGACAGGATGCTGGGCTCAATGGACTCTGGGCTGAACAGCATGGCAAGTCTTATGTTCTTAAATTTCTGAAGGAAGTATAAAACTCTTACTTACTCCAGTATATAATGCAAGAGATTACATAAAAATACCTGTAAAGTTTTGAAATTATGCTTTGGGCAAGACATGTTCTATAATCGCTTAAACATTCTTAGGATACATCAATGTTCACATAATAAGCAGAAAGTTTAATATTAAGTGCACTTTAAAATTAATTTTAGATTACTCCACCCTTGTTCGTATGGAGCTGTATTAAACAGCTGGAACATTTTGTACCCATTAGGTGCTCTGCGATGCACTGGGACAGAGTTGTGGCCTGGGTAGTTCCAGGGCTGACTTTCGGAGGGTGAGAGGCCCAGAGTGAATCAACTGCAGTGCAGCCCTGGAAAACAAACTATGGGGGTGGAGATGGGGCTACCATTGAGGTGTGGGGCCCCGGGCAGTCACCAATATTCGCCCTCGCCTAAAGATGGCCCTGGCTGGTGTGTGTGTGTGTGGCGGGGAATGCTCCAGCATCCTGCTTCCTCTCACATGTTGAGAATTTCCCCCCTTGGAAATTTCAGTGCTACTCACATGCTGTACTTTTCCAGCATGGAGGGAACCATCAATGAAATTTTTCCATCATTATTATTAACAATGCATATATTTTTTTTTCCATTTTTATTAACTTTTTTTTATTTAGCTTTTTTTTGTGTTCATACGCTTTGGGGCTTTCTCTTTGGAGATTGGGGAAGTAGTTTGTAAGATTGATAAATAAATAAAATAGAATCTGCAAACAGCATAAACAATAAAAAAACAACAACAATATAGCAGGAGTTCATCCTGAAAATATTTTAGTTTATTTTGGGGAGAGGGTCTGGCAGAGGACCAACAGCATGCCCGAAGGGTGGGGAAGAATCATAATATTTGCACAACTGGATTTCTATTTATTTGTATTTGATATGCTTTTTTCCAAGGATAGTTTCATATCTGATTACAATCAATTTTAACAGACTAGCACATACATTAGCAGTTATGTTCACCTAGCATGATTATATTGATATAGGTAGATGATGAATATTTTCATAAATAAATACATTAGCTGTAGGCAGAGTGTCCAGGCATAGGAACTCAATTTGCTATTAAGAGACTGGCTGGGAGAAGGCCTGTCTGAACAGCAATGCATTTGCTGTTTTTAGAAGGGGAGGTAGCACGGTTCAAGGTGAATGGGTAGTGGTGCCTCATTCCAGATTTAAGGCGCATGGCAGCTAAAGGCCCTCAGTCTTGTGCGAGTCAGTTTTGGGGAAGTCAATGGGGGGAGGGGCAGGGAGGATAAAAAGGGCCTTTTGGGAGGATTGAAATTCTCTGGTGGGGGTATGGGAGGCAAGGAGAAGGGAGAGAAGCTCTGGGGCCTGTTTATCACACATTTGAAAGAGAAGCAGAATGCCTTGAATTTTATCCTGTTTTCTACCGGGAGCCAGTGAAGTTTGTGCAGAATGGGCATCTGTGCTTTGTATAATTTTGAAGTCAGTTTCAGTAATCTAATTGTGATTAGTGCGTGTACTACAGTAACAAGGTTATGCTGATCAAGGTAGCTGCATAATTGTCAAATTTGGCATAGGTACATAAAGGAGGCTCTCATTACCTTTGAGATGTGGGATTCCATCATGAGATTTTAGTCAAGTTGAATCCCTAGGCTTCGTCCACATTCTTTGGGCTGAAGGTAGGTTGCTGATAGGGAAGGTAGTTAATGAAAGGTGTAACTTCGGCATCTTAGCCAGAGAGTTCATATTTGGAGGGGTTAAGTTTGAGTTTATGGCTACTGAGCCACTGGCCGACTGTCATAAGATAGTTGGAGAGAGTGGCAATGGAAGAAGCTTGATCGGATCTTATTAACGCAAAGTTGGATGTCATCTACAAACAGGTGACTGTGATGTAGCGTCAAAGTGGGGCACGTTCTGGCCTGCAAGGGCCTTTTGCAGGGTCCTACCATGCCTGGAAGGAATCCCTATACCAGCAGAAATAGTAGGCAGGGCTGTGAGGGACTCCACAAGGGCTGGAGTCACTGCCTCTTTCCCCTTTATTTTTCTGCCTTACTTCTTCTAAAGACCTTGCTAAGACATTAGGATGGGTAAATCGCTTTTGGCACTGTTCCTCCTTAGAGTCTATAGGTTCCTTCCTTTACTCTCTTTGTATATTTATAGCGTAGCCTGCAGTTTAGTCAGTTCTGTCTCACCCCTTTCTGTTCACCTAGGGAACTCCTCCAGTCTGTGGGTCTAATTTATTTATTTATTTATTTAACACTTTTTTATACCGACCTTCATAGTAAATAAACCATATCGGATCGGTTTACATAAAACAAGGGTATAACAGAAGCAATAAATAAAAGTAATTAACAAGAAAAGAGAATAAGATAAAGTTACATTTAACAAGGAGTAAAAACTTGGAAGCTTAATTGTAATGACATTTAATTTTGGTCTCAACAGGGCTGCCCATCTGTTTTCCTATTCTCCCTAGCTTTAAGTGTTGCTCAAACAAAACAAAATTTTCCCTGAATATGCATGAGATAAATTTGAATATCACGGAGACTCAGGATATGCATAATCACTGGGCATATCCTGAAAACCAGACCAGCTGTGTGGTCTCCAGGATAGGTTTGGGAAGTGCTGGTCTAGTGTGCTAGAGGATTGACATTCTCTGGAGGATTTTCTCTACCTCTTTCAGGGTGATGGTTGTGAAGTCAGACAGAATGGTACTGCATGGAGAGAAGTGAGGTGACCCTATTGGCAAGGAAGAGGAGGTCATATTGTTAGGTAGGCTGAAGGGGGAGGTGTCGAAGGAGTAGCGTATTACTAAGACCTTATCCATGAAGAATTTTACAAAGTCTTTTGATATATGGTCCCTTATAGTGGTAGAAATGGTTTGAGATTCAGGTTTCGAGATCATCTGTACTAATTTAAAAAGTCTGTCCAGATAGTCCAAAGAGTTCCAGTTACTTGGAAATGTAACTAGAACTTTTTTTAGTCTGTTAAATGATTGCTTTGTATTTTTTTTTTTTGCATGTTCCTTGCAGATACGGAGTTTGGTGCCTGTTTTGTGTTTCCCTGCTATGCTCGTTTAAGTTCACAGGATTGCTGCTTTAGGAGAAGATCCTCATGGAAACAAGGAGAATTTTGTCCCCCCAAAATGTTAAAAGTTAGCATCAGGACCCTCCAACCTCACCATGCCCTCTCATCTTCCAAGCTTACTCCATGTAAACCATAGAAGGGGTGGTCGTCTAGGGGCAGGAGCAAACCCCATTTGCTCCTGCCACCCTAGTATCATTTTCCAAAATGATGCTGGCTGACCCCTAAGTCTTCTATGCCCCAAACATGTGACAAAGGAAGGTAACCCTATCTAGATTCCTTAACATGTTTCGAGAGGATTTCTGATTTTCCAGGGCAAATCAGGAGTGTGATATAGAAGGTTCCTGCTCTCTTAGAGTTTATTTAGAGCACTGATTCCCAACCTTTTTTGTGTCATGGCACACCCAGCACAGGGTTCATTTCATTGTGGCACACCACCAACTTCACAATCATCATCTCCTCTTCCCTGTCACCCCACTTCTGGCATCATCACCTTCTCTTCTCTTCCTTCATCCCCCTAGCATCATCATTACCTTATCCTCCCTTCCTTCTTCCCTACCACTCTGGCATCATTACCTTCCTTTTCCTCTGCCTCCACACCCCATGACATCACCTTTTTTTCCCTTTCTCCTGACATCATCACATTCTCTTCCCTTCTCTCACACCCACACTTTAGCATCATCACCTTCTCTCTCCCTTCACGCTTTTGGCATCATCACCACCATCCCTCTTTTTCCACCCATAAGGCATCATCACCACTTCTCTACCCTTTCTCCTGACTTCACCTTGTTTCCTTCCCTCTCCCTCCACTCACTGGCATTATCACAGCTTTTCTTCTGTCTCCCTCCACCCCCTGGCAACATCACCTTCTCTTCCCTCTCACCTGGTATCATTACTACTTTCCCTCCCCCACCCCAAACCAGCACAAGTCTGAGTAGCACTTGCTGCTGCTGCTTCCTCCTCTGCCAGCTTGCCTCTGGAATAGTAACAGCACGAGGCCAGCGTGGCTTGCAAGAGAGAGCTAGCAGAGATGGAAGCAGCAGCATCAGATAGGTACTGCTCTCTGCTGCCCTTTGCTGGCAAGAGGACATCCTGCAGGCCAGAAGGAAGAAAAATGCAAGACTGCCAGCACCTCGTCTTTTCATACCTGGCAATTCTCGCGGAACACTGGTTGGGAAACCCTGATTTAGAGGTCAGAGAGCTCTGCTACTGTATAGCTCATGCAAACTGCAGCTGTGTGCTTTGCCGTTATCCTTCCTGTTTAGGGGAGAGAGAGTACAGAGGGATGTGAGAGTTTGGTGCTGGAAAGGATGAGGTATGGTAGGAGGTGCATTCCCTCCACAGGAATGGGTTGGGGTTAGTGAGAGGCTATATAAGATCCTCCCAGGTATCTGTTCGGTGTATCTTGTGAGTCTTGATGAGGCATCCAGAGATTTCTGAAACAAAGAACAGGAAAGATTCTAAGCTGAGGAAAAGTTTTTTTTTTGGTAGCCTACTAGGAGGAGGATACCCTAGCAAATAAAGGGGCAAATCCTTATCTGGGTGGGAGATGTAGATGAATTGATTAGATTTGGAAGCTGGCTTAATAGTTGTAAGGAAATGATCCAGCTCTCTTTGAATTTTGATTTTCAGACTGTTTCGTTTCTGGATGTGTTGGTTAAGAAAGGGGAAGATGGAAAACTATGTACAACTTTATTTTCAAAATCTACATATCGGAATTCATTCCTTGAATATTCAAGTTTTCATCCACATCATTTAAGAAACAGCTTGCCATTTTCTCAGGTATTGCACAAATATTTCTGAATTTAAAGACCATTCGGGAAGATTAGTTAAAAAACTGATTGCAAGAAGGTATCCATACAATATTGTGAAGAGAGTGTATAAACGGGCATTGTTCATTAACGGAGAACCATTATTATCAAGGACTAATTCTGGATACAAAAAGGATGAACATCTTATGTTTATTATGAGATTTTCTATGGAAATGCCAGCAGTCATCAAAATCATGAAGAGACATTTGAACATTTTGGGGCAGATTTTCAAAGGGATATGCGCGTAACCCCCGAAAAGCTGCTCCAAGCTGCTCCTGCACGCGCCAAGCCTATCTTGCATAAGCTCGCTGGCGCGTGCAAGCCCCGGGGCGCGCGTGTGTCCTGGTGCTTCAAAAAAGGGGCGGTCCGGGGGCGGGACCATGGTCCAGGGGCAGTCTGGGGGTAGGGCCGAGTGCTCCGACACAGCGGCCTGTGCTGGGGCATGGCACGCCGGCAGCTGGCCGGCACGCGCAAGTTATGCCTGCCTCAGGCAGGCGTAATTTTTGGAACAAAGGTAAGGGGGGTTTAGGTAGGGCTGGGGGGCAGGTTAGGTAGGGGGAAGGAGGGGAAGGTGAGGGGAGGCGGAAGGAAAGTTCCCTCCGAAGCTGCTCTGATTTCGGAGTGGCCTCGGAGGGAACGGAGGAAGGCTGTGCGGCTCGGTGCACGCAAATTGCACAATTGTGCACCCTTTTGCGGGGGGGGGGGGGGGGGTGCACAATTGTGGTATCAGTTTGGATAAGTTCTTGGAGGAGAAGTCCATTAACGGCTATTAATCAAGTTTACTTAGGGAATAGCCACTGCTATTAATTGCATCAGTAGCATGGGATCTTCTTAGTGTTTGGGTAATTGCCAGGTTCTTGTGGCCTGGTTTGGCCTCTGTTGGAAACAGGATGCTGGGCTTGATGGCCCCTTGGTCTGACCCAGCATGGCAATTTCTTATGTATACCCATGTCCTTTTTTTGTATATTGGCAAAATAACGAGGGCATTGAGGAAACGCATAGCTGAACATAAGAGATGCACTAAGAGGAGGAGAATAGAGGCACCTATGGTTCCTTACTGCTCGGATTATATCCATGATTTTAAAAGTTTGAAATGTTTTGCTATTGACCAAGTGAAGATGAATGCCATGGGTGGATATTGTGAGAGATTGTTACTCCAATTAGAGCAACATTGGATATACCATTTAAAAAACTTTAGAACCAAATGGCTTGAACACAACCATAGAATGGAATTCTTTTTTGTAATGAACTTAATATGCCTGTTCCTTTGTTCTAAAAATTAATATTTTAACCTTTACAATGGGTTGTGTCACGCATGCTCGATAGCTCTAGTGAGCTTATATAGAGGGAACATGCGCCTGTGTTTTAGGCATTTGTAATTAGAAGCAACTGAGAGTGTTGAGCACCGAGTTTTGAAACAAATTGCTGAAATGTGTAAAATGTGAGTATAGATAGTAATAGAGTGATAAAGAGGGAGACCAAAATATGTTGTTTTAATGAAGAATTCTATGTTATAGACTTGCGCCCTGAAACAGCCTTGTCAGCGAAACAATTGGCCAACGTCGGTGACAGATGAGTAAAATTGATGGTACAAAGCCAAAGAAGCAAATCAGAATGCTAAGATATTTTACCTATTTAACCTATTTAAACCTATTTTTAAGAAAATAGGTTTAAGAATCATATAAAAGAAATTTTTGTATCAATAAAGTTTAGGTAGGATGGAGGTTTTTATGACCGATGATTGAAACAAAATGCAGCACATCTATAAGTTTGTTAAAACTGGACATGCAGGTAGTCAGGGGTCTTTTCCTCCGTGTTTTATGGACATTAAGTTCAGCTGTAATTAGTTGAATGATTTTTTAATATTTGGTGAAAGTCTGTTTGAGTTTTACACACTTTCTTTCACCAGCCCACATTTTTTATTTTTTTTACTTTACCTGATCCCAGGGCTCCTGCAGTGGCCCTCACATCCCTCTGCCGCTCTGAAGGTGACCCGCGAGGAAAGGGGAGTTACAGGAGCACTAGCCAATACCATTTTAGAAAATGGTGCTGGGGCAGTTAGAGGCAGTTGCGATTCACTGCTGCCTGTAGAAGACCATCCCTGGTAGGGGCAAGTTTGAGGGGGTGTGAAGACGGATTGGGGGAGCCCCATTGCTAATTTGTAAGACTTTTTGTGGGACAAAGGGTAGATCTTAGAGGAACAGGGCTTACCAAACCTCTTGAGGGTGACAAATATGCTCTGAAAGGAGCTTAGAGGTTTCAGTGGTGGTGGTGGTGTTGGGGATTTAGTACTAGCAGGGGTGGGAGATGAGAAATGAGCAGTATAACCCCATATAAGTAAGTTAATTTGTATCTGTATCATAATTTCACAAAATGGCTGCTAACCCAAGGAAAATACCAGAGGTAATAAATATATCAACCACATAATATGAACCCATGGCAAGTGTTTGTGTGTGAAATAGAAATAATTTCAGCGTATATCAGAGAGAGAGAGAGATTATGTTTGAGGGCATTTATACCCTAGCAATGTGATGGTGGATCAAAAACAAAGAAAGAATGACCCTTCCAAATTTAAAACTGTACTAATAGTCACTAGACTTTCTTGTTTAAGATCTTTGATTTATAAACACCATTCAGTTTAGCAGTGGTCATACAAACCGTTCGCACTGGAAAAAGAAAATTGGAAAGTCTTTCCTGCACATCAATAGATTAACATTTGGAACTAATCCTATCACAGTATGAAGATGTCTTCAAATTCAGCTGGAATATTTATCTTCTCTAATTCACATATGGATACAGTTCATTCTTTGGCACAGAAGTGCTAAGGTTGGTAAGGAATTTGTTTAATAACACAGAGTCATTCCTTGAGCCAGTCCATGACTAAGTTAGTCCATTGTTCTCTGCTACACAAATATTTCAGCTAAAATAATCACTATTAAGCAGGATGGTCTGCTGTTAGGCTTCACAAAATGTAACAAGTCTATTTTCATCTTTTATTTTAAACAAAATCTGATTGCTTAGAAGAAAATAGATCTTTGATATGCTTGAGCATAGACATTGATAAAGGAGTTAGATATTCGCCTAAAGATAATTAGACAGAGCTATAGACTACAGCTTAACAATTATCCATCTTTTGTAGAAGTACTCCTGAAAGAATTACTGGCAAAAAAAAAAAAAAGAATTCTGATATTATAAAGTTTTGCAAAATTCTGCAAACTAATACAGAATCTGAGCATTAGATACTCATGGGCTTATTCTATTCCTTTTTCTTTCTCCTTTTAACTAATATTAATCTCCTTTTAGCAAATATTGGAAGTTTTATTTACTTTTAGTATCTGTTTTTTAAGGAATCTTAATGTAATTTGTTTTAAAATGCCATAGTATTAAGATGTTATTAACAGCTAATTTATTTCTTCTGTTTTATCTTTTTTGTATTGTTAGCTATTTCTTTAATTAACTTAATGCGTTTCCCTGTTTAATATAATTGTACACCATTGTGAAGGCCTTGCCGATGTGACGGTCTAGAAAAACAATAAATTATAAACTATATTTATCAAAATGGTACAATACAATCACTGGCATTCAGTAATAATTAATTTACATAATTCAAAACAGAAAAAATTTCTTATTCAAAGATGCAAAATGTTTTCTTTTTTTTTTTGCAGAATTCCCCCAGGAATACAGGGCTAATGCATCATAACTAGGACTTCTGGTTTTCAGTGATTTTACCTTAATAATCCACAGAGTTCAAGGGGAGCTCTGAGCTGCAGGAAGTGCTGACTTCCTGCAGCTGGTGCCAGTGTTGCCAATTTAGCAATCTGTCGCTAGATCTGGTGATTTTTTTTTTTAACTCAATGGAGATTTTAGAACTATGAATGCAACAGGGAGCTAATTTAGCTACAAATCTAGTAACTTTCTCACAGTTCTAAAATTTCCATTGGGGTCCCTCTTTACGGAGCATGTCTGGAAGCAAAATACAAAACAGTAAGGAGACTGTTGTGCTGTCTGGCTCCATCTTCCCATCCCAGTATCTTACTCCTCAATATACGCATGCCTTTTCCACTGCTACTTCAGCCTCGCTCTCTTCACCTGGCCACACTAGGGAATCCAATGAGATCACAAGGAAAAGGAACCAATCACAATTAGCAAACAAATGTAGGGATCCTGTTAGTCCCCTACTAAATTTAGGTAAAAGAATATAGCAATTGGTGTGAGAAGAAACTCAAGAATAATACTGTGGGTACAACTCTCCCCTGTGGAAACTGGTAAATGATATGTCCCTCTGGCACTTATAGCCAGTGCATTATTTGCCTTGTGGATTCCATGTTTATTTTTGCAGAGGCAACATGTCCTGTGCTGTTCCCTAATTTTTCTCTTGATGTCCTTCTCCATGGAGCATTTGATTTGGATGGGAGTTTCTTTCCACCCTCCTAATACACTCCATTTTCTTGAATTGATTTAATTGTTTGGAGTTTTCAGTAACTTGGGACTCAGTCAAGCTAATTTAAGTTTTACTCTACTATCATCTGGGAGAGGTTTGCTTCATACAAGATGGACTTGAGATCATCAAGATCTAAGGAGAGGATGTCTTCCAACATCCTAAGGAGAGGAAGAAGGAGAGAGGGGAGAAAGGAGCTGGAGTGGACCCCAATCGAGCCCATAAATAGAGAAGAGAGGAGCAATAGGTGTATTCATGATACTGAAACAGGAGGAGGAAGAGAAGGACTTGTGTTTTTCAGATACAGTGCATGGAACTGAGGAGTTCAAAGGCGAAAACTACAAGGAGGAGGAGGTAGGAGATGGCTCTATACATTCCATCTTTTGATACTTCATCTACGTTAGGAGGGAAGCCATTAACTTGTCCTATATCTGATGGGAGGGAAAATATAAATCAACTTGTGAAATAAATTAAATTGATTTAACATCAAGAAAGACTATGAGAAGTCATTAACTTAAAGAACTACATTAATTGGCTTTATTAAAAGACTATAAGAACTAGGGATGTGAATCGTTTTTGAACGATTAAAATTATCGTCAGATAATTTTAAAATCGTCCAAAATCGTTAGAGTGCACGATACAATACAAATGCCCCCGATTTATCGTCAGGGGCATTTGTATTGTATCGTTAAATAGGGCGCGGGAAAACCGGCACACGAAAACAACCCTAAAACCCACCCCGACCCTTTAAAACAAATCCCCTACCCTCCCGAACCCCCCCAAAATGTTTTAAATTACCTGGGGTCCAGTGGGGGGTCCCGGCGCGATCTCCCGCTCTCTGGCCACGGCTGCGTTAAGAGAAATGGCGCCGGTGGCCCTTTGGCCTTATCATGTGACAGGGCAAAGGTAGCGCCGGCGCCATTTTGGTTCCTGGCTCCCGACGTCACGCGTGCAGGAGATCGCTGCCGGACCCCCGCTGGACCCCCAGGGACTTTTGGCCAGCATGGTGGGGCCTCCTGACCCCCACAAGACTTGCCAAAAGTCCAGCGGGGGTCCGGGAGCGACCACCTGCACGCGGGCCATATTGCCAATATTCAAAATATAATGGCGCCGGCGCTACCTTTGCCCTCACTATGTCATACGGGCGACATTTTGGGGGGGTTCGGGAGGTTTTAAAGGTTTGGGGTGGGTTTTAGAGTTGTTTTGGTGTGCCGGTTTTCCCGCCCTCCCCCGATTTATGATTTTTAACGATTTAAAAAAAAACCAAAACATGACGATCAGATTTCCCCCCCCCCAGCCAAAATCGATCGTTAAGACGATCGATCACACGATTCACACCCCTAATAAGAATTCACAAATTTACTAAATAGCATTTGTAACATCTTAAAAGAGAATACATCAGCTGTAAAGAACTTTATTTCATCAATTGCATCGTATCAGTAAAAAGAAACAGAAACCACTTATACCACAAGAGTCCATAGATGTTAACAGTGCTAACAGGTTTTATGTTGAGATAGAGGTTTCTACTAGGGATGTGCATTCGTTTGCTATGAAACAGGAAATAAAGACTATATTTCCTATTTCGTTGCATTTCAGGGGGCTGACGAAATAAAAGGAAAACCCATGAAATTTTGTGTGGTTTTTATTTATTTATTTATTTAATTTTAAAACTTTTCTATACCGTCATTAAGTTAAATAACCATCACAACGGTTTACAGAAGGGCACGATAAAGAGAAATATGGGTGGTATAGATTACAAATTAATCATGCGCCATCATAGTATGGTAACAATTTAAAATAATAAACTAAGTGTGTAAGTTAATCCTGATTGTTAGGAACAAGTTAGGCGGTTTGATTTTAACATTAATATGCTTTAGTAGGTTACTAATAACTTCTAGCTTAGTGCATCCTTATCAACTATTTTTCTCCTTTTCTTTATCTTTATAAAATGCTTGTTTAAAAAGCCAGGTTTTCAGATTAGTTTTGAATAATTTCAGATTTGTTTGTAGTCTTATTTCAAGTGGCATGGTGTTCCATAGCACGGGGCCAGCCAGTGATAGTGCTCGTTCCCTTACTTGCGTGAGATGTGCTGATTTGACAGAGGGGACAGTTAGTAGAGCTTTATTTGCAGATTTCAGGTTTCTTTGTGGTACGTGCACACGCAGTGCCGTGTTAAGCCAGTCGGCTTTTTCATCGTGGATTAGTTTATGGATTATACAAAGTGCCTTATATTGTATTATTTGTTCAATTGGAAGCCAGTGGAGTTCAGCAAGTGTTATGTAATGGGGTCACTCTTTTTTTTTGCCTGTCAAAAATCTGGTAACGGAATTTTGCAATATTTGCAGAGGCCTAATTGTAGATTGAGGTAGTCCTAAAAGCAGGGAGTTACAATAATCTGTGCTTGCAAATATCATTGCTTGTAGAACATCATTTTTTTTTTGGGGGGGGGGGGGAAGAAAGGGCACATTAAAAAAGCAAAACAAAACCCCAAACCCATCCCAACCCTTCAAATTAAATTAATTGCAAACCCCCACCTTCCCAACCCCCCAAGACTCGCCGAAAGTTCCTGGTGGTTCAGCGGGGTCCCGGGAGTGATCTTCCCCTCTCGGGCCATCGGCTGCCAGTAATCAAAATGACACCGGTGGCTCTTTGCTGTTACCATTTTTTAAAATGGTACCGGCCGTCCATTGCTCCTACCATGTGACAGAGGCCGGCCAATGGCACTGATAGCCCCTGTCACATGGTAAGGGTAAAGGGCCCCCAGTGCCATTTTGATTACTGGCAGCCGACGGCCTGAGAGCGGAAGATCGCACCCGGGACCTCCGCTGGACCACCAGGAACTTTCGGTAAGTTTGGTGGGGGGGGGGGTTGGGAGGGGGGGTTGTAGTTAGTTGAATTTAAAGGGTTGGGGTGGGTTTGGAGGGGGGGGGGGGGTTTCAGGGCAGCCGAAAAACAAATTCCCGCTGTGGGCCGATGATGAAGGCCGAACCAAAAGGTTTGGCCGAATCACATCTCTAGTTTCGACCTGATGGGAAACCTGCATGTCCTCAAACAGTGTGTAACGTCTGCTGGAAGTGCACAGGATGTTGAAAGGGCAAGTGGTTATCTTGGAGCCAGGGCAGGAATATTCCAGAGCTCTGGATCATCTGTGTGTCAGAAGGCGTTATCCGCCTTTCTTGACAGACAAAGGGTATATCCCCTAGGGGTTCAGTCATTGAGCAGACTCTGCTGAGTCTGGGGCTGGCTCCAGATTGCAAGGGAAAGAGAGACTGGTTGGAGCTGAGATCCTCTCCCAGGATTACGGAAGGGAGTAGCAGGAGTAGGGGCTGGTATTTTCCTCTAAAAAATCCCCAGATGCCTGAGGAGAAGAAGCATTTTCTCAAGTCTAGATTATTGCAACGCAATTTTCTTAGGACTACCTAAATTCTCCCTAAAACCACTACAATTACTTCAAAATGCTGCTGCACGAGTACTAACCGGAAAAAAGAAGTTTGATCACATCTCCCCAACCCTAAAAAACCTTCACTGGTTACCTATTTCACAAAGAATAAAATACAAATCCTTAACCATCCTACATAACGAAATTTACAAAGACAACAATTCATCCCTGGACAACATGATTACAATTCGCAAATCTCCCCGCTCTTCAAGATCTTCTGACAAATTACAGCTATTCATTCCTCCTCTATCATCAGCAAAACTATCCTCAACTAGACATAGAGCCTTCTCTATAACTGGACCAAAAGAATGGAACTCTATCCCAAGATACCTAAGTTCCATCAAAGATTCCAAGAATTTCAAAAAAGAATTAAAAACATGGTTGTTTAGACAATCATACACAGAATGATATGATCTATATATACCAATTCCAACCTTCATCTTAAACCCCTAATACTTCTTTAATAAGTTTACGCAAAAATTAAACCTATATTGTCTCATTCTAACATGTTATACTCTGCTCTTGCCGAGATGTTATATATATATATATTCTCTCTTTGTATTGTGTTATAATTTATAATTTATAACTGTTCATTGTATGAATTTGTTACACTGTAAACCGGAATGAAGGCACTCAGCTATATTTCGGTATAAAAAAAAAAAAAAAGAATATAAATAAAAATAAAAAAAAATAAAGCAGAGGGTGGCAATGCAGCTTGGAAGTTTAAAAGCTAAAGCCTGTGCTTAACTGGGGCAAGAACTTATCTGGAGCAGGAAACCAAACTGTGCCAGAGGGAACGCGTTCTGGAACTTGGAGGATACTGATCCTGCACCAGAAGGATTTTTCATTGAGCTGAACAGGACCGTTCTTATGAGTAACTGTTTTGCTAACTGAGGAAACTAAATAGAAGACTAGGCTAGGTTGTGCAAAAGGCTGAGGAGAGAGAAGAAACAACGTGTTAACGCCCCCTTGACAGCTTGCCTCGTGGGGCATTCCCGGGTGATAAAGGTAGGAGCCCACCACCTAGGGCAGACTCCATCAGTCCTTATGTTCTTGGTGCCTCCACCCGGGGAAGACGTTGTTAGTGGGTGGGATTTCCCTCCCTTCACCCCAGGAAACAATTGGGACTGTGAAGAAGGCTAGCAGTATTTACAAATATACACAGGCTTATAATATTATATACATTTCTCCATGACTGTGTACATCGCTAAAAGATTATTAAACAGCACACTTAACTACTCATGATTAGTAGTCTCAGGCCATGCAACTACATTCATTTCTACAGGGTAGCAAGATCATTTAATATTTGGGGTTGTTGGTCCCCACAGTATAATCACCATTTAGAATAGAATAGGAAGAACCTCTTGTGTGGAAAGATGCAACTCGGCTGGTGGGCAGTGCTGGTTGGGGGGGGGGGGGGGGGGGAAGAAAGGTCCATTTGACTAAACCGCTGCAGTCTCCCTCTGTGCCACTTCTGCTCCAGTGACAGGTCTATGCCCTGTTTAAGTGAATGAACTCTTTCTCCTGGTCTGCCACTGGGGTCCCCCCGCCCTCCTGGGGTGGACCCAGATCCACCTCCTGGTCCACTACTGGGGACTTCTTCCTCTTAGGGAGACCCAGGGTCACTTCCCAATCTGCCACTATCTGTAGGTTCTTCTTTCTCAGTAGGAGAGTTTTCCCTTGCTTTGGTTCACAGCTCCACTAAACTCATGGCTTACTTACCACTAATGGGCCGATGGCATATCGGCACGCATTAAAAGGGTGCTCATGATTGAGCACCTGCTCCCTTAATGCGCACCAATCCACCTCTCCGGGGCGCCCAATGCTACATGCAAATGGGCTGCCTCAGTAAAAAGGAGGCACTAGGGGAAATTGTGCATCCCTAGAAAGTCCTCAGCAACAGGCACACAGGAGAGGTGGCTGTGAGCCACTTAGAAAAACAGACACTCAATTTTAGAGTGTCCATTTTCTTAACCTGTCCACAGCCATGGGTCAGAAAAATGGGCGCTCGTTAATTGAGCATCCGTTTCCTAACCTGACGCTGACACACTTTTTTTAAACATTTTTTTGGTGGGACATTTCTTAATATCACCACAATATTGATTCAGAGAAAGTACAGAAAAGCAATATTTTTGGGCTCCTCAAGACTTAACGCCAGCTCCAGAGCTGGCAATTTTTGAGAGTAAAAATGTGCGCCAGAGGCACACATTTTTTTGCATGAAGGGAGAATCAATAATAGCCTCATCAACATGCATTTCCATGTGATGAGTGCTATTATGTATGCATGCGATAGGACACGCCTTTTGGATGTGCTAACCCCCATTTTGCATCGAGGGATATGGACATGTGCCAGATGGTGAATTAACCATGTGCTGCAGCGAGCACACAGTATAGCATTGGCCCGTAAGTGATTCAGGCTCTCAGCAGTCTCAGCTTTCAGTGATTCCAGCTCAGCTAAACTCATGGCTAGTAATTTGCTATTACCCAGCCTACCCTTGCATGGGTTGTGGCCAAAAGGCCACGACCCAGGCAGGACTATTGCAGAATAATATGTGCAAGCCCTTCCATCCTGCCTAGTCTTTTTTTTCCTGTTGCCTGAGAACTAGGTACCTAAGGCTTCTGACTCCCTTGTTAGTCAGGGTGAAAATCTGTTTGCTTCCTAGGACTGTTTTTCAGTACATTTCTCTCACAAATCCCTTTTCTCTATCAGCTACAATGTAGGACTTTTTCAGTCAAAGTTCTGTAACTTAGGATTTTGGTATCCTTTGTTTTTAAAGTGAGGTTTCACTGCAAGTTACCAGCAGTAGTCAAGAGGGTTGTGACATGCAAATCCCCTACCTGAGTCTCTGAGTCAATGTTCATTTAAGCACCTTCACAGTAAGAGGTCTGGGCTGGTGGCTCATGTTACATAACTGCATTGTCCTTATTTGTTCTGCTGCACTTCACTTAAATGGTAACATGCTCCTTATCTTCCCTCTCCCTTGTGTGTATGGGGGGAGGGGGGGTTCAAAAGTATATAGAGACCCTGTGTCACTCTAAGAAGAAACTGCTATTTAAGGAGAGGAGCTATAAGGAAAATAATTAAAGATTTTCTGGAACTGTAATTTTGTTTAATTCCTGCATCTACCTGAACTGTCATTATGTTGGATTTGGAAGATTCGTCAGTAAACTATTTATTTTTAGAGCACAACTCGAGTCTGGAGAGTGGTATGTGTGTGGCGTGCTCTCAGCCTGGTACTGGCCCTGCAGGGTTTCCTGCCCCCAGCGACTTAATTCTCCACCTCGGGATAGTAACTCCAATGCTTCCCAAGGCTGGGAAGAGGACCCCAGGTTTATAGGGGATTACACACCTAAAACTTTCAAGTGTTTTACTGAGTAGTGACTTTATTATCAGTACTGTGATCATCACTGCTATATGCAAAACATGGGACTTGAACTTTGCAAGGCGAAGGGCCTTGAAAAGTATTTTTATGCCCACACAGGAAACCCTGGAAATTACATGTTATGGCATAATATCAGTGTTCCACTCTAAATAGAAATTTGAGATATGGACTCTGGAACTGTTATCTGGGTTCTACAATTACAGGAGTTACACATACAAAAAAGTAGGAGCTGCAACTTTATTGTCATCCTAACTGATGAGAGAGTAACATCAGCAGAAGAATGAACACATGACAAGAAGAGAGCTATGTTTTATTATTGAAACACTCCCTCACAAGAAACAGAGGTTTGGGCATGCTACCATTTAAGTGAACTGCAGCAGAGAAAAAAAAGAGAACAATGCAGCTAAGTAACTTGAGCCGCCAGCCCAGGAAATTGAAAAGATGGCCAGACCCCTTACTGTGAAGGTACTTAAATGGCCAGTGAATAGATTAGTCAGATTCAGGTTTGGAGATTTGCATGTCACAGCCCCCTGGATTTCTGCTGGTAATTTTGTAAGAAATATCACTAAAAATCAAAAGGATTCAGACTCCTAAATTACAGAACTATGACTGGGAAAGGGATTTATAAGAGAAATATACTGGGAAAACAGTCCTAGGAAGCAAACAAATTTTCACCCTGACTAAGAAAGGTATTCAGACACGTGGGTGCTGAGTACCCAGACAACAGCAGGGGTTGGCCAGGCAGGATGGAGAAGCATGCACATATTCTCTCTCTGTGGTCCTACTTTGGTCTTGGCCTTTTGGCTGTGAGCAAGTGACCCATACATGGTCAGACAACAGATAAAGCAAAAGCCAGGCTGATAGAAGGTGACTTATCCAGGCTGGGTAACAGTACATGACTGGCCATGAGCTTAGCAGAGCTAAAATCACTGAAAGCTGAGACTGCGGAGGACTAGAACTACTGAATGCTAAAAACACCCATGAGCCTAGTGGAGCTGTAAACTGAAGCCAGGGAAAACCTTCCTACCAAGGGAAGAGAACTGAAGGACATCAGCAGTCTTGGAGACAGAGTTGGGTCCCTCAGGAGGGCATATACCCTAGCGGCAGATCCAGAGGTGGAGTGGTCCCCCATGAGCAAGGTGATCCCCAGCAGCAGTCTGGGTGGCAAATTGGGTCCCCCAGGAGGCCATGGACCCCAGCAGCAGATCCAGATGTGGAGTGGTCCCCCTTGAGCAAGGGGATCTCAACAGCAGTCCAGGAGGTAGATTTGTTTCCCCCATGAGGGTATGGACCCCAGTGGCAGACTAGGATGAGGAGTCAAGTCCCCCAGGAGGGCGTGGACCCCAGTGGCAGACCAGGAGGTGAAGTTGGGTCCCCCAGGAGGGCATGGACCCCAACGTTGGCATCGACCTTTCAACGGAGTGGAAGAATACAGCAGACCCCCCCCCCCCCCCCCCAGGCCAACACTGCCCATCAGCCCAGCTGCATCTGTTCACATGGGTGAGACTTGGGATAAAAGTGGGAATGCAAGAGTTCCCTTCTATTCTATTCGGTGGTATATTGTGGGGGCCAACAACCCCAAATTGACAAATACTAAATGCTCTTGCTATCTTGTAGAAATATATATAGTTGTGTAGACTGAGACTGTTAGCCATGAGTAGATAAGTGTGTTTGATATACTATTAGCCATGCACATAGTCATGTAGAAATGTATATGCTTGTATAGTCTAATAAAACTGTATATATTTGAATATACTGTCAGCCTTGTTCACAGTCCCATTTGTTTTCCTGGGGTGAAGGGAGGGAGATCCCACCAACACCTTCTTTTCCAGGTGGAGGCACCAGGCGCCAAGAACATGAGGACTGATGGAGTCTACCCTAGGGGGGGCTCCCACCATGTCAGTCCCGGACCCAGGAATGCCCCCATGAGGTAAGTAGTCAAGGAGGTATTACATACATTTTTGAGGCACTGCTGGAATCAATTATTTTTTATTTTTCATACTGCAGATTGGGGAAAAATGAATGTATTGGTGTTGAAAAATTGGTGTAGAGATGAAGGAGTTAACTTGTCACAGGCTATATTAGTGAAAGGTATCCCCCTAAGGATATGGAGTCAGCTGCCATTGAGCATGCCCTAGAAGAACTCCTGGTGTTGAGGAAAGTAATGGTTAGGGGGAGATTTTATGATGATGCACAGGGGAATGTGAAAGTTTTCCGTACTTGCTCTATGGATTTAGATCCTAACAAATCACCCCTTATAGTTTTGATGGGAGAAGGGCTATCTGTTCCCTTAGTCACTATGGGGAGAAAAGTGTCTGCTCCCCTTAGCCCCAGTGGGAGGGTGGATGTTCTATCCCAGCTTCCAGGTAGTTGGCAGGAAAAATTACGGGTCCTATTAAGAAGTGAAGGAAAAACTCTGCAGGATGTAAGAGGGATTCTACCTCAGATAGGACAGCCAGCCTATTCCCCTGACACACTGATTGGTACCATGGGGAAGGTGATGGAGAAGTGCCTGCAGCACCATTATGATACCAGTCCATACAAGAGGTTGAGAGTATTCTCAGGAGTTGAGCCCACTCTACCAGGAGAGGAGGAATTTAACCACTGGATGGTCCTGGTCCTTCAGATGCTACAAGAATGGCAATGCACTGAGTTAGAGAAAAAGAAGAGGGTGGTATAGAGTTTGCCCTTGATGCAGTAATGCCTCTAACCCTTTCCAAGCCTAATGCTACTGCATAGGATTGCCTGGACATTTTAGAGGGCATGTATGGTAGTACAGAAGACAAAAAGAATTGCTTTATCCACTTCAAAACTACCATGCAGAGGCCTGGGGAAAAGCTCTCTCAATATGATTCCCGTCTAGAGTGTCTCCTACTGAAAGGAAGGAGGCAATCACGGCACAGACATGGACAGGGCTTGAATTGAATAGATAGTCAGGGGGCCTTATATTCAAATGGGACTGTGATGAAAATTGAGTTAGCAGAAAAGAGGAGGGACCCTCCTCCCTTTGTTATGGTAATGAGGGGGGGATCAGGGAAGAGGAAGACCGAGAGGTTATGAGGAGCTCTCTAAGTCACCCCAACAGAGAGGGATCCCCACCTCAAAATGGAAGGGAGAATAGTACCAGAGGTTAAAACCCTCTGGCGTCATCCAAAAACCCCTGCTATGGTTCAGAATTCACAGGAACAAACGAGTTCGGGAGGGCACCATGAACCCACCTCAACCTCAGAGGAGGAGAACCAGGCTAGAGAGTCCATGAGTTGGAGTCAAGGCTGGAGGCCCTTCAAACTAAACTCGACTCTGAGTCTGAAATGAGGGCTGTTTCCCCCCCCCAGAGGAACAGGAGGGGGGAAGAACTGCCCAAACAATACAGAAATCGTGTGCTCGCGTCAGGAAGAAATACTAAGCATTCTGGTGTATGTCACAGGAGTTGTTGCAACTCCTGGCCGCGGAGGCCGCAGACCGGGACCACTCACCCTTTGACGCCGGGTCCTGGACTCGGTTTTTCTCTCAATGGCGGCAGCGGGCAGCTGTCTGTGGCCATGCCGGCACGGGATTCCCCTTGCCAGCCTGCACTGCTTCTCTTCTCCCTGCTGCTGCAGCCATGTTAGGAGACGCCTCCTCCACTGTCCTTCTCAGTTGCCTGCCCCTAGGTGCGCGTGTGCACCACCTGCCAAGATTTAAAGGGGCCGCGGCGGGAAAACGCTTCTGCTGCCACTAGTGATGATGTCAGCCGCTCCAGGGTATATAAAGCAAGCTCTGGCAGTCAGAGCTTGCCTTGGCAACAGGTCTCCTCGCTGATTCCTGGCAG
This sequence comes from Rhinatrema bivittatum, assembly GCF_901001135.1. Lineage (NCBI taxonomy): Eukaryota > Metazoa > Chordata > Amphibia > Gymnophiona > Rhinatrematidae > Rhinatrema > Rhinatrema bivittatum. Next base: position 690,112,375 of record NC_042615.1, read on the forward strand.
TGTTCCTGTGTTGCTGTTCCTGCTCCACAATTCCAGTTCCTACTCCTGCCTCTCGCCCTTCGGACGGACCTTGGCTTTCGACCCGGATTGTTCCTGACTACGAGTTCCTGTGAGCATATAACTGGATCCGGTGTATGCCCTGCACAATGTGTAGATGCCTTAATCATTTGCTCTAAACCCATTAGCAAAAGATCTGTTAAAAATGTTCTCAAACAGCCCCCATCGTCAAATTAAATTAAAATAAATTAAAATATTCAATGACTACAAAGGACTAAAATTTAAACAAACTCTGTCACAAGCTCTAATAAACCTCAGCATCTACCTTTATTGAAACTAGATTATCTATAGTTCATTTCTGTCATGTTTATGGTTAGAGCATCCCTTCTTATGCCTATCATACCCCTAATCACCTTCATTATACTTTTGAAAACACATCATTCCTTCCTAAATGTAAGATTCACTCACTAAATTTAATCTTAATAAATTCCTCAATAAAAAAAATAACACTAGATATCTCCAACTCATCGAGTCTCTGAAAGAACCAATAAACAACAAGTGATGTCAACTACATGGACCCTTATAGTTCCCATAGGAGTTCCTGAAGAGCAATACTCCTTTGGTACGCCCCTTTGGGACGACATGCCATGACAACCCACCCAACCTAGTTGGGTCCTTCTGTTTAAGGAAGGGAAGCCAGATATACCGCAATATCCTATAGTGGATGGGACCAAATCTTCCTCCGCTGCAGGAACAGCTGCAGATCACAGGAACTGACTTGGGCATAGCAACAGTCACAAGATGAGCAGGGCAGCTGCTCTCCCCAATCTCCTGAGTACTAAGGATTCCTTTTAGTAACTTTGTGCAAAACATTAAGAGTACCACAACCCCAGGACATAAGACAGACAAAATTCAAAGCCATTACCACTCCATAGACTCTTTGAATATTGCCCATCCTCAATACAGGTACAATTATGTGCATTGTTCAATGATGTATGTAATTTTACCCACACAGTATAGAGGCATTCCCGAGGGCAGGGTTAGGTTGGGGGAAGAAACAACACCCATAGGTTTGGCTTGTCAATACTGTGCACATTTTTGCCAGAAAAACTACCCACAGAAAAAGCAGGCACACATTTCTGTGGGCACTTTTTCCTTAGGCAATAATCAAAGCAGAATTAACCATGAAGTTTTGCTTTCATTATTGGTACAAACCATGCAGGTTAAAACTACTTGTGAAGTTTGCTCCTATGTGCGGGGTTTGATTATTTTATTGCCTCAAAAAAGGCCAGACAGGCAGAGCTGCAGTTGGATTGTTACCATTTGTGTATATAAATTTGCAGAAATTTTAGTTTTCTGCTAAAAGCTCCTGTTTTCATGCCTTCCTGCCTGCATCAGTGGCACCTTACCTGAATGGAGAATGGACTTGCCTTACTCTTTGAAGATACTTGTCTTGCTAAGCTGCTAAATTTAAATAATAATTCAACATCAATCAATTGGAGTATTATAGTTTGATGTAAGGGGAGTGAAGTCCTAGGTTTTAATTGTCTAGGATTAATAAATATGAGATATCTAGTTCTCTAGGAGAGAATGAGTCTTGGGAAAGGATTGATTTAGTATGAGTGTGGGGATATTGGGATATTGTATTGTATTAATTACTGATATTTATTTATTTATTTACGATTTTTATATACCGATGTTCATTTCAAAAAGAGATATCACATCGGTTTACAATAAGGTACAATAGGTAATTCACTATCCCCTAAAAGGGCTTACAATCTAAAATTTTTGTACCTGAGGCTAAGAGATTACAAAAATAAAATCATCAAAATCAAAGTTCTTAACAATTAAGCAAAAGGTATAACAAGGAGCATATTAAACAAATAACACAAAGGGGTGCACAAAGGGGAGTGCCCCTTTGTCGCACCCCTTCGGTGCGCGGCGCCTGCTGGCTTGGCGCCTTTCAAACTGCCCGGATCCGTTTGCGATGCTGTCAGGGGAGGGGGCGGGTCTCAGAATCATGGCTTTCCCCACAAAAATCTCTTCTCAGTTTCAAAGGCAGTTTTTTCAATTTTTTTTTTTTTGTCTTTTTACCTTGGATGTTAGCTGTTACAAGGTGATCAGCACTGGTGGGTAGCCCTCCCCATCACTAGCGCCTGCTGGCTTGGCGCCTTTCAAACTGCCCGGCTCTGTTTGCGATGATGTCAGGGGAGGGGGCGGGTCTCAGAATCATGGCTTTCCCCACAGAAATCTCTTCTCAGTTTCAAAGGCAGTTTTTTCAATTTTTTTTTTGTTGTTGTAATGTTTATTTAGCTTAATTTTAATTGATAATGTTCCATTATATATATTTAATGATATTTTGTTATATTATAATTATATGTATCTATTGATTATTGTAATGTTTTTGTTGCTCACGTCCTGTAAAAGTGTTGAGTACTAGTCTGTCAATAGAAAGGCATTACCAAAACTGAAATTACAATTACAATTAGGTGTGCCGGTTTTAAGTGTTATTTAATTTTAAGTTTGATCTGAACACAGGAAAGTTTAATTAAGATCAAAGTGCTACTTTTGCCTTTTTTCATTAACAGTTTAATACTATTGTATGAGAGCCTGTCTTCCTTCAGCAGTACAGCTTAGACTGGCTTCTGAAGTCATTGCCAAACAAGGGAATACTGTTGCGTAATCGAGTAATTGCAGACGTGTCAGCGTCATGGGGTGGATCTGTAGTTTCCCTCTAGCTTTTGGCAGCCGCTAACTCAGCTGCTCAATAACATGGGATTTCCAGTGCTGATCAAAGGACAGAGGAATTCCCCTTGAATCACGTTTGTGTTAATACACTACCAGAAATTCCTTTCCGAAGTTTTGAACTGCTAGAACTTCTTTCTCCTACTGCTTTCAGGACATTGGAATCTCCCTTCCTGCCTGCACCTCTCCTCCCCCAGTTTTGTATATCCTGTCCTCTGGATGACCTCTCCAGCCACCAAAGCCAGCTTGAGAAATGTTCATGCACATTTTCTTGTCAGCTGAATCTAACTTGCCCCCGCCTCGTGTTCCTCCCGACATCACACCAGTATGTGAATGAAAGCCTGCTCCATCTTTACTAAGGGATTTAGAAGAAGAAATTCCATATTTATTGTACTGGTGTTATTGCAAGCTTTTTATATTATACTGAAGGAGAAATGAGGGCATTGAATCATTATTTAAATTTAAAAACAGCTTAGCAAGACAAGTATCCTCAAAGTGTAAGACAAGTCCACTCTCCATTCAGGTAAGGTGCCACTGATGCAGGCAGGAAGGCATGAAAACAGGAGCTTTTAGCAGAAAACTAAAATTTTTGCAAAATTATACACAAATGGTAACAATCCAACTGCAACTCTGCCTGTCTGGCATTTTTTGAGGCAATAAAATAATCAAACCCTGCACACAGGAGCAAACTTCACAAGTAGTTTTAACCTGCATGGTTTGTATCAATAATGAAAGCAAAACTTCATGGTTAATTTTACTTTGATTATTGCCTAAGACAGTGGTTTGCAACCTTTTTTTGGCTGGGACACACCTGACAGATGGTTCTCACATGTGACCATCACAGCGCTAAATGTAACATGCACTCTGCATCCACAGGAATCCCCTCAACACCCCGCAATGAGTGCAGAGCAGATCTAGGGCATTACACTGTACAACTCGCCATGCAAAAAAGATATTCTGGTTCTGATGACATCTCAGTAAAAGCAAGAAACAAACTCTCTTTACTGGCAAGCACAATACCCTTCCTTATGAAAAGACAGTAATTTACTACTAATGCATATCCTATTGAGAAAACACAACAAATAAGATTGATACAAATGCCTACATGCTAGTAAAATACCTCACACCCACAAACCCAGAACTGACCTTCACCAAGTACAGAAAACTCACAAATTATAAATATGGAGATAGAAACTGGAATGGAAAACCAAAAAAGCTACTCTACATGCAGTGCGAACCTGGAGAAATGGAAAGAGAAATATAGCACCTAACATAGTCCCATGATCTGCATTAATGCGCACAAAGTTACATCTGTATTATGGAACACATTCAAACAGTAGCAACCCTAAGAAATACAACTATTAAACCAGGCCCTAAACACAAATACATTTCCTATTGGGAAAACAGAATAAGCCAAGCTGCTATAGAACCCCACACAGAAGTAATTGTAAAGCTATTGTTGCCATCCCGGTCGCCAGACTAGCGACCGGGCTCTTACCTCTGCCCCGAGGGTCCCGGGATCGCCGCGCTCCGCCGGACCTTTGGGCCTGGTCGGCTGCATGGCAGCGGCGTCTCCCTCGTGGAGACGCCGTCGAGGCCGATTCTGACTCCTCCCCCCTGCCGGGTACGCGCGCGCGAAGGGACGGCTCTTGTAGGTCCAGCACCCGGAAGTGCTGAACCGCCCCCTTCGCTGACGTCTGAGCCTGGCTGAGTATAAAAGGCAGCTTCAGTCTCTCCTGCCTTGCCTTGCAACGAGGTCGCTCCTGTGAGTACTTAGTTGCTTCCCGGGATCCAGCTTGACTCCGTTCCTGCTGTTCCAGTCCTTGTTCCTGTGTTTCCTGCCGTTCCTGTTCCTGCTTGTTCCTGTGTCTGCTCCTGTGGTTCCTGCCTTGCTCCGTTCCTGCTTGTTCCAGTTCCCGCTCCTGTGGATCCGCTCCTGTCTTTCCAGCTTCTTCTCTTCCGCCAGCCATTGACCATTGGACTTCTGCTTGACTCGTTTCGTCTCTGCCAGCCTTGACCATTGGACTTCTGCTTGACTCATCTCGTCTTCCGCCAGCCTTGACCATCGGACTTCTGCTTGACTCATCTCGTCTTCCGCCAGCCTTGACCATCGGACTTCTGCTTGACTCTTCCCGTCTTCAGCCAGCCTTGATCCCCGCACCTCCTAAGTCCCAGCGACCCGGACCCCTACGGGCTCCTCCTGGGGGGGTCTCGGGTTTCCAGGGCGAACAATCCTTCCTCCACGCCAGATCCGTGCCGCCTCCCGGCTCCTTTCCCATCGTCTGGACTCCGCTGTTCAGGCAGCCGGGCCAAGGGTTCACTAAACAGACTTTTCCACAACAGCTATACTCTAAACATGTTACAAAACACCTGCTGAACAGAATAAAATCCAACAATTAAAAACTCATAAAAATTATTAAAACATGTCCAAATATCAATAAAATATTTCAAAACAGCAGACATCGCATAATACCCAATAATTAAAATGGCAGTCAATCAAGAAAAATAAATTTAAAAAGTCACCTTTACCTACCCTCTCCGGTAACTCTCCTACTCCTTTCCCTTCCAGGCCAATAGAACTCACTAGAAGCAGCAAGGGCTGCTGAAGCTCTATCTTCACAGTCCTCTTCCTTAATGCCCACAACCAGTCACTCACACACACACCCCCAATTAGACCCCATGACCAGTCTCGTTCTCTCTCACACAGAAACACATCACTTCCCTGACCAGTCTCTCTCTCAATCACACACATGCTCTCTTATATACAAGCTCTCAATCACACACAAATGCTCTCGCACCCAATCACACCAACTCTCACCCAGACACCGATTCACAGCCACAAGCTCTTACCCAGGCTTCCATTCACACCCACAGACACAAGCTCTCACCCATTCACACCCACAGACACAAGCTCTCACCCAGGCACCCATTCACACCCAGACACACCATCTCTCACCCAGGCACCCATTCACACCCACACACACCATCTCTCACCCAGGCACCCATTCACACCCACAGACACAAACTGTCACCAAAAACCTCTTCTTCCTTCACTGCAGGGATGGGCTCCAGTTCTGCTGCGGCTTTACTCCAGCGGGCCTTCTTTTTTCGCTGCCACGGGGATGGGCTCCCGTGGCGGCCTTGGTTGGCATCGGGTTTCCTCTTTGCCGCCACGGGGATGGGCTCCCGTGGCGGCCTCGGTCGGGGTCGGGTTTCCTCTTCACCGCCATGGGGATGAGCTCCTGTGGCAGCCTTGCTTTGTTGGGGGCCTGGTTTCCTCTTCACCGCCACAGGGATGAGCTCCTGTGGCAGCCTCGCTTTGTTAGGGGCCTGGTTTCCTCTTCACCGCCACAGGGATGAGCTCCTGTGGCAGCCTCGCTTTGTTAGGGGCCTGGTTTCCTCTTCACCGCCACAGGGATGAGCTCCTGTGGCAGCCTCGCTTCGACACTACAACTCCTCCCAACCCCCAGTCTATGCTATTTCCCTTCTTCCTGCCTCACTGGCCATTCAAAAGCTTCTTCCCTTCTTCCTACTCCCACTGGCAGGTAGAAGAGAGGAAGCTTCCGATTGGCCTGCGCAGGGGCAGGCAGAATGAAGGAGGCTTCCCATTGGGAAGTGGGGGTAGGAAGAAAGGAGGCTTTCAATTAGTCCGTGGGGGCTGGAAAAAGGGAGAAGGAAAATACAACGTGGCAGTGGGACACTGCGAGACGCGACACACCTGTTGAGAATTGCTGGCCTAAGGAAAAAGTGCCCACAGAAATGTGTGCCTGCTTTTTCTGTGGGTAGTTTTTTGGCAAAAAATTGCATAGTATTGACAAGCCAAGACTATGGGTGTTGTTTCTTCCCCCAACCTAACCCTACGCTCGGGAATGCCTCTATACTGTGTGGGTAAAATTACATACGTCGTTGAACAATGCACATAATTACATAGAAACATAGAAATGACGGCAGAAGAAGACCAAATGGCCCATCCAGTCTGCCCAGCAAGCCCCACACACACTTTCTCTCATACTTATCTGTTTCTCTTAGCTCTTGGTTCTATTTCCCTTCCATCCCCACCCTTAATGTAGAGAGCAGTGATGGAGCTGCATCCAAGTGAAATATCCAGCCCGATTAGTTTGGGGCAGTAGCCGCCGCAACAAGCAAGCTGCACCCATGCCCATTTGTTTTACCCAGACTATGTTATTAGCCCTTATTGGTTGTTTTTCTTCTCCCCTGCCGTTGAAGCAGGGAGCTATGCTGGATATGCGTGACATATAAGTCTTCTCCCATGCCGTTGAAGCAGAGAGCCATGCTGGATGTGCATCGAAAGTGTACCTGTATTGAGGTATTGAGGATGGGCAATATTCAAAGGTATTGAGGTATTGAGGATGGGCAATATTCAAAGAGTCTATGGAGTGGAAATGGCTTTGAATTTTGTCTGTCTTATGTCCTGGGGGTGTGGTGCTCTTAATGTTTTGCCCAAAGTTACTAAAAGAAACCCTTAGTACTCAGGAGATTGGGGAGAGCAGCTGCCCTGCTCATCTTGTGACTGTTGCTATGTCCAAGTCAGTTCCTGTGATCTGCAGCTGTTCCTGCAGCGGAGGAGGATTTGGTCCCATCCACTATAGGATATTGCGGTATATCTGGCTTCCCTTCCTTAAACAGAAGGACCCAACTAGGTTGGTGGGTTGTCATGGCATGTCGTCCCAAAGGGGCGTACCAAAGGAGTATTGCTCTTCAGGAACTCCTATGGGAACTATAAGGGCCCATGTAGTTGACATCACTTGTTGTTTATTGGTTCTTTCAGAGACTCGATGAGTTTGAGATATCTAGTGTTATTTTTTTTATTGAGGAATTTATTAAGATTAAATTTAGTGAGTGAATCTTACATTTAGGAAGGAATGATGTGTTTTCAAAAGTATAATGAAGGTGTTAAGGTGTATTCAAACTAATTAGGGGTATGATAGGCATAAGAGGGGATTCGTTAACCATAAACATGACAGAAATGAACTATAGATAATCTAGTTTCAATAAAGGTAAATGCTGAGGTTTATTAGAGCTTGTGACAGAGTTTGTTTAAATTTTAGTCTCTTGTAGTCATTGAATATTTTAATTTATTTTAATTTGAAGATGGGGGCTGTTTGAGAGCTAAACATTTTTAATAGGTCTTTTGCTAATGGGATTAGAGCAAATGATTAAGGCATCTACACATTGTGCAGGGCATACACCGGATCCAGTTATCTGCTCAAGGGAACAAGCATGTATAGCCCCAATGTAAGGGTGTAGACAAAATGGGCAGGAGCCATACTCAGTCCCGGGGCTAAGTCCTAATTCACAGTCACCAATCCTTTCAACTCTGGAGTGTGGATTCTTTCACATGGGGGGGGGGGGGGGGAGGCTGAATCTTCAAGGCCCAAGTGTAAGGGTAGAAACCTCTTCACTGCATGTTATTGATGATACTTATGTATAGGTGCAATAAATGAATCAGGCAGGACACTCTAGTTAGATTTTCCAAATTAAAACTTTACTGTGATTAGTTCAATTTAATCAATTTGTGCTAACAAAGCTGTTCCCAGTTTCAACTAAGTCCAGACCGGTCTATCTCTATGAAAGTGTCCCTCAGCATTGGGTCCTGAGGTTTTCTTACTCTCCAGGCTGTGGAAAGTTAAGTGTCCCAGGAGGCTGGGGGTATCCTAAGCCTAGTGAGTTCCCTTCCTTAAACAGTACCTGAAGTTGAGCACCAGACGTTCCATGTCCCAGGATGAAGATTTCAGTGTGCATCTCCAGACGTATCACTCTTTCTATACCTCCGGATGAGAGGTCTTGTGGCCAGGAGGAATCAGGACATTTTTTTCGCCAGCCACTGGGAAGGAAAGGTGGCAGCAAACTTCCTCACAGTTTGAGAAAAGAACAAGAAAAATCTTCTCAAAACTCTAAAAATTAAACTCTCTTGTGGTGAGTCACCACTGCCCCTCCATGGGTTGTGAGATGGGCACAGCAAGTCTTCTCTATCCCTGTCTTATTTATTTTATTTATTTATTTATTTAGTGCTTTTTTATACCGACATTCATGATACAGATCATATCAAATCAGTTTACATGGAACAAGGGGGAAATAACATTAACATGAACATAAAGATAGCGAAAGTTACAATAAAACAGGGGTACTCGAACTGGGAAGAAGAGGAGCCAGTGGTAGAGGAAATTCAGGACTAAACAATATCAATACAACTAAACAATATCAATACAATATCTTCCCAAGGCAAGGCCCTTTTCTCCTCAAGCCAGGACCAGGGATTCACAAAAGAAAAAAAAAAACTTTAAAAAATGACTTCACCAAATAAAAGTTACTTTCTTCAAACTCGGAGGCAAACCCACCCAGGCAGGTGGCGCACTGGAATAGGGAAAAGCCTCTATTTTTCTCTCAGTGACTCAGACTGTGAGGCTTAACACAGAAGACAAAACAGAAACATCTCCTTCTCCTTCAAATGCTAACAAAAAAATGCCACGCAATTCTCTATCTTCACCCCCTTCCCCATTCCAAAGAGAAGTTCACCATCCCAGCAAGCCTCAGAGGAGGTGCTGTTAAGAATGGAACACCCCTCTCTTAACTTTCTAATTCCATGGTTTAGGCTAGGGCTTTCTATTGAAGAACTGGAGGGTTACATGTACTTTGCTTGGTAAAACTATCATACCTGAGGTACCATGATTTGACCATATATGATTTTAATGTTTCCAATTTTACTTAGATGGAGAATTTTGGAATCTCAGACAATGATAAATAATGAGGTTGCTCTGGGTAAGTTTGATGAGAGTTTGTTGCAGTCGAGTATGTCAAAATAGTTGGGAAACTCATAGGATTTAGATGTTGAGCAAATGGTAAAACATTGGAATCCTGGATTATTAATATACAGTATTAGATTTCCCCATTGAGAAAGAGCCTTTTGATAGGGAAGCTCAGGTAATGTCAGTAGTGAAATGGACATTTTTTAAAAACTACATTTGGTATGGAGATTGTGGCCCAATTTACACCATAAAGTGTTACTGACTGGTTCTCTCCTTGGTGGCTCCCAGTTAGATAATTATAATGCATTACTGGTTGGTGGTATACCAACTAACTTTTGCATAAACTGCAGTTGGTTCAGAATGCCACAGCACAAGTTATTCTAGGAAAACCACATAGAGAACATAAGAACATAAGAAAATGCCATACTGGGTCAGACCAAGGGTCCATCAAGCCCAGCATCCTGTTTCCAACAGTGGCCAATCCAGGCCATAAGAACCTGGCAAGTACCCAAAAACTAAGTCTATTCCATGTTACCATTGGCTAATGGCAGTGGCTATTCTCTAAGTGAACTTAATAGCAGGTAATGGACTTCTCCTCCAAGAACTTATCCAATCCTTTTTTAAACACAGCTATACTAACTGCACTAACCACATCCTCTGGCAACAAATTCCAGAGTTTAATTGTGCGTTGAGTAAAAAAGAACTTTCTCCGATTAGTTTTAAATGTGCCCCATGCTAATTTCATGGAGTGCCCCCTAGTCTTTCTACTATCCGAAAGAGTAAATAACCGATTCACATCTACCCGTTCTAGACCTCTCAAGATTTTAAACATCTCTATCATATCCCCCCTCAGTCGAATCTTCTCCAAGCTGAAAAGTCCTAACCTCTTTAGTCTTTCCTCATAGGGGAGTTGTTCCATTCCCCTTATCATTTTGGTAGCCCTTCTCTATACCTTCTCCATCGCAATTATATCTTTTTTGAGATGCGGCGACCAGAATTGTACACAGTATTCAAGGTGCGGTCTCACCATGGAGTGATACAGAGGCATTATAACATTTTCCTTTTTATTCACCATTCCCTTTCTAATAATTCCCAACATTCTGTTTGCTTTTTTGACTGCTGCAGCACACTGAACCGACGATTTCAATGTGTTATCCACTATGACACCTAGATCTCTTTCTTGGGTTGTAGCACCTAATATGGACCCCAACATTGTGTAATTATATCATGGGTTATTTTTCCCTATATGCATCACCTTGCACTTATCCACATTAAATTTCATCTGCCATTTGGATGCCCAATTTTCCAGTCTCACAAGGTCTTCCTGCAATTTATCACAATCTGTTTGTGATTTAACTACTCTAAACAATTTTGTGTCATCTGCAAATTTGATTATCTCACTCGTCGTATTTCTTTCCAGATCATTTATAAATATATTGAAAAGTAAGGGTCCCAATACAGATCCCTGAGGCACTCTACTGTCTACTCCCTTCCACTGAGAAAATTGTGTATTTAATCCTACTCTCTGTTTCCTGTCTTTTAGCCAGTTTGCAATCCACGAAAGGACATCGCCACCTATCCCATGACTTTTTACTTTTCCTAGAAGCCTCTCATGAGGAACTTTGTCAATCGCCTTCTGAAAATCCAAGTATACTATATCTACCGGTTCACCTTTATCCACATGTTTATTAACTCCTTCAAAAAAGTGAAGCAGATTTGTGAGGCAAGACTTGCCCTGGGTAAAGCCATGCTGACTTTGTTCCATTAAACCATGTCTTTCTATATGTTCTGTGATTTTGATGTTTAGAACACTTTCCACTATTTTTCCTGGCACTGAAGTCAGGCTAACCGGTCTGTAGTTTCCCGGATCGCCCCAGAGCCCTTTTTAAATATTGGGGTTACATTTGCTATCCTCCAGTCTTCAGGTACAATGGATGATTTTAATGATAAGTTACAAATTTTTACTAATAGGTCTGAAATTTCATTTTTTTAGTTCCTTCAGAACTCTGGGGTGTATACCATCCGGTCCAGGTGATTTACTACTCTTCAGTTTGTCAATCAGGCCTACCACATCTTCTAGGTTTACTGTGATTTGATTCAGTCCATCTGAATCATTACCCATGAAAACCTTCTCCATTAAGGGTACCTCCCCAACATCCTCTTCAGTAAACACTGAAGCAAAGAAATCATTTAATCTTCTCTAATTTTGTATTTAGTCTCATGCAGGATGTTTATCCTGTTGGACTCTATGCCATCCCGGACATAAAGCGCCACACCGCCTCCCGGGTGCTCCTCTCTATCATTGCGATATAATTTGTACCCCAGTATAGCACTGTCCCATTGGTTGTCCTCCTTCCACCATGTCTCTGAGATGCCAATTAAGTCTATGTCATCATTCACTGCTATACATTCTAATTCTCCCATCTTACTTCTTAGACTTCTGGCATTAGCATACAAACATTTCAAAGTTTGTTTTTTGTTTGTATTTTCATTCTGCTTTTTAATTGATAGGGATAAGTTAGAATTTTTTAGCTCAGGTGAGTTTTTAGTTACAGGCACTTGGACTACTTTTCTAATTATTGGAACCTCACTGTCCAGGATGCCCTAATTCTAATGCATCATTAGTATCCTTTAAAGATACCTCTCTCCGAACCATGCGCTGCTGAGCGACTGTCGGCTTTCCCCTTTGTTCTAGTTTAAAAGCTGCTCTATCTCCTTTTTAAAGGTTAGCGCCAGCAGTCTGGTTCCACCCTGGTTAAGGTGGAGCCCATCCCTTCGGAAGAGACTCCCCCTTTCCCAAAAGGTTCCCTAGTTCCTAACAAAACTGAATCTCTCTTCCTTGCACCATCGTCTCATCCACGCATTGAGACTCCGGAGCTCTGCCTGCCTCTGGTGACCTGCGCGTGGAACAGGGATTGCTACCCTGGAGGTTGTGGATTTAAGCTTTCTACCTAAGAGCCTAAATTTGGCTTCCAGAACCTCCCTCCCACATTTTCCAATGTCGTTGGTGCCCACATGTACCATGACAGCCGGCTCCTCCCCAGCACTGTCTAAAATCCTATCTAGGTGATGCGTGAGGTCCGCCACCTTCGCACCAGGTAGGCATGTTACCAGACGATCCTCACGCCCACCAGCCACCCAGCTATCTACATTCCTAATAATCGAATCACCAACTATGACGGCCGACCTAACCCTTCCCTCCTGGGCAGTAGGCCTTGGGGAGATATCCTCAGTGCGAAAGGACAATGCATCACCTGGAGAGCAGGTCCTTGCTACAGGATCCTTTCCTGCTGCACCTGGTTGGTGCTCTCCCATCATCAGAACTTCTTCCTCCAAGGCAGCACCAGGGCTACCAGTCTGAAGTTGGGACTTGACTACTATGTACTTGAAGGTCTCATCTATATACCTCTCTGTCTGCCTCAGCTCCTCCAGGTCTGCCACTCTAGCCTCCAGAGATCGGACTCGTTCTCTGAGAGCCAGGAGCTCTTTGCATTGCATGCACATGTACAACTTCTCACCGGTGGGTAAAAAATCATACATGTGACACTCGATGCAAAAGACTGGGAAGCCCCCCTCTTGCTGCTGGACTGCTGCCTTCATCTCAATTTTGATCAGTTCCTAGTTAAGTTTTAGGTTGCTATGGGAGAGAGCCACTTCATTGTTGAAAATCTTACTTTGTGGCCCACATCAAGTTTAAGATTTGGTGTCAACATTCCAAGTGACAAGCGAAGGGAAACTGGCATATTTATCAGCAAACTACATTGGTGCCATCCAAAAAGAAATTTGCAATTGCGTCAAACATCCCTATTAAACATACCAACTATGAGGGAGGTGAGAAAAATACAAATTCAGAATTGGAAGTCCTCTGTGATGTAATAGCATGACAAAAATTGAAAGCTGAAACTAATTATAAGATGTTTAGGAAAAAATTGAAGATATGGCTCTTTACCTAGAATGACACCCTAAGTTAAGAGATCTTGGAGAGGGCTCAAGTTCTCAGTAATCTTGAGATGAATGAGGAAATGGCAATGGTTGGAATATGCAGGAATGTTCAGCACATTTATTGAGTTTGACAGTGTTTCTCGATCTTTGCCTGCTGTGAGGTCCAAAGGTCATAGGTAGGCATCTGGTCTATAGGGGGCTCTCTTCAGTGATCTTCTACCTGGGAAAGGACTCTATGCCAGTATAAACATGTGATCAGGGCTATCAGGACTCTAAGGAACTCTGTTTACCATCTCCCTTTTCCTCAACATCTTCTAGCTTCAGTGTATTTTGACCCTTTAGTGTTTCCATTTGGGCGCAATACTTCTTTATCAGTGCCGCCTCTAATGGCGCAGGCTCACTAAAATTACACCTGTGGTTAAAACCTTCCTTCTAATCTTATAGGGCAGTTCCTTTAATCTGGCTGTGCTCCCTCCTATAGGACTGCATCTTCAATTGTCACCCCAAGTTTGTCTCAGCTTCCTCTCAAAAGGGTAAAACACTTAAAACCCACTTTTGTTTGATTTTCTTATTTAATCCTTTAAAGTACTTATATAACCCACACTATTCTTATCTATAAACAAATTTCCACTCTTTAAGTCTCCACAATTAAGGATTAATTAACCTTAGAATAGTTATCACTTTTCATAGTCCCTGGGTTTCTCCAAACAATATACACATTCAGTCTTTAAATATTAGAAACAGAAAGAACTCACTAGCTTTTGCTTAATTGTTTACAATGGTTCTAGTTCTTTGTGGTTTCCACTTTCAATTACTAAGTAAACAAGAGCAAGGTTTCTAACTAAGTGGGAGATTTTTCAGGGCCATGATAGGGCTATAACACGTTAAACAATGTACATCACAAAATAAATGCTGTGTATTGCGCAATATAGCCCTATCATAGTGATATTGCATAGTTGTGATATTGTGTGATGTTTGGGCCAGAAATCTACCCCATTATGATAAGCTGCTTTGCATGGATTTGTAGGCATGAATTTTGCAAATCCATGCCAAGTAGCTCAGGCATACCTAATCCTATTTAAATACAATAACGTGGCTGACTTAGAAATTTGTCAGCAATGTTATTTTAACTACACCTTTTCCCAAAATGCTATTCTACCGTGTGAGCACCGAGACCGTAACATGGATCCCAATGCTCCCACGATAGAATTAAAGGACCCTGGGCCCATCACGTCTCTCCCCCCCCCCCACAAGTAAAGAAAAAGTCACTGGGGATTCCCAGACATTGCCTCTGTCACATGATAGGACCAGGCCCAGGGCTAGGAGATGCCCTAGACCTTCAACCTAAACACCAATGAGAATCTTAAGGTAATGAGGTGGTGGAGAGGTCTGGGGGAGGTGGGTCCAAGGTGGAGGGCTATTAGGCTACCAATGTTATTTTTGAAGAGTTAGGGTTGAGGGGGGCCACTACTGGCCTATTATTTAAATGAGAAGGGGGGGGGGCTTGGGGGCTCTTTCTTTGGTAAGGAAGGTTTGAGTTAATAAGGAGGGGGGGTTGGGCAGGAAAAATAATTATAAGTAAAGAAGACAGAGTTAGCTTAGCTCAGCAAATACACAATTAAAGCCGAAATCATGGAGGAACCATCAAAGGGGAGGAAGATATTGGCAGGGAAGTAGAAGCCTAGCTCTGAACTATGAAATTGATCAGATATAGGGGGGGGGTCAAAGAAAATATATTTGTCCCCTTGTAACTTGATCACATACTTGCAAGGAAAATTTTACCAAAATAGAGTAACAAGTTGCAGAACAGCAGGTCTCAAAAGGAAACATCTTTCTTCTAGCCTGGGTTGTTTAGCTTTATCAGGAAAAAACTATTAATTCGTAAATTAAAAAAAAGGAGTAATTCTATTCCTAAAGAACAATTTCATCACAAGATCTCGGTAAGAATCTACCACAAACGGAGTTAGTAATGTTGACCCTGAAGTCTCTACTGAGTCAGAATTCTCCAGCTAATCTGCGACATTTAGAACATCAAAAGAAGACTGCCGAGCAAAATCTGCAGCAAGATTTTTCTTAGCTGAAGGTAGATAGTAGGCTTTACTAATTAGTGGCAAAATGCTCTCAGGGATTTTTAACTTCTCCAAGAAATATCTCCTCAACATTTGCATTGGAGGCACAGATTTGTGTCATGGAAAATTTGCTAGTCTAATATTTTTAGATGTGGTCGCATTTTCTAAAAGTTCCATTTTAAACTGAATAGCTGTTTGACCTTTCATAACAGTCTCAACATTTTCTTTCAAGAAAGACATCTGAGGCTGAAAATCCAAAACCTGAGTAGAGATCTTTACTAGCTCAGCTTGAGAATTTTGTAGTGACTGAGAGAGGTATTGCTGAGAAATAGCTTCTCAACTGGGCCAATATGCTAAGTCAGCAATATTGTCCCAGATAGAGTCCAAAAGTAATGACCGTGGGCCTAGTAAGGGCAAAGTACTCCAAATGTTTAGAGGAAGTTTGTAACAAAAATGCTGAATTACCTTGGTCCATATTGGCTGTATTGCCCTGCACAGTTACTTTACTTCCCATTCCTCCATCTCCCTTGGGCTGAGGCTGATGCGCAGTAGTGACAAAGCCCATGTTGGAATGGATACAATCCTCTGGCTGCATGATTACAGCTGCATCTGGAGAACCCTCTGCATTGGATCGGGGCAGAGGCTAGTCCGGGGAAAACCGGCAGTCTGTTGAAAGAGATACCATGGAATCTGGGAGGAGTAATGCCATGTCTGCATGCACCAAGCCTCCCAAGGTCATTTTGCCGATATCCAGAAGTTGAGTAGACTATCCTTTGGTGAGAACTACAAACTTGTCAATGGGACTGGTAATCACCAGCAAAGAAACCTCAGGGTTGGTGTGAGCCTTCTCCTTTCATTTTCCCATAATTTGATAGTGAAGAAAACTTTTGAGAAGAGGAAATTTAAGATGTGGAGAGTCTCGTCAGAGGGGAAACGGTAACGACAGCCATCTTCATCTATTTTTTAACTTTTTTTTTGCAGGGCCATCTCAAATAGCAGCCCTGTGATGGGGATGGGGGTCTAATAAGACCCCAGTGACTTTTTCTTTATTTGTGTGTGTGTGTGTGTGTGGGGGGGGGGGGGGAGATATTATGTTGGGGTATTGGGCCCTGTAAGGCAGTGGTGGCCTCATGTGTTGGGGGCTATCATCATGCTTTGACTAGGCTTCAGCTCATGAGCTTTTTCCATGAGACAAAATAATGTGGTGATACTGCTGCTATATTTTGTCGGGGAAGGGCAAATTATTGCGGGACTGCCCCCCCGATAATGGGCCGCTCCCACAATAAAATATCATGGCTTAACGAATCCACTCCTAAGTTATCCCCCCTCTTCAACCTGCCTTGGGGAAAAGAGGTACAGCTGACAATCTGAGGTAGGTCTCTAGTGATCTACAGAGGTTCAGTGCACAAGCTTTTACACTGCAGTTTCCCCAGCAGTGCTTCTATGGAGAGGATAAATTACCAATTATTCCTTTTCTCAGGCTGTCACACCTGACTCTCTTAAGCTTTAAAGCAGCCCAACTAATATCCACTACCTGTAAGTATTAATTCCTTATATCAGTGGCTACATTTACACAAGTGGATTTAGTATCTTCACAGAAACCAACAAACCACAGTCCCCAACTTAGTAATAGGTCTTCTACTTTTTCCATTTCTATCTCCTGATAAAAGGAATGTTCCTCAACACTGCTGTCCACTCTGTTTAACTTAACTCTCAGATCTTTAAGACACAATAAGGTAGCTTTTTACATACAGCCCAACCTTTATAGCTTCTAGAAATCACAATATTTCCATCCCAGTTTAAACTGCCTTGCCCTACTCACACACAGGGTCTATATTGTATCCATTTCACTGTCCCACACTCAGTGCAAAAGGGCTCTTATTCAGTAATATAATAAAGTCTCCGTTAATGGCAGTCAAAGAGTCTTAGCTTAGATGCTGGCAATGTCCATACGTCAGGCTCTGGCTCCTCCTCAGCAGAGGGTTCCTCCATGCTAGGGCTGCTGCTGTGGTGGTGGTGGTGGCAGCTGCTGCTTCCTCTCCTCTGATCCTTTGACAGTAAAAAAAAACAAACAACACCCCCCCCAAAACAAAACCTCCCTCTCCTATAGTGCCTAACAGCCTATTGCAGTAAACAGTTGACTCAGCTGATCACTGTTGTTCTGCCAGATGCTAGTTCTCAGGAATTCTGGGCAGTGTAATCCCCATTGATGGTCATCTTAGTTTGTTTTTTTCCCAGCCTTTTCCCCCAAAAGCTCCTGTCTAACCACCCTATATATCCTTCTTCTGTGCAGGGCCTAACCAAGATCCTAGCATATCCCTCACAATATGCAACTCACACCTATGTAACCCCCCCTCTTTGGGTACCTTCCAGAATGCAGGGACTTACAATAATCCCCAGGGCCACTTCTGTACCCAGACCTCTGCTTCTCTCCACAGGCCACCAGAATGCCGAGGTCCATTCTGGTGGGAAGGAAGATCCCCAGGGCCATAGGTGCATGGGGGTGAGGACCCACTTTCAATCTTATCATTCCCTCTCTCAGGTGGTACTCATGGTTCATTGACTCAGCTTAGAAGAATAGGCAGGACAACTTGAGCTGGTGTTCAAAATAAAGTCTACTGCAACAAAATAAACTATAAAGTCCAATTCAGAAATAAGTTCATGAATCTTAACACAAAACCTAAAATATCCACAATGCCTGTGTGATGAGTGGTGTAAGTGTAAGCCCTTGTTGTTGTGGCGTAGTTGATGCAGCCTCTTAAGCGAACCTACAAGACCTTCACCAACATCTGGCGAATGCACCCTGTAGCCTGCACAATGTGTGTGATGGTGTCAGGAGTAAGTGCAGTGGCTTGCAGGACTGATCAGCAAGCTGCAAATCTTAACAGCCTGTTCCCTGTACGTACTCTGATCAGTCCAGACTCCTGGGTTTTGCCTCCCCACCAGCAGATGGAGACAGAGAAGATTTGACTGACTCTGCACTATACCCTGAGGTGCCACCTACAGTCTGTCAGTATTTCTCTGTCTCCAGCAGATGGTAGAAGTGCAAAATCCTACAGTCTGTAGCTAGTTAAAAAAAAAAAAAGAGCGACATAAGGAATTTTGACAGGAATTTGGCTTTTAATCTTTTAGTGTTAGTGGCTTCTGATGGTGCCTCAGTTTTGCATAATTTGTCCTTCTTACAGGCTGGTCTCGCAAAGGGCCTTTCATGCAGCTCATTAGGATACAGGTGGCGGCTCTCTGTTGCTTCTGTGGTAAGGTTGGCGGAGCTCCATTGGCTGCGCATCCGGATGTGGCACGTTTTCTCCGAGGAGCAAAACATTTACGTCCGCCGGTCAGGAACCCTTGTCCATCATGGAAATTGAACCTGGTTCTGTGTGGGGCTCCTTTTGAACTGCTGAAGAGGGCAACGCTAAAAGATCTTACGTTAAAGACTGTTTTCCTTGTAGCCATTTCCTCAGCTCATTGGGTGTCGGAGCTTCAGGCGTTATCCTGCGGGAAACCCTTTTTGAGAATTACTGATAGGGGAGTTTCATTATGAATGGTTCCATCCTGTCTCCCAAAAGTTGTATCCTCATTTCATTTGAATCAATCGGTGGAGCTCCCTTCCTTTATTAACTTGGATCGTGACAATCCCCAGTCGAAGGACCTGAGGAAGTTGGACTTGCGTCGCATTCTATTGCGTTATTTGGAGGTAACTAATAGTTTCCATATGTCAGACCATCTTTTTGTGTTGTGGAGTGGTCACAACTGAGGGTACAAGGCGTCCAGGGCTATGGTTGCTCGCTGGTTGAAGAAGGTTATTGGTTTGGCATATCTGCTTCAAGGCCAAACTCTCCCGGTCGGGCTACGAGCACATTCTACCCATTCACAGGCGGCATAATGGGCGGAATATCAACAAGTTTCGCCACAAGAGATTTGTTAGGCGGCTACATGGAAGTCTTTACAAACCTTTGTGAGGCATTACCGGTTGGATATCCAGGCCCCAGGCACTGGGAGGGTTTGATGAAGCTGTGATCCGAGCGGGACTCTCAGGGTCCCACCCTAACTAGAAGAGCTCTGGTACATCCCAGGGGTCTGGACTGATCCAGGTATGTACAGGGAAAAGAAAATTGGTTCTTACCTGCTAATTTTCATTCCTGTTGTACCACGGATCAGTCCAGAGTCCCGCCCATTTTCAGTATTCCGATGATGAAGAGTCCGCTCGTTCAGTGCTTCAATTTTCTGCAGAATCATTTTCCAGATATGTTTTCTTTTTACGCGCTCACGATTTTCTTCTCTCAATTTACTGTTCTCTGGACCAGTATCTCTATGGGGTAGGGATACGTGTAGTACCCACATTCCTGGGTGACTAAAAAGTGGGCTCCTGGCAAAAAGGCTAGGGTGGATATCAGTAATCCTGCTCTTCAAGTAATAAAGTCCAAAAACAACTTAATTCTTCTCAAATCCCTTCTCTTCCCTTATAGAGCAGAGCTGATCAATCCTAACACCTTGGTCAAGAAAACCTTTAGGGGTGATCTAAAAGCACTAAAAGTCACCCCTAGTATTATCAAGGGTAAATTAATTGGTAAGGTTTTGGATTATCCCTTATACCTATGTGGCACACCAGCCTGCAAGGAGCAGGAAGTGCAGACATAGAATGGACTCATATGGCCAAAAGAAGAGCTAGGGAAGTACTGAAAGCCCCACTAGTCTCACTTCCAAATTTTAAAACAAAGGGAAAGATAGGGTAGAAACATATATGAACCCATCATGATGGACCAGCTCTCTTTATATATACAAATACAGGATAAAGGAGATACTTGCTTTGGCTACCAGAGCCCTCTTTACTTCTGCTACTCCCATTAACCAGTGCTCAATGCACACTCTCCCTTCATCTCACGCAGTCCAGAGACAGGGCAGAGGCTGGAAGGACTTAAAAGAGGCATGTCAGAAAAGGGAAGATGAGGAGATATGGTGCGAAATGTGTGCGCCGCAGAAAGTGGAGCTTAGCTATCCATGCCCTGCATGCTGCCCATTAATTACCACACTGCAGGTATCAGGCTGCAGCTTGGAAGAAGAGGCATGCATGACAACGCATGTTCTCAGACAGGAGTGCCTACACATTTAACAGCCACCACGGGTGTCTCTGGTTGCTGTGAGGTGCTGGCCTGTATCTGAGCTTCAAGCAGTGGTGACTTTTCTCTAGCACACCTAATCAGTTCTGAAGGCCCACTCATTAGGAAGTATTGGAGAATGAGATCTATATTGTTTGGTGGTAGTTGAAATATTTTTGTTTGCATAAGATCCGTGATACGTTGATTCTGTTTTGGTTTGTAACCAGAATGGGATGTTTTAGAACTTCTTAGAAAGATGAGACAAGTACAATGCCATAAATCTTAGCAACTGGTTGTATTAGATAACTAAAATAGTAACAATGTAATATACTTGAAAGATCAAATCATATTTCAATGTTAAGACATGTCTCATCAATTTTATAAGATATGGTAGCTGCTGAAGCAAAACAATTAAAAGAGAAACACAAGATTACTCACTCATTCATTCATCAATCATACAACGCAACCAGATAGTGCACCTAGGAATCAGTCTTTGTCTAGAGATGTTATATCTAATCTGTGGAGTATTCTGTGCAAGGCAGGCTGGGCGGAGTACCTGGCTGACCAGGATAACATGGGTGCCAGGTTTGGCCTTGTGCTGCTCTCTGAGCATTTGGAGGAGCGGAGCAACTGTGTGATTTTTTCCTTGCTTATTGCATTTGCTGTGGTGAGTTGCGTTGCCTCTGATTCGCGGGTTCTTCACAGCAGGGTCCAGTATGGTCCAAAGGTTTTCTTGAGCAGCTACTCAGCATTCTGATCACGGGCAGTCTGAGGAAGTCGGCTTGGGCTCAGAAGTTGCTGTGGCATTCAGTAATGGTGTTTCTGGGGAGGAGGGGATTTTGGGGCGGTTGTGCTTGAAGAGCCGGTTGCACAGTCATATTTGTTTCCAGTTTTCAGTTTAGATGATTCAGACTGGGGGTGCGCTGATGTTACTGAGGGGGGCCTGAACGTAGGAGGTGATGAGTGCGCAATGTTTTTGCTTCCTGATGTCCCTTGGAGTGTGCCATCTCTGAGAAGGGGCGAGGCACAGTGACATCGGTGTGTGGTGGGCCTTTGCTGGTGAGTGGGAGGCCACAAGTGGAATCGGATTCCAGTACTCAGGGGAGAGGAGTATTTGCTCATAAACCTGCATGAAACTTACAGTGGAAGGAGGGTTGGTGGAGCGGACTTTGGCTGTGGAGCCGTGAACAGAAGGCTTTCTGCCACTTTAGGGTTGCCGGGTGTGTCGGGCAGTGGGAAAACTCGGGCCGAGAAGCTGTGCTAGTGAGGTCAATGGCAATGGAGAAAACAGCTTCTGGGCTGAGTGGATCCAGTACTGGCATTAGTTGGGCCTAATATAGGGCCCTGGGGCTCCTCAAATCTCATGTAGCAGATGTTCCAGTGGTTCATGTCATGTCCTGCAGGAAGTTTACCTCAAGGATGGCAGAATAGTGATCCTCTGCCTGAAGGCATGCCATGTGGATTATTGGTTGGGGCTTCCCAGTCATTGCCAATGGGGATAGATTTGGGGTGCCCCATAGATGAGCAGGCCTTTTTCCAGTAGAGTTATTACTTTGCATGCTGGCAGTTGGGGTCATTTTCCAGGGTACTTGCCACCAAGATGCGGTGAGAGTTTGGCGTTTGGATTGACCTAGCTTATTCCAGGGGGTCACAGGGATTAGTACTATGCTGCAGGTATGCTTGCAGGAAGTTTCTTTTCTGTAGCTGGATCCTCATTATTAAGTTTTCTGTGCATTGCTATTATAATCTGCATTAATTTAAACTGCGATATTTTAGACGTTTTTGAGGGCACGTTTGTCTCGCAAGAAGAAAAGCTGAGATTTTTTGACTCATGTTGGTGCTTTGTAAACCATTTTGAAGATATTATTTGCCTGAGATCTGGCACCTGAAGTTTTTCCTCACATTCCAATAACTTTTGGGCACTTTAATTGTATCTTAGATGTGGGTTTTTTGTCTTGACTATGGTGATACTGAGCCTACTAGCATAGTACCACATCAGGTCCTGTTCTCTTGGGGGCTGATTCTTCTCTAGGGGGTGTGAGAATTGGTGAACAATTTCAATTTATTACTTGATTAATCGCATTTCTTAAAATTTAATCAAAGCGATGCACATAATAATAACAAAAGAAAAGAGATCAGCGTAGGTCAGGGAGGGCATATGTTTCATGCAGAGTAAGACATGGAAGCATAGGTACATCAGCATTTTTAGGATGGTAGAGGGTTGGAAGGGTTGAAGAAAGAGTAAAAAGGGGAAGGGCAGACAGTGACTTCAAGGTACCCAAAAGAGAATTCCTTCTATTTTGAATTGTATTTGGCGCATCCTTTGGTTAGCAAGTGTGGTAGAGCATCATGATTCGTCTTAGTAAGGGTCTATGTTGGCCTATTCAGTGAATAAGTATTACGAGGGTTGGGTGTAGCTCAGCTATGATAAGTGCTTCCATGATAAAATGGAAGAAAATCAATTAATGTTGTGGGGCACTCAGGATGTAAGCCTTTGGCTCACTCATATGATGAATAAAGCTGTTCTATCTGTATCATTTGGGGGTGCCCCTGGGGTAACTAGTTCTGTGGCGAGGATCTGGTCTTTTCGAGGGGTGGCTGCACCAAGTTTTGCAGCCATACAAGGGTCTGGGTTGTTGGATATTTTCTGGAGGTACAACTGATCTGTATCATCAACTTTCAAGACTGTAAATTCAGACAACTCTGTTCAAGCTGCAGGGCTAATCATTCAGCCAGCAAATATCCCAAGCATCCCAGGGATGGGAATTCTGGGGGTCCAGTAGCCAGGGGGTCTAACAAATGATTGGTATGGGAAGTCTCTGTCATATATCAGTGAGGCGGCCATAGTTCCTTGGCTTCATTCTTATCCTAAAACAGATGTAGCAGTCATCTTGTATAATGTTTTTTTCTTTCAGTTTAGGATCCTTTGGAGACTAGTCAGGAAAGGAATTGTAATTCCATGTCTAAGTTAGGAAAAGTAATTCACAAAAAATTGAAGGTTGAGTTGGAGTTTGGCTTAATTGCTGGGCTCTTTGATGAGCCTCCTTTTGAAAAGATGATTTTGTCCCCTTTGGCGGCAGTTCCCAAGAAGGAACCTGGTAAGTTTAGACTGATTCATAACTTATCCTTTCCTGAAGGAAATTCTGTAAATTATTTTGTACCTAGAGAACTTTTCACGGTGCATTACTCTTGATTCTGCAGTGCAAATGGTGCCTCGTTGCAGACAAGGAATCCTTATGGCCAAAGTGGACATTGAATCTACTTTTTGTCTTTTACCTTTTCATCCTGACAGTATTCCCTTATTGGGCTTTCATTTTAGGGGGGGTATTATCATTTTGATAAGCATATGCCGATAGGTTGCTCTATTGCCTGTGCTTATTTCGAGATGTTCAGCACCTGTGTGCATTGGGTGACTGTGCAGGTGTTGAGGCTGCCTAATATTGTGCATTATCTTGATGAATTTCTGTTTGTAGGCCTGAGGAAATCAATGGCTTATGGGGAGATTATGCACTGGTTTTTTTTCCCAGAGTAGCTTCCGCTTCTGGCATATCTATTGCTTGGGATAAGACTGAGGGTCTGTGTGCTTGTTTGGTGTTTTTGGGTACAGAGTTGGACTCCTTGTAAATGATTTTGCGATTACCTGTAGATAAGGTGGGCAAGTTAAGTGAGTTAGTTGGTGCTCTTCACAGAAAGAAATTGACTTTGTAGCAGATGCAGTCTTTGGTTGGGAATCAGAATTTTATTTGCAGGATCATACTTATGGGAATGGTGTTTTTGAGAAGGTGAGAGGTGGAAGAATCATTACATTCATATGACTTAGGGGATTTGTTAGAATTTGGATAATTGGGTGAAATCCTTGGCTGAGTTTAAAGGGACAGCACTATGGCAGGCTGATCCCATGTCTAGCCATGACTTGCAGACGTTTTGGAATGCAGCTGGGGTGGTAGTTTTTGAAGTCTATTTTCAGAGCTCATGGTGTGCCTCTCATTGACTGAAGGAATGGCCACAGGCAGATACTACTAGTAATATCACATTTTTAAAATTGTTTCCAGTTGTAGTGACTTTGATTTGTGGGGTTCTCAATTGCAGGATAAGAAGATAGTGTTTTGATGCAACAATCTGGGGCTGGTCGAGGTTATTAATAGATCTGGTATTTGTATTATGTGAGTTTGTATTGCATTGCATGGTGCTGAATGTTATTGCTTGGGCACATCACATTCTGGGTGTTGCAAATGTTATTACTGATTCTCTTTCTCTTCACAAGTGGGCGCAGTTCCGGAAGCTTACTCCAGAAGTGGACCTGTGTGGGGCATCAGTACCAGGTTTCCTATGGAAGTTTGGCTCCTGGAAGCATGGAAGTTGCTGTGAGCATCCCCAGCTCCATCCACTTGGGCTGGGTGTTGAGTGGTGCCAGCAAGGTGGCAACTTTTCTCAAGAGGGGTCCTGTTTCTGACATGCTCTTGTTGCAATATATGAAAGAGCTAAGAAAGCTAGTTGTTCCAAAGTAACCGTGACCAGGCACATTTTGGGTTTTTCATTTTTTATGAGGGTGCACAGGAGGGATTTTCCTATTGGTCATTTTCTTGTGTAGCGGTTATTGTTGGGTGGGTCTAGAGGGATGGGGTAGTACAAGACAGATTTTGTTAGAATTGTGGGACATGAGCCATATTGTTTCTGTCCTAAGATCATAGCCGGTGGGGTCATATTGTATAGATTTTGGGATATTCCTACATTGTTCGAGCACATAAACACATTTGCTAGCATCTCTACCGTTTCTGTGTGGCCTGGTGATTCATGGTGTGACAGTCTATTGGCTGAGACATCAAGGGATGCACTGGGATGATATTTTCCATTGCATGTAGTTCTGGTTGAGTTCCAGAACTCAGTACGTGGTCCTGGTGATACACTACAGTGGAAATGATTGGGGAAAATTGTCTGGTTGCCAGTTCATTAGCATTGTTTAGAAGGATTTATCTACACTTTTGGCTTGGTTGCCAAACACTGTAATATGATACTCCAAGGCCTGCTAGGATGGATCAGGTGGTGTGGGGAGCCAGGCTAATTAGCAGATTGGCTCTTGGCTTCGTTCTTGGGGGCAGCACATTAAACATGATTGGTCATGGGATGTAGGCAATGGCCTTTTTAGGTTGGATGGTGTGCATTTTTCTTTTGTTGGACAAGTTTTGCTGAATAGTGCATTTCAGTAGGCCTTGGAAGATATACTGCTTTAATCAGTGGATAGGTCTGATCTTCCCGTGCCTATGGAAGGTTGCCTGTGCATAATTAAGGTTTCAGTATCGTATTGATGATTAGCTGATCTGGTCATATAGCTAGCATGGAAACACTATTTGGCAAGAGTGATTGGGTGCAGTTGCTCCAGGGACAGCTCTCTGGTGTGGCAGGGGCTGTACACAGAAGCGGCAGAGACCTGCCAGTGGCCTGGGGGTGTGTTTGTCTTTCTGGGCTGTGGCAGATGACCACCGAGGCTTGGTATTTGTTGTGTTATTTGGCTCAAAGCATGCTGGTTATATTATGTTTGGTAATAAAGTTGCAGTCAGTTGATTCCCAAGCAGTTGACTCCATGTTTTTATTGTATATTTGTTAAGTTATTGTAAAAGGTGCATGCAGGGAGAAGTCAACTTCCTGGTTACCCATGATGATTCCCTTAATCTATTGGTCACAGAAGTTTGGAGAATATTATAAAAAGATAATATCCCAGTAAATTTCCGGATCCTCCATAAATCTCTCACAATCATTCATAAAAATATCCACCATCAAACCCCGCTTGACCTGTCTCATCCTCTCAGACTGCACTCGACAGCCAGGCCTTTAAGGGATGCTTACAAGGGATCTTTACACGTTCCTACAATCAAATTAGTGCACCACGCATACCTCAGAGACCGGTCTTTTTCTACCGCAGGCCCTTCCATGTGGAACGCCATGCCTCCGGACC
Organism: Rhinatrema bivittatum; assembly: GCF_901001135.1. NCBI lineage: Eukaryota > Metazoa > Chordata > Amphibia > Gymnophiona > Rhinatrematidae > Rhinatrema > Rhinatrema bivittatum. The sequence goes on from NC_042615.1 coordinate 690,138,944, forward strand.
TCAGACTGGAGACTTGTCTAACAACTTTTAAAAAGAAACTAAAGACATGGCTGTTCAGCCAAGCCTTCCCCACCACAAACTCCATTGCCTGATCTAGAATTGTACACCACACATCTCTGTAAACAAAACTCTCCAAATTTTTCATGCATAATATCCATTAAAGAGAGGTTGGCCCCTTGCCCCCTCTTCTGTATATAGTATTTATTCTATTTTATTTCATTTTATTTATATATTTATTACTCCGTTCACCCCTTCTTTATTTTCCTACTCCAAGTTAAGGCTTCCTTGTTATAATGTAACTGTATGCTCTGTATCTCTTGTTGATTGGTTAATTGTATATTCTGCTTAGTTCATTGTAAACCGAATTGATTTGATTTGTATCAAGAAAGTCGGTATATAAAAGCCTTAATAAAATAAAAATAAATAAATAAATAAAATGTCTCTCCTCTGCCTTGCTTTTTTACCATAACAAAAAATTTGATTATGAAATATTTGAAAAGATTTAAGCGCTCTGTGATGCAAAAGCTGATTTTAATTTTTTTTCTGATGACATCCATCTGTTCTTTCAACTGAGGAGAGATGCATTTAATATGTTATAATTTTAGGCTTTGTAATTGTTTATTAAGTCTTAAGATTTCCTTATCCCTTTTTTTGGGTTATTTGGGCTGTGTAAGCTATTTCTCCTCTCATCACTGCCTTGCAGCATTCCAAAGAAGATCAGATGAAATACCCGGGGCACAATTAAATCCAGGATATTCTTGCCATTTAAAATTGTTATGATCACAAAAGTTTTTATCAGGAAAAAGTAGAGAGTTCATACACCATTTAAAATCTTTACAGTCAGATTGACCAAGTTTCGAAGTTTTAAAAGTAGTGTAATCCCAAAATAGTCATGATTCCTATTGTTGCCTTCCTGACACTGGAAACATCAGACTTCTCCCGAGAATTCACACAGAGTGGAAAGAGAGTAGGAATTTGTTGGGGATTTGCTGTTTCCTCTAGGTCCATAAAAGTTTTGTTTTTCGGGGCTCCTCTTTCCATACTATTCCCTTTCGTTTCAGATCCCAGGCAGGGGGGAGCGGAAGGAAATCCTTCTTGGCTCAGGTGACAGAGTGTTTCTCTTTAAGAGGGTGCATCTCTCCAGTATGGAATATTCCTCAGGGACAGACAGGGTGTTAAAAAAAAAGTTTACTGATTATCTCCAAAATGTCTATCATAGTCCAGCATACTTCCGCACAACTGAAACTGTACATTTGAACTATTTACATAGTCTCTCTGAGGATTAGCTTGTATCCTTCTCTCCAAGTCCTGAGGGGGAACTTGCCACTTTTTACTCATCAGTGTACAAGCCCCAAACTGTAGTGGGACTCCCTATTGGTGAACTCCAAAGCACGAAAAGATCCTACCTGAGTCCAAAGTTCTGATCTCTTGCCCACAGCCTGTGTCCTGGTCCCTTTGGGGTAGAGATTTGGTTGAAAATCTTCAGATCTTGATAATCAGTGAAATTATTTTGAACACCCTGTCTGTCCCTGAGGAAAATTCCATACTGGAGAGCTGCACACTCTTAAAGAGAAAAACTCCGTCACCTAAGCCAAGAAGGATTTCCTTCCTCTCCCCCCTGCCCGGGCTCTGAAACAAGAGGGAATAGTATGGAAAGAGGAGCCCCGAAAAACAAAATTTTTATGGCCCTAGAGGAAACAGCAAATCCCCAACAAATTCCTACTCTCTTTCCACTCTGTGCGAATTCTCGGGAGAAGTCTGATGTTTCCAGTCTTGAACAAAATTCTCAATTTCCTAACTCTAATTCTGTGAGGAGGGGGTTGGAAAAATAATCTCCACACTAACAAACAAGGGGAAAAAACAAAATTGCTCAAAATCCAAAAATCCCACATTGGGTAGTGCTGTCACTGCTTTGCTTCCTCTAGGGAGTAGAGGGGTAGCTCACAGGTCTCCAGCCCCTGCCCTCAAGATTGGAGCTTGTCCTTCTCCCAAAGCATAGGGTATTCCCCAGAACAAGAAAATAAATCCAAAACCTGATTAAAAGTCTCCAAAAAACTCTCTCTCTTCCAAATTGAGACAGAGAGAGTTACTGTTGAGGAATCTCTTCTGAACACATGAAAAATACCAAGTTGGGTTAGTAGGCCCAAACTCAGCAAGGTGAAAGTAAAAATAGCTCCTAACTCTTCCAGAGCCAAACCAAAATGATCACGCTTCTCTATACCTTTTTCTCCATCTTATGCCCTTGGGATAACCAGACAGCTCATTGGAGAGACTGAAAAGAAATGGAAAATCTCACTAATCTGTTATTAGCCCTGATGGTAAGGGACCTAGGTCCATCTAGTGGCTAACCAAAGAGTCGGCCACACTGTCTACTAGAGAATGAAGAAAAAAAAAATCACCTGACCCACCCAACCCTTTCTATATTTTGGGGGTTCTTAATCTGTGACGTAAGTTTCCTGAAGAAATACCATTTCTACCTTTTCTTTATTAAACATTGATAAGTTTTTGCACTTGATAGGATAATGCATGCCAGTCACATTAAGACAAAAAAATATTTCAATCCCACATTGAAACTGTTGAAAAGACAGACAACTTGCCAATTATCAACACATCCCTTTCTCAAGGTTCAGTTCCTAATCAGTTAAAATTGGCAATACTAAAACCATTACTAAAGAAACCAAACGCTTGCCCATCTGACCCAGCTAACTTTAGACCTATCGCAAACTTACCACTCATCGCCAAACTAATGGAAAAAATTGTCAACAAGCAACTGTCAGATTATTTGGAAGATTATAACATTCTATCCCCAGCTCAATATGGATTCAGAAAACGCCTAAACACCGAATCTCTCTTACTATCTCTCACTGACACAATCCTCCTTAATCTAGAGAAAAAACAATCTTACCTGCTTATTCTTCTGGATCTTTCCGCTGCATTCGATACGGTAAAACACTCTACGCTAATAGACCAACTAGCCAACATAGGGATCAAAGGCACAGCCCTCAGATGGTTCCACTCCTTCTTAAGCAACAGATTCTACAAAGTAAGGATAAACAACAAAGAATCACATCCAATCCTTACTGAGCAAGGATTCCCGCAAGGATCCTCACTTTCACCCACTCTCTTCAATATCTACCTCCTCCCTCTCTGCCATCTACTCTCAAACCTTAAGCTTACCCATTACCTCTATGCAGACGACATACAAATCCTACTTCCGATTACAGAATCCCTTCAAAAAACCATCACGTACTGGAACGAATGCCTACAGCCCATCAAAAACCTACTCTCAAGCCTCAACCTAGTACTGAATGATAATAAAACCGAAATGCTCATTGTTTCCCAGGATCCACTCATAATCTCTTCTAGCCTCTCTCTACCAAACGCAAACACGTTCTCATCTGACGTCAGAGACCTTGGAGCTTGGCTTGATAATCATCTAAACCTAAAAAAGTTCGTAAACAATACCACAAAGGACTGCTTTTACAAACTGCAAGTCCTCAAAAAACTTAAACCCCTCCTTTTCTTCTCCGACTTCAGGCTAGTACTACAATCCATCATTCTTTCTAAGCTTGACTATTGCAACTCCCTGCTACTAGGTATACCCGCCAACACCATCAAACCATTACAGATGGTACAGAATTCAGCTGCTAGAATTCTAACTAGCACCAACAAAAAAGATCATATCACCCCAATCCTTCAGAACTTACATTGGCTTCCCATTAAACAAAGGATACTCTATAAGGCACTCACTACCATCCACAAAGTGACAAACAAACTAGCTCCCATCACATTAAGCTCTCAACTCCAACTGCACACTTCTTCCAGACCAATCAGAAGCGCATACAGAGGAACACTGCATGCTCCACAAATAAAATCAACATTGAGCAAATGAGCGCTATCCTCAGCAGGCCCACACCAGTGGAACATGCTTCCCCCAGATCTTAGACTAGAACCCAGTCATCAAGAATTCAAAAAAGACTGAAAAACTTTTCTCTTCCAACAAGCTTTCCCTGACGCTTAATTTTACTGTGACGGACAGACTTCCTTATCACTAGGTATCCCTTTAATTATGGACACTGTACCAAGTACAACTTTTAAGAACCTGCAACAGGACAACTATCTTTGAGTTCAAAATTCACTTTATCTCATATATATATCTGGCTTTGGTTAATATTTATTTCTACGTTAAATAGTTATACTGCTTATATTAAATAATATAATTCTTTATTTATTACCAGTTAAACTATTATTTTAAGTTATCATTATGTTAAATTGTCTACCAGTTATACTGTTCCATATGTTCTACAGTTCCATGTAAAGCTCCGCTCTCTGTTGAGCAGTTCTTTGTTCTATGTAAACCGGAGTGATTTGTAGTCCCTACAAGAACTTCGGTATATAAAAATTAAAAATAAATAAATAAATAAATAAATAAGCAAGCAATGATGAGCCGCAGCGTCCCCCAGCTTAGTTGATCTGATTCCTCATAAAGATCTATATGATTGGTTGCTGTAGTGCACATAGAATCACTTCACACCACCTTCCACAACATTTAATATCACATATATACTCATCCATACTAAGAGAATAATAACAAAGAACATAAAAACAGAAACAGCTTGCTCCAAGGAGCAGCATCTTCAATTCCTATTCCATCACCTTCCTTGACATAAAGACACTCCCCTCTGGGGTTAATTCGGTAAAAATACAAAAATTCTTCTTGGGACTTAGATGGTCTTAGTGCAAGTTTAAGATGCTGTACTATTAGAGATATTGAAGGGATACACCTTTGTGTGGAGACCATGCAACTCATATTATCTTTTTAAATAATTTGTATTACGTGAGAACAAACAGAACATAGAATGAATAATTCACGCTCAGAGCATTAATTATACAAAAAAAGGAAGATACCTTTACCCATATTATAAGTACAAATCTCACCACATTCTACTGTTTAAACCTCCAATCCGGACACATTCCTCATGCACACCATATATTCCACATACCACCAGATCCGCCTGCATGAAAGATAGAAAACCCCATTAGCTCTCAGTAATCTTTTGTTAAATATCCCAGGACTAACTCAAATCAGATAACTGTTTCCCAATAAAGAAAATATTCCTTTAAGAACAACAATGCCTGTGAACCTACAAGTCTCTGCGACATAGTAATTCCAAAGTAGAATGCTGTATCAAAGCTTCTTTCCAAAGTCTGAAAGAGGGAATTCTCATCATTGTGCCAGTTGGACAAAATCACTTTCTTTGCAAATACTATAGAAACCATTAGAAAGTGTTTCCCACCCCTGGGTAAAGACAAATTGTGCTCAAACAAATGCAGATAAAAGATTTTTCCATCCCAAGGGATCTGTCTTCCCAACACCTTATCCAGTATTCTGCATATCTGTTCTCAGAACATTTGCAATTTATGGCATTCTGTAAACATATGGCACAGGGTCCATGAAAATGTCAGAATCCCAGAGGTGCATCCAAGCTCCTTTTTCCCTAGTGATATACACTCGGTGTAACAATTAAAATTGAATTTCTCTTCAATGTGCTGGTGGTATCATGCGATAGACAGCAGTACATGCTTGTATTAGGTCTGTTTCACCTAAAGATGCACCAAGATCTCCAGCCCACTGAAGCGCAAGCTTGCTTAAATGGAGGGCCCTAATTTTTTTTTAAGAGATAACATCCAAATTCAGATTGTGTTAAATTTAGGCACAGTTTCAAAGACCATTTGCTCCTCATTGGAGAAAGCAATCTTGCTAACCATGCCACCTCAAGTCTGCATGTTATAATGTCTAATTTTCAGGTAGGCATAAAACTGAGATTTTGGTAGACCCCCATTGTTCCTGTAATTGTTGAAAGGAATACGGAGAGCTCTCTTCAGAATTAACTAATTGCCCAAGACAAAATAAACCTTTCCGTTCCCAAGAGTAGGACACCGAAGTTTCAAGACCCATAGGAAAATCCTTATTGCCCACAAATGATAAAAACAGTGAAATGTGAGAAGTCCTAGCAGACCTCACTCTCCACCATCTCCACGCCCTTCCAAATGCTTTAATCCAATAAGTAGTGGGAAATAATCGACCAACTGCAACCCTAGAAAAGTGCAACAAATTTGAGCACCAATGGGACCACGTCCATTCATCCATTAAATTAATTCTCCCCATCAAATATACTATGTAACGCAGCCCAGTCTTGTACATACCGCAATAAACATTTTACATTACATAAATGTAAGACAGGAATATCCAGATCCCCCTTCCCTTTCTCATTTATCAAAATGTTGAGGCTAATCCTTGCATGCTTTTTATTCCAAATGAAAGCAGAAATCAGAGACCTAAATAGGTGCATCTCCTCTCCCCTCACCCAAGTTGGTAGCATCTGCAAAGCATACAAAAGTCTAGGAAGTACCATCTTTTTAACTTTGGCGCAACTTGTATTTTAAACAAAATATGAGACAAAAGAGGTTCTGTGAAAAACAAATCTGTCTATCGCAATGCAGCAAAAGATGAAGAAGCAATAATACGCAAGGACTGAGCTTGGCCCTGTGCCAAGATAGCAGAGAAGTTCTAAAAGTCATTGAGCATTTCTAACTACGATGATTTCTCTACTCTGTCACTTAGTAGAAGGCACTATATATAATCCATTCCAAAATGGTGACCTCATCTCCAGTGTCGCAGTTATAAATCCTTCAATAAGTTACCAATTTTCGATGTCAAATTGCGGGCTAAAATCTCACGCAGCACAGATGGTCTGCCAACGAGTTCATGAAAATAAATGTACAACCACATTTATCAATGATGTTTGACACAGCTTCTTCATAAAATTGTCAATTTGTTCCTTTGACTATTTTCCCCTCAGACACATTAGTTTTTCTGGGAACAGAAGAGCAAATCTAATACCCCTACGATACAACTCAGAGCAAATGGGGCTTGATGTCTTGTGATTCTCAGAAACTTTGATAGAATAATCATTAAATAATAAAAGTTTGGTACCTTCATTGTCCAATTCATCTTTTTTTTATAAGCCCTTCATATATTCATTTGGTCTGGGTAGTTCAGGATCCTAGCAATTACAGGCCATGGCAGGAATGATTATCTTTATAAAGCCCCATTCTCTGCGCCTGTTCCATGATTATAGGGTCTGTCTCCATCGAGAGATCCAGATTTTCTAGTAAACAAACTTGTACTAACTGGAGTAGTTCAGAGTTTTTCACATGAGTCCTGGACTTGACTTCAGGTTTTATTGTTTGATAATGACGCTGTCATTACTGTTGTTCGCATCAGCGTTCTTAAGAGAAGGTCAAACAACGAAACCTGAAGTCAAATCCAGGATTTATGTGAAAGATGATTGTATGCTCTGGTTAACCCTTGAACAAGAAAGAAACATTGCAATGTCAGGTTGAAGATGGGGCTCAATAATCTAACGAATGTTGATTTGCCTGTGCATAAGTTTGTGACAATACCCGGAGGCACAAGCACTAAGTGCAGTCTTTCATATCATATTAAGTCTGCAGTGATTTTTTAAAAATTTTTAAATGAAAGTGAAAATATGCTTTAAAAATATACATAACCTACAAAGAGAGGCCACTGTATATGTATGACCGATGATTATAATATGAGCACACATTGGGGATTTGAAACTATTAAGCTATCCCAGTGCTATATGATGGTCATCACTTCTCAACTTAGAATGCTTATCTATTGATTGTTTTAAAGTGAGATTACTTTGTTGAGGTTATACAAAGTTTTAGTCAGTTCATAGTATAAACATAAATAATATTTAAAAACAAAATTATAAAAAGACAAAGCATCGAACATAGACAACCTGAATCTGAATTCATGTCCTCAGCAATCAAAAGCCTCACAGAATAGGTATATCTAACAACATTTTGAAGGTTTTCGTACATTCCGTGGTCCTTAAAGCCATAGGCAAAGAATTCCATAGAACTGAGCTGGCAACAAAAAAGAATCTCTTGCGAGATTCAGCCGGACGAACTTGCCTCATTTATGGCACATACAATATTCCTCTCTGAGATGATCGTAATGCTCAGCCAGGGTTATAGATGTGAATCATCTGGTTAATCCATGGGAGTGAATCCAATTTAAGCATGTTATGAATTAACAATGCAGTCTTGTATTGAATTCTGTCCTCCACTGTAAGCCAGTGGAATTCTTTCAAAATGGGTGATATATGCTCCTGCTTACTTATGCCAGATTTTTTTTTGTCAAAATAGTTTTTTATAGGCAAGGAAACACAACCAGGCTGCCATGGGCCCAAAAAATAGAAGTCATTACAGAACAACAATAAATAACCGTAGAACAGTGTAAAGTAAAACCATGACATCCAAATATATGCTGCATGACAGCTGTAGTATCTTCATCCCATTTCTTTTTACCAGTTAAACAGTTCCCAACCCAACCCTACTGAACCTAGCACCCAACCATACAACCTACATTCATACCACATTCTCATCGTTCAACAATCCTACCCCGGACCCCCTGTACCCCCCCCCCCCCTTCCAACGCCCCCACCCCTAGAGACCTGAGAATCTATCCAGTCAGAAGTATATCCACTCTCCTGAAGCCCCAATTGAACACTGGCTGGCAATAGTGAAACACAGATAGTCCAACAAGCACCATACAGTTTGTCAGGCTTCCAATGTCCTTTTAGAAAGTCCAGGCGCTCCATTTGTAGAAGGTATGCCATACGTTGATACCATGCCGTCGTAGAGGGAGATGTATGTGGGTCCGCCCATACCGATAAGACAGTACGGCATGCCAGCAATACTGCCAACCTACTAAATTTGTCTTTAGACCGATCAGGATCCGTAGAGCAGGCTTGTGGAATGAACAAAAGAAAATTCCCGGCGGGGGGAAGCGACACACCCGTACATTGGAAAATGATGTTGAAAACAGTGGACCAAAAAGGTTGCAGTCTGACATTGATACAGCCGGTGTACCAACATGCCCTCATCTTGCGCACACTTGATGCACAGGGGAGAATCCACGCTTCCTATCTTAAACCGACGAACATCATCGCAGTAGAAACGATGTAGGATTTTAAATTGTACTTCCCGGAGCCCAATATCAGGGATTTGCACTGCTTCAAATTACCGGGAGAACTGCAGGACTGTAATCAGCTCACCGAGAGTAGTAGTCCATTTTGTGGTCAAAAAATCCAAGCGACTATCCTTTTGCATCGTCCGACCAAGTGTAGCCCAACCAGTCACAATGTTGTCAAGGTTAGCTGTGTCAAAAACTTGAGTAGCAAAGGCCGATTCCAGTCCCACCCGCTCAGGCGTCCATTTGAAAGATGACAAGTAGGGGTGTGTTTATAAGTATGCAAAGAATTGGTTGGTTGGCAGATGATAATTTTTAACTAGAGTTGCATAATCTAGCAATACATAGTTAACATGATCATAAAAGTGAAAGGCATACATAGCCCCTTTGTGTGTGCCTGGAAGGAAAACAGTGCCCCACAGTCCCTACCCGGTACAAAGCTTACATTCCCTGTTAAGGGCACCAACAGTGAAAGGAGCCCCACCATTCCCCCTTGCCGGCAGAGTCATTGCCAAGCGGACATACAAGGTGCCAACAATACCCTAGGATAGTCCAGCTTACGTCACTCATTCACACTCGCTTGTATAAGGCTTAGGGGGGACCAAGGGGTAGCCATCCCACTCATGAGCTCAGGCATACAATATTTATACTCCCCCATAATCCATTCTCCCACAAACCTCATTTGGCATGCTGCGTTATAAAGGCGAAAGTCTGGCATGGTCGCATAGCTGAGACGTGCCCGTTTCCCCTTCCACAAAAACTGTTGTAAGGTAGTAGACAGGTGCTTGAGATCACCCTCCCGAAGCCAACATGGAACCATGTGGAGAACAAAGAATCTTAGGAGCTATGATCATTTTAAGAGCGCATCTGCCAAAAAGGGAGAGGGGTAGGGGGCCCCATGCCTCCAGCTGAGCCCCTACCTTCTCCAGTATGCTAATAACATTAAGCTCATACAATCGCCGCAGATCCCTAAGTACTCAAATTCCTAAGTATTTTAGTTTATCCGGTGCCCATTTAAAGGGAAAGGATCCTATCCAATTATTTTGCAGCTGGGGATCGAAAGCCAGCACTTCAGATTTTCCAAAATTATTCCTCAGACCCGCCACCTCTTGAAATTGTGTGAAAAGATCAATTATCACCGGAATACTGATGCGAGTTTTACCCACAAAAAGTAAAACATCTGCAAACAGTGCAGTCCATAAAGACTGGTGGCCCACCCGCATCCCCCAAATCTGGGGGTCTTCCCATAACTGAACAGCTAAGGGCTCCAAGGCCAGCACGAAAAGCAGTGGGGAGACTGGACAGCCCTGGCGAACTCCACAATGCAAGTCAAAAAAGGGGGTTGTCTCCCCATTAATCAAAATACTGGCACTGGGATTACTGTAAAGAATCTCCACCCACCATAGAAAATCCCCGCCCATACCATACCGCCACAATGCCCAAAAGAGAAAGTCCCACGACAGTGAGTCAAAGGCCTTCTCGGCATCTAAAATCAAAATCATCGCATCAACTCTAGCAGAATAGCTAAGGGAGGCAATTAAGCGGAGTATATTACGTACCCCTTGCTGGCCCTGGACAAACCCCGTCTGGTCACTATGAACTAAGGAGGGGAGAATGACACTAAGTCGCACGGCCAGGATAGCAGCCAGCAACTTGATATCAACATTAAGTAAGGAAATAGGTCGATAGGAGCCTACTTCCGTTGGGTCCTTACCCGGCTTTGGCAGCACAACTATAACCGAATGGTTCAGGGCCGCCGAAAGGGCATTCAAATCAATCAAATCATTATAAAATGTCTGAAGAGGTTTGAGCAGGAGGAATTTCAAGATCTTATAGAACTCGGACCCCAAACCGTCTTGGCCCGCTGCCTTCCCCAGCTTAAGTTTTTGTATCACTGCGTAAATCTCCTGCTCCATGATAGGCATGTTAAGGGCCCTGTTCTGATCAGGGGTCAGGCGGGGCCAGATAATTGACTGAAACAGAGCCTCTGTAGCAACCAGATCTCTATGTTTTGTCTCAGAGTTGCTGGTAATATTCAAGGAACCTGGCGGATATAGCCGCCTGGGTGATCTGATGGACCCCGGTTCGATCCTTAATGCCCACTATAGCTGTCTTCTGACCTTGAAGGCGCACCAAATGGGCTAAGAGCTTGCTAGCCCGATTCCCATATTTATAGAGTTGATGCTGATAATACTTAAGAGATTTGGAGGCCCTCTGATGGAGCAAGCAATTTAATGTTTCCCTAACTTGATCAACTTGACTCTTAGCATCCGGGGTCATAGCAACCACATGACGCTGCTGCGTGGTTTTGAGGACCTGAGTAAGCCGCAAAATCTCGGCATTTCTTTGACGGTTGGCCCTAGCCATGTACGTGGTGATTTCCCCGCGCATTACCGCTTTCCTTGCTTCCCATAGGGTCGCGAGGAAATGGCCGGGGTAGAATTGAGTAACATATACTCCTTCCAACAAGCCTGTAGGTGAGCACAGAACACTTCATCCCTAAATAGATCGGGCTGCATGCGCCAAGAAAGTGGAGGTCGGACTCCCGGATCGCACCAAAGCTGGACAGTAAACGGGGAGTGGTCAGAAAGAGTACGAACACCAATGTTAGCCTCCTCCACTCTAGCAAACCATTTATCGGAAACAAGCAAGTAATCCAGCCTTGAAAACACTTGGTGTGGGTTAGAGTAAAATGTGAAGTCGAGTTCGCCTGGGTGTAGGACCCGCCACACATCTAATAGCTGCAGTTCATTGCACAAGAAGTTCACTCCCCCATCCTGATCTTTAGCTATAGCAAGCTTAGGGAGTTTACACTCTATTCGTTTGTCAGCTACTACATTCAGATCCCCTCCCACCACCAAGACATGGTCAGAAAAATCTGCTAACAGTCCCACCAAGTGGGAAAAAAGGCTTGGGAATAGATATTGGGGCCATAAATATTACAAAAAACTATCTTCTGTTGACCTAAGACCCCAGCTGCTATCATATAATGCCCCTCTGTATCGTGACAAGTTTTAGTAAGGCGAAAAGGCAGCTGCTTATGAATGAGGATGGCAACACCCCGCTTGTGTGCCGTATAGAAGGAGAATATGCACTGGCCCACCCACTCTCGTTTGAGTTTGTGATGCTCATCATCACACAAATGAGTCTCCTGGAGAAAAACAACTTGGGAATGCATGCGACTAAACATAGATAGTAGCCTCTTCCGCTTTATAGGGGAGTGGATGCCATCCACATTTAAAGTGCTAACTCTAACCTTTGCCATGTTGCTCTTTAACAAAAGCAGTTACTAGGAGAGCCCAAGAAAGGGCCTCCATCTCCACATCATCTCACTCCTCGTCGCCCCCCAGCCTAGGCCACAAAAGTGCGCAAAGATAGAATAGATCTTGGTCCCTGGTCCCCATTCCCACTGCCCCATCCTAGTCTCCTTCCTCCCCTCCCTCCCCTACTCCTAGCCACACACTACATCCATACCCAAACACACATTGCCATCCACACCCACACTCGACCCAAGAGGCACAGAGCTATCCGCCCCCCCCCAATCTCACTCACTGATGGGTAGAGGAAAAATCCCCCTCCGTCCCACTCCCCAAATTGGCACCCCAACCGCACAACACACAGGCACAATCTACGTGATCCACTCATAACAGTGACTCTTAATCCAGCAGCATTAGTTTGCTATGAAATGCAAGTGTCCTTGGGCAGGTAGATGAGAGGCCACACTGAGACAGGGCCTCATGCCACCAGCAGCCAACAGCAAAAAGAGAAGCAAACGAAAGCATCCATCAGCCCCGCTGACCCCCTTCGCAAAAGACAAAAGGAAGGCGCAGGGCTCTAAGGTAACAAACCAGTCCCATTAAAAGTCAAAAGTGATCTGATCAATCCCTCTTGCCTCTCAGGTCCCAGCGGCATCAGGGAGGGAGGCCAAAAAACCATCTGCCTCTTCCTTGGTATAGAAGAACAGGATTTTGTTCCTGTGGAAGACTCAGAGTTTAGCCGGGTATAGTAATCCAAATTTGATCCCCCTCCTGTGTAGTTCGGAGCAGGCTGGCGTCATAAGCTTTCTTTTTGCGGCAGTACTGGCCGAAAAGTCATTAAAGACCAAAAGCTTGGTGCCATGATACTCCACCAGCTCCTTCTGCCTGAAGGCCGTCAGCAACTTTGTTTTATGATCCCAATTGAGGCTTTTGGCCATCACCGGATGGGGCCTATTCGCTCCCTCCTGTAGCACCCCGACCCAGTGGGCCCTTTCACATTTTAGAGCATCTGGGGTCAAGTCTAGGCCTACCTTAGTGGGTAGCCATTTTTCAACAAATTCAAGTAGCTCACCGTCCTTCACCGTTTCAGGCAATCCAATTATTTTAATGTTGTTTCGTCGCCCCCGATCTTCCAAATCCTCAGTTTTATCAAGGAGCTCTCGCTGTTGCACCTGCACTGTGGTCACGTGGCATTCCGCCTCCACCATCCGGTCACCGTGGTCAGAAAGGATGTGCTCCGCTTCGTCCAGTCTCCTAGACTGACCTTCCACCGCAGCCTTGATTTCCTCCATTGAGGATTGAATTTTAATCAGCCGCAAATCAAGGGCTGCGGTGACACTCTGCGATATTTGTAGCAGGGCATCCTCGGAGATCACCTCCAGCACTTTTGTGCCAGAGGGAGGAGGGGGGCCGCCGCCATCTTTGCTGAGCAGGGCCGTTGAGACACTATCCTCTGGGTGCTCCTCTGGCGCATCCCCTGCGCCCTTGTTCGCGTGGCTAAGGGCTTCCAGGCACCATCAAGAGCACTGATAATGGCACGGCAGCTCTCGGCGCGATGATTTTCGGGGTTTTTCTGCTGATCTGGGGAGTGGGACTCCGGAGCTCTGTTTTCATGCTGCCGGTGCATTTACATCATCGCCGGAAGTCCACTTATGTCAGATATTAATCTGGCAGCAAAGTTTAAGAGAATTTGTAAGGCATGCAATATGTATTTTGGAAGACCAATAATAAGTACACAGCAATAATCTAGAATTGGTAGAACCAAGGACTGTGCAACCGAACGGAAATCCAAAGAAGATAGCAAAAGCGTAGGTCGTAACAAATGGAGTTTGAAATACCCCAATGTTACCACCAAAACATGTTCATTAAAATTAATAGAATAATTCTGAAATATTGAAATAATTAAACTATTTCTTTAATCAAAATTTCAACATATCGATAATCAACACAAAAAACAAAAAATATAACATAACAAAACAAAATCTTAAAAAAGTAGAAAATTTGCTAGTGAGAAATTTCAAATCAAAATATCACATGAAATCGAATTGCTTGCACCATACACTTATAAGTCCATAAGCCCACATATTGCCCCTGTATAGGCCCTTGGTGAGAACTTGTTTGGAATACTGTGTACAATTCTAGAGACCACACCTTAAAAGATTATAAACAGAATGGAGACTGTCCAGAGGGTGGCTACTAAAATGAACAGTGGTCTTCATTCTTTTTTTTTTTGGTGGAAAAAAATAATTGTTTTATTACATTGTTCAAAAGAGACCAATGATTTGGTCCACGTTTAATTTAATTTAAACACTTATGGATTGTATTTATAGTACTGCAGACCAAGATGATGTACACATCACCCCACAGTCAAACTATTTATAGCAATACACAAAGAGGAAACATTAATAACATTAGGATAAACAACAGAGGATGATCTCTGGGCATATAACTAATATTTTTTTTGTATTTAAGCTATGCTTGAGATTTTGTGTTTCTATTTACCTTGAAGCACCAATACACACCATATTTTTTTTTTCTTCTGTTTTGTAATATCTTGTTCTATTCCTGGTTTTTTTTTTGACAATGGTCTTCATTCTAAAGCATATGGAGATAGACTTAAAGATCTAAACATGTACACCCTAGTGGAAAGACGAGATGGGGAGCTATGATAGAGATATTTAAATATCTAAAAGGTTTCCATGCACAGGAGGCGAGCCTCTTTCAACAGAAGGGAGTCTCTAGAATGAGGGGTCATGGGATGAGGTTGAAACGGGGTAGACTCAGGAGTAATCTTAGGAAACCTTTTTTTATGGAGTGGGTAGTGGATGCATGGACCAGCCTTCCACTGGAGGTGATAGAGACAAAAACAGTTTCCAGATTCAAGAAAGCAGTGCTTCCATTAAGCAAACTAGGCAGTTACTTAGAGTGCCAAAATTTTGAGGGCAGCAAAATCCCACCAGCACAAGGGGCACTGGAAGTGCTGTGTTCAGTGGCAGTTCTATAATGAAGCAGGGCGAGGTGGCTGCCTCAGGTGGCAAAATTTGGAGCGGCAAAAGGTCCCTCCTAAAATACTGCTGTAGCAGCTGGCTCACCTTGCCACTAGACAATTCTTAAAAAGGAAGAAAGAACCATGGTAGCACCGGAAAGTGACATGCCCACAGATTTCTCACTCCCCTGTGGGGTTTAAGACAAGCCCTGTGGTGGTGGCGACGGCCACACCAGACAGAGATGTGCCTGTGGGGTTCCGACTCCCTGCAGGCCAAAAGAAAAGCCCCATGACGACAGCACTGATGGCCTTGTGCCGGTGGAGACTCCATACCCCACTGCCAGGGGAAAAAAAAAAAGACTGGAGGGAAAGAAATGAAGAGGGCAGGCGATGTGAGGAAGGAAGTATGGCTAGAGAAGGCAGCATGAGTGAAGGAAAAGGGGAGGTGAGTGAGATGGTGTAAAGGGAAGAGAAGGAAGTGAGTGTGTGGGAGGAGAGGTAAGTGAGAAAGAAGGGAAGGGGTAAGAGGAGGAGAAGAAGAGATGGGTAAGGGGAGGGTGAGTGGGAGAAAGACTACGTAGTTGGGGGAGTTGGGAAGGGGGCATAAGTAAAACAAAATTAGAAGAGAGAGAAGAAAAGGGGTAGAGTGAGAAATGAGAGAAGGTAAAGAGAGGTGCGAGTCAGAGGGGAGGAAAGGAAACGGGGAGTGAGTGAGACGGAAGAGACGCCCAGCAGGGCCTGAAGTACAGCATGGCCCGTGGCTGGAAGAGAGGCGAGGCGGGCCTGAAGAGCAGTATGGCCACGACTCGAGAAAGACAGGGGGAGGTCCTGAGTGTGGGCACCTGTCTTAGATTGTCATTGTCATCCTGACCACCCTGCTGTTGATATGGAGTAATTTTCAAATTATCAGTTGAAGTTGTCCATTTCTGTCCTTTCTTGTCCAATATCAAAACCGTTCTTGGATTTATAACTTTAAGAATAGGAACAGGTTTGTGCCAACATGGGCATAGATGTCTGAGAATAGATACTCTCTCCTGGAAAAGAAGGCCAGGAACAAGTGAAGACGGAGGTGGCAAAACACCATTGTCAGTCAGGGAAGTTCGCAGCTCCGGTAGGAGAGACAGACGATCCTCAGGGTGGGAAAGGAAGGGCAACAAATCCAAGGCAGTATTTGCATCTAGCCCAAACAATTTCTTAAACGGCGTAACCCTCTCCAGGCCGGGTAGATTATTGAGACCAAATAGCACCACAGGGATTAATGGAAACCACTGCAAGTCACGCCACATAGCAATTTAACGAGAGCTCAGCATTTTTTCCATTCCACCTTGCCACTACTTTGGGGAGGTATGGAGCACTGCATTCCAAAGTGCTACCTAACACATCTGCCCAGGAGCGATATGTTTGTGATGTGAAAGCAGATCCTGGGTCAGATTGTAGGATGTTTGGAATAGCGTTTGCAACTAACAAATTGAGAGCTTCACAGGTGTGTTTAGCAGAGGCAGTCTTAATGGGGTATAACCAACAAAACCCAGTGCAATGGTCAACACATAATGTTTCGCATGAGGCGGTGGTAATGGTCCTATATGATTTGGCCATAAGGATTAGTGGCACACGGTGGGGAGAGGTATGGCACTTTTGGTCGTCTATTAGAATTAACCAATAAGCAAGGTTCACATTTAGCAAGCACTCCTTGAGCCACCTTAGCCATGATGCTAATCTGACTGAATCCTTTGTAATTTATCTAC
The DNA here is from genome assembly GCF_901001135.1 of Rhinatrema bivittatum. NCBI lineage: Eukaryota > Metazoa > Chordata > Amphibia > Gymnophiona > Rhinatrematidae > Rhinatrema > Rhinatrema bivittatum. The sequence continues at coordinate 690,155,996 of NC_042615.1, forward strand.
AACAAATCAGGATTAAGTGCTTTAAATATAAAAATGAGCCATGCAGCACTGGTGGAGCTGGAAAAAGTATTTGTCCCCACAGTGAAAAGGAAAAAAACCCAACCACAATCGTTACTATGAGGAATTGAAGATCTACTAAAAATTCTGACCTTGGAGATCTATAAGTACAAGGAAGGGACAAACTAAGATCTAGTGGATATATAAGTAATTAGGAAACTTAGAAAAGAGTGACTGAGAAAACAATTGAAGCCTTGCAGTGGATTACAAAGATTTCTGATTTGAATGATAAAACATTGGCACAAGGTATGTACATCCTGCAGGATCACTTTCTACAAATATATGAAACACACTTCATGATATGGAAGGACTTTATGATTTTGGAATACTCCAGGCAGTCAGAGCTAGACTTGGCTGAGATCCAGGGTGGAAGCCAAAGGGAGAGATGCGTATTCGGGCATAGTTGTCTGTTGCGATCCTCCTCCTTCAGGAAAATGCTGCACTGCTCCTTTCCTTTTCCCCATAATCAAAGGGTGAAAGGGAATAGGCACCAAGATAATCAGAAAAAGTCAAGGGAGAGCTCAAACATGCACATCCAATCCAGGTGCCATCTTGACTCCCCTATTTCCAGTTGTTAGCTAATTCTTGAGGATTAGCATTAGACTTTTTGAAAAGCAAGCGAATTCTATCTTCCTATAAAACTGAGGGCACGTCCCTTGAGTGAGAGAGGTGTAAGCAATTGCTTTGACAAAGACCCCCACATCTAAGCTCATAACTTTAATCAGTGCCAGGAACAAGTATTAAAAGGGCAGTAATTGTCCTTTAATGCTGCTAATATGGAATAAATTTCCACTATGGAAGGCAGATCAAAAAAAGGGGGGGAAATTTTAAATTTCACTCTCCAAGAAAAGGGTGCCAGGACAGGAGAAAAGGAATTGTAATAGAAACTGGTAAATCCTTTGTTAAATCCCTAATTTTCCTATAAAAGAAGGCCGCAAAATCATCGCTTGACAGTGATGTTGGAATCATAGGCCCATCATACGATATGTTAGTCAAAGAATGGACCGCATAAAATAATTCACGAGGCTGGAAGGTTGTGTGCGCGCAATTCTACAAGAGAAGAATTACCCACTATATTGTACTTTCTAGAATTCTGTAAGCACTAGTGCCACTATCTACAATTCCAACATCACGACACGATAAGCTACAGTTTAACATGAAATAAAATTCTGGACTGAGAGGCAAGAGCCAGGATTAGGAATAGTTTCCATGCGAGTCTGTGGTTTGGGAGTGCTGCTCCATACTGCCACGGGACTATCAATTTGGTTCCAACTTTTGCTGTACCGATAATGTAATGTGTGCAACATGTTAATAAAATTTAAAAGGTGATTCCATTATTTAAAATGTATTTCCAAAATGCTGCCTATCCTTTTCTTCACACCCAAGCAAAAGTGCTCCCCCTCCAGTGGCAAGAGTCACACCGATTTACAGCACTTATAGTCTACCATTTTACCAGAACCTGTTCATGGGGGATAGCCTATGTGAAAAGACTTAATTAACTTTCAATTAATGCTTTCTCCATCAGCCATTATTGCTTAATAAATGTTATAATTTTTGTGTGCCTGTGGAGAATGTGGATGCAGTAAACCTGTATAGGGGATGTGAGATGAACTAGGAGGTTCACACATGTTAAAGCATCCTGAAGGGACAGGACAACTAGGGACACCAATAGACAGAGTCTCAGAGAATATTGTTCCAAAAAAGGAAAGAAAAGTAAACCAGAAATGCTCAGGAGACAGTAAAGCCAGAAGGAACAAGAGGCACAGGGCTGATGGGAAAAGTAGTTTTAAGAGGTTTGACAAGGAACCAATCAGTGTAAAGGTAGCTGCTGCCGGAAGCTGTGCTAATGATTAGGAAACATAGCTGGGGCTAATTAAAGAAAGGTCAGACCTCATCTGCGGAGCTAATTTCTGTAGCGCCCCTTTTTTAAAGCATCAGGTTTAAACAATTTCTCCATATCTTCCAACAAAGAGGAGTCCAGGTCGCCCATAGAGAAGGAAGAAATATGTTTTATAGTTGCATGTAAGAGGAAAAAAAACCCAAAAAACAAACTAGTGTCAGCCAGATTGTATTGTTGCTTCAAATCCTGAAAAAACAGCACCTCATCCCCCCTTCCCCAATACATGTTGTATCCGAGTAATACCTCCTCTCTTCCACCTTTGGAAATCTGCTGTAATGGTTTCAGGCAAGAAACCAAGATTCCCAAATAGTGGCAAAAACGGAAAGCAAGAATGGGATCTCTGAAATTCTCTTAGCAATTTGTCCCCCTATGCCCACTTAACGAGACGCTATCCCAATTTTCTTTTACAATCCCTGTGGCAGTTTACCAGGAAGGGCATGAAGTCCATAGCTCAGATCAAAAAGGATGCAATAAAGCCTCTTCCCCACTCAAAAGGACATAAAAGAACTTGTCATATGCATCTGGTCACGTAAGATACGAAACAAACCTGCCCAATTATAGAATTCCATATCCGGGATCCCCAAGCCTTCCTCGCTCCAATCCTCCTTCCAGCATATTAAAGGTATTTGCGCTTTCTTCCCCTGCCAAATAAGATGGCACAATAAAAGGGTGGATTTTAAATGGCCTGCGCGTGTAAATCCCGGCCTTTATGTGCGTGGCCGGGCCTTGTGCACGCCAGGCGAATTTTCGAAGAGGCCCGGCCGTGCGCATATAAAGGCTGGTATGCTCATAAGTGCCGGGCTGAAGTCAGGCGCAAAACAAAGAAAAATACAACAAAAAGGTAGGGTTTAGGGGGGTGGGAAAGAGAGAGGGAGCATGGGTAGGGAGGTAGGGAAGTTCCCGTCCAGTCCGCTCCTTAACTGGAGCGGACTGGGAAGGAACTGGGGAAGGCCGGAATGCGTCGCCGTGCGGAAATTGCAAAAATCCGGCGCACAAGTGCACGCGGCCCACGGATTTTCCACCATGCATGCGCCGGCATGCACACGTTAGAAAGTTGTCATGCACATGGACGCGCGCGTGCACACACGCACATGCAGTGAGGAAAATCTACCCCAAAGTGACTAAGGCCTTCAAATCTTTTTGCAACAAATGAATCAGAAGATTCTGAAGTGTTTACAGCACCTAGGAAAGATTAGCCAAGGAGAATTGCAGACCCCCTCCATATCCAGAACTTTTGCTTAGTATAACGCAGCAGGGAGAATACAAATAGATACATTTGAAGTACTAGTTTTTTTTGTCTGAAGAGGAAAATGCCAAGGCATGCCTACAGGACATTGCACCGACACTATTTTGAGGCAAAGAGGTTCCTGGTACTCTTACAAGTGACTTTACCTCACCAGGCCTCATGGTTACCAGCACATCAAAAGTATGCCCTGCTGGGAAATGCTTGGACTCCTTAAAGTCATAACAAGTATTGTAAATTGGATAATGGGTGGGTATCAGTTTAGAAGCACTGTAACTCCGAATCATTTTAACTCAAAATGCCTTTAGATGAGAATTTATTTTAATTTTATGTTACAATTCACCTTTGGAGTTTTGTACAAGAAGTTGAGTGATAAATAATGATGAGATGCTGCATAGAGGATGGAAGCCTGTAGGCATGAATGGCTGTGAACATCTAGCGGGAGGTCCATAACCACCTGAGGGACTTAACTGTAGAGCAAATCTTTTTTTTACCTACATGAATTAAAGGAACATTGTCTAAGGTGAAAGGACAGCATACCATGTTAAATCTCATTCCTTAATCACCTTGCAATATCATCTTCTTCAGAAACTTCTATCCTACTTTGCATTTCAACATTTTTGGTTTAGGATTCCCAGCGAACTATGTATTTTTGTGAACTGTTAAACAGGGCTTTCATGATTTGCAGCTTGTGAAGCCATGTGTATTACAGGATTCAGGGGTAACTGTGAAAATGATCCTCCTCAAACTTAAGGTATTAGTTCTTCAGTAAAATGTTGTTCTTGTAGGATACAGGAGGACACAAAACAATGTCTCAAGAGTTCACTAACATCAGCTCATGTAAAATAAAAATCTGGAAGGTGCTGAGGAAGTCTACCATTTCAGAAGTATTAAAATTAGAATTCCCTTTAACAAAACTCTTAACACTATCAGCGAAACAGAAAAAAAAAAAATTTAAAAAAAAAAAAAAATCGCTCAATTGAGACCTTACTCTTATCATTAATCAACCCTGTCCTATGAGGGTTTAATGATAATGAATCCTATATTCTGGTGCTAACAGCAGCAGCCTTCGACACTGTGGATCACGCCCTTCTATGCCACTAAGAAAAACTGGAATTGAGGGCAGAGTACACAAATGGTTCTCTTCATTTCTATCCAACAGGACATTCCAAGTAAAATTAGCAAACAACATATCTGACAACTTTTCCATCAATACAGTTGTCCCCCTGGGATCAGCATTATCTGCAACTCTGTTCAACATATACATGCTCCCACTCTGTAAATTACTGACTGATCTAGGATTAACCTTCTTCTCATATGCTGATGACACTCAGTTCTACATTCCATTTGACTCCATTTGAAAACACTGCATCGACACTCTCAAAACACAAGAAGGCAATACAGCAAAAACTCTCTAATCTAAAACTCTAAACACAAAAAACCCCAAAGTCATCTGTTTAAGGAGAAACCCCTCCATAGTGAATCCTCAGTCTATAAATCTTGGTAATTTTAAATCGTGCCATCAGTCCGGGACTTAGGAATCCAGATAGACGAAAATGTTACTATGAAAAGACACATAAATAAAATAATCACAGCAGGATATTCAAAACTGCACATCCTACAAAGACTGAAACCATTACTAACTACTGAAGATTTCCATACAGTCCTACAATCTCTAATTTTCTCAAATATAGATTACTGTAACTCCCTACTACTAGGACTCCCAAGCAATCTAATAAAAAAAAAACTGCAACTACTACAAAATCAGCAGCAAGACTCTTGATTGGAACCAGGAAATTTGATCACATTACACCCTCACTTCTAGCACTGCACTGGCTGCCGATACAATACCAGTTCTTATTCAAAGTTTTAACCTTAATCTTTAATATAATCCAGAACGATAACCCAGGATTAACTGGCATGAGGCTTCCAACATATGCACTGTAATGAACCCTCAGATCACAAAACTAAGGACTATTAACTGTGCCTACATTCCGGAGCACACGCCTAAAGCAAATAAATGATTGAAGGCTCTCCATAGCAGGACCTAAACTATGGAACTCACTACTGGAGACAATTTGACTGGTCACAGAAAAAAAAGACATTCAGATGTGAATTTAAAACATGGCTGTTTAAAAATGCTTATAATCTAACTTAAAATGCTAACCGATTGAAGAAGCAACAATATCAAGAAAAACAATACTAAGCAACGAGAAAACTAAGCAGTTTTTGACTCCTCCTTACGAACATGTAAATTAGTAAACAGATTCTCAACCCTACTAAGTAACCCCTGTACCCCTCCTCGGTTGAGAAGTAAAAGAACTGTGTACTGCAAAATATATATCTTACCAAACATGTTTCATATCAATGTTCATGTGATTCTAAATTGTATAGTGCCAGTGTATGTGTTTTATCAAATCATATTACACCAATTTACGTAATGACCCAAAGAGGAATGTTACTTTTGTAAACCGCTGTGATCTTCACTCGGAGCGACGGTATATAAAATAAGTAAAAATAAATAAAAACTGCAGCAGTGTAATTATTTCTCCTCTCAACCGTTTTGTGTCATCTCTTGGTTTTTTGTTTTTTTTTTCTCCATAACATTTCACTGATGCTCATAACAGCTAAAACGCAGCTTTCCAAATTGGTAAGAAAACTTAAACTGGACTACAAGCAAATTAAAAGGAGAGCAGAAAGAACAGCGGGCAAGTGTGTTTGTGAGGTGGCGTACAGAGAAATAAAACCAAAGGAAAACTGCTGAGAAAAGGAGACCATTCCTTATTAACCTCAGAAGAGGAGGCAAATGCAGGATAGCCTTGGGACACTGCCCCCCCCCGAACAGAAGTTATTTACTGCTTGAGATGAAATGGCACTTGCAGTTCCATTCCTCTTTCAAACTGACTACGTTATTAGGAAAATACAGTGACTTCTGAAATGGAAAGTTTGAAAATCTTTACCTAACTAGACACTGCTCATATTGTATTTGACTATGACAAAGCAACAGTGACACAAAGTGGCCACTTGAGTTATTGCAAAAAATTATACTTTTTACCCATGAGGAAGATTACATTTATAAAACCTATTTCCATCATGAAAAGTTGCACTATTTTTGAAGAGGCTTTACATATTTATATTATTTTTTTTACCTGTTTGCCCTGTGTATCTACAGTAGCTGCACAACATAGCAAAATGTTCATATTATCCTTTTCTGGCCCGCGCATGTTATAAAATTGGACGTACATGTGTGCGCGCTGGGTAGTACCCCTATGTGTCTGAACCGCATTGTGTACATCTGGTTTGTGCTAAACAAATAATAATAATGAACTGCTGGGTGGCTGGTAAAGTAAGCTGGATCATCTCAGGAGTGGCTCAGGGGATAGGGATGGGGGAACCAGAGAGACAACCTCAGGAGTCCGAGCAAAGTTGTTGCTCAGCATGCTCGCCACTCTCTACGAGTAAAGGCAGGTCACCAGCAGGTCCTTTGCTCTGAGGTTCTAGGGGAAAATGCCCTACAGCAGGGGTGGGCAATTCCGGTCCGGTTCCCGGGGTGAGTCTGAGGAACGGCTCTCGGCATGACAGTGCTTGTAGCTCGGAGATACGACGGGCCGAACAGACTGCCACCAGGAAAGCTGTTTTAATGTTAATAGTTGGAAGGACAGGCCGCGGAGAGGCCTGAAGGAGGTTCCTGCTAAGAAGTCTAGGACCAGGTTGAGGTTCCATAGAAACACCATCCATTTTAGGGGTGGTCGGATCTGCTTGATTCCTTTCAGGAAGCAGGAGACATCCGGATGAGAGGCTAGGCTACCGTCCCCACTCTTGGTTCCGTAGCATGACAATGCGGCCACTTGTACCTTGATGGAGTTGAGAGACAATCCCTTCTGTAGGCTGTTCTGTAGGAATTCCAAATTCGCGGGAATTTTGACTAAGCGTGGGATAAGGTCACGGTCCTCACACCAGGCTTCGAATACTCTCCAAATCCTTATGTATGTTAGGGATGTGGAGAATTTGCGTGCTCGGAGCAGGGTGTCAATTACTGCCCCCGAGTATCCGCTCTTCCTCAAGCGAGTCCTCTCAATGGTGAGGCCATAAGAGAGAATAGAGCTGTGTCCTCTTGGAGGATTGGTCCTTGTTGGAGCAGATCCCTGTGTGGCGGTAGCGGAAGAGGGATCCCTGTCAGTAGCCTTCGCATGTCTGTGTACCACGGCCTTCTTGGCCAGTTCTGGCCAAGATAGAACTCCACTCCCTTGTGGAGTTCTAGCTTGTGGATGATTGCGCCTAATAGAAGCCACGGTGGGAAGGCGTATAATAGAGTTTCCTGTGGCCAGGTCTGTACCAGGGCATCGATTCCCTGGGACTGAGGTTCCCGTCTGCGGCTGAAGAAGCTGGGGACTTGGGCGTTGGACCGGTTTGCCAGGAGGTCCATGGTTGGTGTTCCCCAATGGGTTACTATCAACTGGAATGCTGTGGTCGACAGTCTCCATTCTCCTGGGTCTAGACTTTCTCTGCTGAGGTAATCCACATGCAAAGTTGTCTTTCTCCGCAATGTGGACGGACGAGATCTCTCGAAGGTTCGCTTCCGACCACATCCTTAGGGGGTCTATTTCCAGAGACACCTGTTGGATTCTGGTTCTTCCCTGACAGTTAATGTAGGCCACTGTTGTGGCGTTGTCTGACATGACTGACTCATTTGTCTCGGAGTCTGTGACTGAACCGTAGGCAGGCTAGTCTGACTGCCCGTGCTTCTAGGGGATTGATGTTCCATCCCGACTCTTCTTTGTTCCATTGCCCCTGGGTGGTTAGCTTCTGGCAGTGTGCTTCCCATTCCCGTAGGCTGGCGTCCGTGGTGAGCAGGATCCAGGTCGGTGAGGACAGCCTCACCCCATGGCTCAGGTGGCCTTCTTGTAGCCACCATCGTAGTTGGGTCCGAACCTTGTCCAGGAGCTGGAGATGAACAGTGTAGTTCTGGGACAGCGGATTCCATCGTGACAGTAGAGAGTGCTGTAGGGGTCTCATGTGAGCTCTTGCCCATGGCACTACTTCCAGTGTGGATGCCATGAGGCAGAGGACTTGGAGGTAGTCCCATGCTGTGGGACGAAGCTCGCTCAGAGTTCGCAACTGGGTCATCAGTTTTGATCTCCTTGTCTGTGTCAGGACGACCTTGTCTTGTTTGGTGTCCAACTGAACTCCCAGGTATTCTAGGGATTGGGAGGGCTGCAAAAAACTCTTGTTTGTGTTGACCACCCACCCGAGGCTCTCCAGTAGAGTTTTGACACTGTTGGTCGCCTGGTGACTTTCCTCTGGGGATTTTGCCCTGATCAGCCAATTGTCCAGATAAGGGTGTACGAGGATTCCTTCCTTCCTCAGTGTTGCAGCCACTACCACCATGATTTTGGTCAACATCCGGGGTGCTGTGGCTAACCCGAATGGTAGTGCCCGGAACTGGTAGTGATGGTCCAGGATCTTGAAGCGGAGAAAATGCTGATGCTCTTGATGGACTGGAATGTGCAGGTAGGCTTCTGACAGATCCAGGGCTGTAAAGAATTCTCCCGGTTGTATCGCCCTTATGACCGAGCGTAGGGTTTCCATGCGGAAGCAAGGAATCTTCAGGTGGCGGTTGACCGACAGAGGTCCAAGATGGGCCGGAACGTCCTTTCTTTCTTGGGAACGATAAAATAGATGGAATAATGTCCAGTATTTATTTGTTGCGAGGGCACCGGTGTTATACCTCTACGGCGAGTAATCTGGTCAGTGTAGCTTCCACTGCCATGCTCTTGGAGGGGTCATGGCAGGGGGATTCCACAAACTTGTCCAGAGGGATGTGGTGGAAATCCAGATAATATCCCTCTCAAATGATGGCTAGGACCCACTTGTCCGAAGTTCTCTCGACCCATCTTTGGTAGAATAGGGCAAGTCTGCCCCCTATGGCTTCTTCCCTTGGATGAGTCTGCTGATTTTCATTGTGGGGTGTGTGGCTGGGACCTGGTCCCAAGCCGGCTCCCCTTTTGTTGTGCTTGTTCCGAAAGGACTGGCTCCTGCCTGTGGGGCGAGCCATTTTGTAAGTGTTTCTGTATGGGTTGAAGCTCTGTGATCCTCTGCCCCTAGAGGTTGTGGGGAAGGGTCGCTGGTTTCTCTTATTCCTGTCCTCCGGTAGCCGCAGCAGTGGGGATTCACTCCATTTATTGGCTAGCTTCTCTAGTTTGCTTCTGATCAGGAGGGTTCTCTTGAAGGGCATCCTTGTGAGTCTCATTTTGGATGATGCGTCGGCTGACCAGCTTCAGAGCCAGAGTTGTCTTCTGGCCGCCACGGCGGATGACACGCCTCTAGCCGCAGTGCGCACCAGATCAGAAGCAGAATCCGTGAGGAACGATACTGCTGGTTCCAGGGCTTCCCCAGGAGTGTTGTTCCTGGCCTGTAATAAGCAGGCGCATGTCACCACGGAACAGCAGGCCGCGATTTGTGGAGACATAGCAGAGACATCAAAAGACTGAGGATGGATTCCAGACGTCTGTCTTGGGCATCCTTGAGTGCTGCTCCTCCCTCGACTGGGATAGTAGTGCGCTTCGAGACCGCGCAGACCATGGCATCCACTTTCGAACATGCCAGGAGATCTTTGGCAGCGGGATCCAGAGGGTACATGGCTGCCAGGGCACGTCCCCCTTTGAACATGGTCTCCAGGGCTTCCCGTTCCAGGTTAATTAGCTGCTGGATGGCTTGTAACAGTGGGAAATGACGAGAGGTCTGACGGAGTCACTCTAGGAGGGGGTTCGTCTTAGGTTCCCCCATGGCACTTGTGCCCGGAATAGCGAGATCTTTCAATCTGTGTGACTAGGTCTGGAAGCTTGTCCTTGGTGAAGAAACACCTCATGGTTTGGTCCCTGGGGGGGAGTTCCCCTTCCTTCGGGGGTTCTGAATCGTCATCTGAGTTGTCCGTGTCCTCGAAGGTGGGGCTTCTGGGCAGTGGAGGCACTTCTCTAGGCATAGAGGGTCCCAGTATGTTGAGGTCCTCTGGCGGAGGCTGTGGCCGAGTTATCCGAGGCCCCAGCTGCATGTGGACGAAGGTATGCAGGCCTTTGAAGAATTCCACCCAGGAGATAGATGCTGGGTCTAAATTAAGAGGTGCTGTGTCCCTGGGGAGTCCCGTTTGAGGGAGACTCCCGCTGGGAGATGCGAGGTCCAGCGTACTGTTCGAGAAGCTAGATCCCGGCACCGGCTGGGGAGTGCAATGGACTGAATCCCCCAGGGCCTCCTCGCACTGTATACACAGGGCCGTGGCCTCATGCTGCACAGCTCTGATGTGGCATGCCGGACAAAGACCCTGAGCCTTGAGCTTCTTCTCCGGTGGTGCCATGGCTTGCGAGCGTAAAAAATACAGACCGGGCGGCCTAGTTATGCGCTCTGGTGCGTCAAGGTTGTGCGCACAAGTCGGGTGCGCGCTCAATAAGATGCGCGCGTCGCTGTGCGCATGGGCCAAACTTATGCGCCCGGCACAGTAGGCGTGTGGTTGTGTGCGTCACTATGTGCACGGCAATTATGCGTGTGCCGATGTGCGCACGTCTCGCCTCTGGGCACATGGGTCAGGACAGTGGACAGGGCGGCAAACAGGTCAAGATGGCGACAGCAACCACGCAGCCAGTGTGGCGACCACCTCGGAGGGTCTCCACGTGGAAGGACCCCCGAATCTGACCGGGACTTAGCCCTGCTAGGGCTGATCAACCCAGTGGCACTGGTGCTGGCTGGCGACCTGTGCGACTGTTCGAACTTCAGAGACCGGAGACTTTAAAGAGTTTTCTACCTTACCTTGTCTCGACATTTCCTGGTCTCGTTCTGGGCGGTCTCCAGCTGCGGGGGGGGGGGGGGGGGAAGAGGGAAAATACCTTCACCGCCGCACTCGAAGTTGCACCCACTGCCTCTCAGCCTCACCTGCTGCCGGGGGCTAAGTCCACGCCAAGGGTCAGCTGTCGGACGGAGGCCAACCTCCGAGGGATTGTGGAAATCACCTCAGGAATTCTCAACTGGGGGAGGGACCCAAGGGGTGTCACTGCAGTAGAGCGGGGCTCGTCTGTAGAGGTAAGATTTCTTCTTGTTTTGGGTTTCTTTGATAAAATTACTCTATGCATGCTCACACAGCGTTAGAGTCCCTAACTGCTATGGAGACGGAAAATACGGAAGAGCAGCACTTCCTGCTGGGGTATATGTACTAGGACTGGCGTCAGATTGAAATCTGATCCATCTCCAACTGCTATCAGGAGTACACTATACCCATTGGTCCTGAGTCCATCTGCTACACGCTAGGAAAAGCAGAATTGGCCTTTCCAAGACTTACACGTGTAACCCGAATTTTGCAAAGGCTGAACACCGGGGGGGGGGGGGGGGTGTCTATATATAGATAAAGACTCTCTAACAGAGGTGCTTTCTCTCTCTCCATGCTATAAAATTAAGTGTATCTTTGCTCGCGTGCCCGATATGGGCATTTGTGGGTGCACACGTATTCCTTTTAAAATTTAGCTGTAAGCTTTTTCTCCATTTTTTCTATAGCTTCGGTTTCTTTTTTCAAGAAAAGGAAGAAGGAAAATCTCCAAACAGGGCAACGCGGGCTGAGAAAGGAATGGAAAGAATCCAAATTGTGCCTGTATACATGAACCCTTGTTTCCAAAATTATTTTAATACATGTCCAAAAAAGATGACCTTGATGATCTGCTTCTACTGTACATTTAATATACAATTCCAGTTCCAAGAAGTGAGCCTGATATTGTCTTTGTAAAATATAAAATCTGGAAAATAGCTTGTAGTGAGTTTCTCTCATTTACATGTTTTGTGTAGTTTTAGGAATCTGAATAAAATTAAAGAATGGACATTCTAATTTGTAACTCATTGCCATTTCTCTCATATAACATCCACCATCCATTGTTTACACAAATCTTCTAAGGCTTTCTAGAGGCTAGAAATTGAGAGCTTATGAGCATCTTCCATATTGAACCAATCTTTCAGAATCCACCTATCAGAGCAACGCAAATCAGGAGTCTTCAAAGAAAACACAAAGTCTCACCTGAAAATAACTAAAAAAATTCCAGTTTATGTCAAACCAAAACATTTACATAACTCCGGAAAAGGCAAGATTTTCCCTCTATCATCAATATAATACAGAATTATCATCCCATTATGAACACACTAATTTAAATGACTAGAACTTAATCCAGAACAGATATTACTTAAGGAGAGAGGCAAGGATTCAGTTTCACTTTAAGTTACCCACTTCTAGGTTTTTCAGTAGGGTGAAATTAAAGGGTGATTTTTAAAAAATGTGTGGGTAGTTGTGTTGGGACAGTGTAAACAAAGGGGCAACTAATAATGATTCCAAATTTAGAGTATAATAATCAGTAGACATAAGCCAATCCCCAATATGTCTAAGATTTATTGCTTGATTATGTTTTTAAATCAGGAAAGAGTAAACCAACCTTTATTCCATAGGTTCATCAGTCCACCCAGGGCCAATCTTGGCTTTTTTACCCTCCAGAGAAAGAAACAGACTTCCTTATATAAACATTTATAATTGATTAGTGAGATAAGTGTGAGAACCCCTAAAACACAGAGCCATTTTGGCAGAATGGTCATTTTAAATAAATGCACCCTACCCGCAATTGAAAAGTTTAAATATGTCCATTGCATAAAGAGCTTTTTGTAATATCTTGGAATCTAGAAACATTTAACCTTATGAAGTCAGGAGACACAGCATGGGAATGAGAAGCCTGTATATGTAAGATAGAACATGGAAGTGGGAAACCTGTGTGTGTGTGAGAGAGAGAGACTGATCGGGAAGGTGACTGGTGTGTGTGTGTAAGAGAAAGACTGGTCGGGAGATGATTGGTGTGTGAGAGACAGAAACTGGTCATGGGGGTGTGACTGGTACCTATGTGTGTGAGAGAGAGAGACTGGTCATAGGCCCTAAGGAAGAGAACCATGAGTACAGAGCTGCATCTGCTACTGCTGCTTCTGGGGTGTGCTACGGCCTGCATGGAAGAGGAGTAGGAGAGCTGCTGGAGGGAGTTAGTAAAGGTGGCTTTTTAAGTTTATTTTTCTTGATTCACTGCCATTTTAATTACTGAATATTATATGATGTATCTGCTGTTTTGAAATATTTTATTGGTGTTTGGAGACATTTTAAATTATTTTTATGAGTTTTTAATTGTTGGATATTATTCTGTTCATAGTTGTTGTGAAACATTTATTCTGCTTATTAGTATAGTTATACAATTATTTCTGCGTTGGGATCTATAGCTGCTTGGCTAGTTCTGTTTTCCTAATAGGAGGTGTATTGGTGTTTAGGGCCTGATTTAATATTTGTAGTGTTGCCTTTTCATAGATAGGGTTGTAACTGTTTGAGTGCATTCCATAATACAGGTGTAACTGTGTGCAGATTAGTTTATGTGCATTACTGCAAATCCTGGGAGTATGTTAGGTCAGTTCTGTGTATGTGACCAAGGTGAGGTATTTTACTGTATCAGTCTTATTTGTTGTATTTTCTCAAGAGGACATGCATTAGTGATAAACTGCTGTCTTTTCATAAGTAGGGTTATTGAGTCTGGTAGTTGGAGTTTGTGTTGCTGTTACTGAAATGACACTAGAACCAGAATATATTTTTTGTAAGGTGAGTTGTGTGGGGAATGTCTTAATTCTGCTTTACATCCATAATTGTGGGTCAGGGGGGTTCCTGTGGATGCAAACTGTACTTTTACATTTAGCCCTATGATGTTCATGTGTTCAGTGTGTCACGCATGTGAGAACCATCTGTCAGGTGTGTCCCGACAGTAAAATGGTTGAGAAGCATTGCTCTAAAGTCCACTCAGACTCTCCTCTCTTGGGCCCTGCCTGGATTTTCCCTGACCATCAATGTTTTTTACACTTATTCACAGAGGGGGAGAAAACCAAATATAAGTGAGCATGTCTGAATGTATGAGGCAGTGAGGGTGTGTACGTCAGCATGTGTGAGCATTAGAGTACAAGTGTGTCAGTGAGCATGTGTGCAAGGGAGAGAATGACAGCATGTGAGTGTGCATAAGTCTGAGCATGTGTATGAGCGTGACAGGACGGATGAGTCAGAGTTTGTGTGCCACTGAACATGTGAGTGTGACAGGGTGAGTGTGTCAGTAAGCATGTGTGTGAGGGAGAGTGAATGAGTCAGCATGTGTGTGAAAGCATGCATAAGGCCGTGAGTGAGAGCATGTGTGTCAGTTAGCATCTGTGTCAGAGCAATCAAGCACATCAGTGAGAGAGAGAGACTGTGTGTATCCATGAGTGAGCATATGAGGGTGATGTGTGCTAGAGAACAACTAATTCATGACCATCTCAAGGTGGCTGGAATTAAAAGTTCTCAGGTTTGGAGAACCGGGGATTGTTTTCTATCCTTATTAGTTTTAATTATTGATTATTATTTGATGTCTGCTGTTTTTGAAATATTTTATTGGTGTTTGGGAAGTTTTCAAAAATTTGTAATGAGTTAAATTACTGGAGGTTCTATTCATCAGCAGTTTTGAAATATATATTTTTAGTATGATTTTCCTATTGTGATTAATATTTTATAGTTCTTGATTTTATTGTTTGATGTTTTATGAGGAATGATGGTATTTTCTGTTTTTCCATTGCTGCATTACATACAGTCTAACTTGTCGTGATTTCCAGTTCAGTTTGTCTGTGCATTTCTGTGTATATTTTATGGTCCCTTTATTCTGTATTTGGTGACTCACCAAATTATATGTGTAATTGGGTACTCATGGGCCAGTATGGAGAAAAATCCCCCGGGCCACTATTTTCCCACAATCTGCCCCTGATTGCTCCTAAGCAGTTTGAAACAAAAGCAATTTTTAACAACTTTTAAGTTATCCAGGAGCTCAATAGGGCTTTTAACAAAGAGAAGTTCCATAGTCCAGATTTTCCATTATTTACAAGTTTCAATAAAAGAGGAAAAAAAACAACCCCACGGCACTGCCTTAAATTGCCTGAAGTCAGAGCAATGTTTTTAATATTGCAAACTCATTTAGCTCCAAAAGGCAAACAATTTTGCATGACAGAAAGGGAACTCCACAATTTATAATTTCTCCCAGCCTTGACTTATAATATATTTATTATAAGGTAACCACTCTTATTTATAAACTCTATTCAGCCAGTAAGCTGTTGCTGAAGTTCCCTCACCTAAGCTCACACATCTGTCAATGCACAAAGCCTTTTCTGTGCCCAGCCTGTGCCATTTCCCAATTATGTTCTATATGCTGCCCATAAGCATTTTTATGAGTTTAATTATTGAATGTTCTATTTGTTTGAAATATTTTTTTAGTATGTTATGATTGATATAGAAACATAGAAATGACGGCAGAAGAAGACCAACCGGTCCATCCAGTCTGCCCAGCAAGCCTTACACTTATTTTTCTCATACTTAACTGTTTCTCTTGGCTCTTAGTAACCTTATGTTCTAATTCCCTTTTCACCCCCACTATTAATGTAGAGAGCAGTGATGGAGCTGCTTCCAAGTGAAATATTAAGTTTGATTAGTTGGGTAAGCGGCAGCATAGCTCTCTGCCATGAAGCAGAGGGCAATGCTGGAAATGTGTGAAGTATCAGTTTTTCTTTTCCCCTGTCATTGAAGCAGGGAGTCATGCCGGACATGCACCGAAAGTGAAGCATGCCTTGAAAGTCACATTAACTATCATCAAATATTGAAAAGCCTAATAATTGGTAATACCTATAGCCCATGAACCCATCCCTGTTTTTTTCTTTTTTTCTTTTTTTTTTTTTTTAATTGGGAGATGGATGCCCTTCATCCTTCTACTCTGTGAAGGTGGACACCTACCACTGGCCACTGGCATCCCGCTCCGTGAATGCCTCTGTGGCTACTGCCGCTCCATGCAGTGTTTTACTACCTGCTCTTTATATGCGTCCTCTAGAACTGATGGATCCCATCCCTGTTTTTTTATTTCTTATTTATTTAATTGGGAGATGACAGCCCTCCATCCTTCCGCTCCGTGAAGGTGGACACCTACTACTGGCCACTGGCATCCCGCTCCGTGAATGCCTCTGTGGCTACTGCCGCTCCGTGCAGTATTTTACTACCTGCTCTTTATATGGACACCTACCACTGGCCACTGGCATCCCGCTCCGTGAATGCCTCTGTGGCTACTGCCGCTCCGTGCAGATGTTTTCTATTTCTTGATTGTAATCTTTATGAGGAATGGTGATTTTTAGTTTTTCCATTGTTGTACTACATAGAGTCTGCTTGTTGTGATTTCCAGTTCAGCTTTTGTCTGTATGTTTCTATTTGTACCTTATGGTCTCTTTATACTGTATTTGGTGAGGGTCCATGTGTTCTGCATGTGTGACCAACATGAAGTATTCTGTCATTGTGTAGTTTTTCAGTGTAGGAATCTATAGCAGCCTGGCTTGTCCTATTTTCCTAATAGGAGGTGTATTGGTGTTTTAGGGCCTTGTATAATATTTGTAGTGTTGCTTTTTCATAGGTAAAGTTGTTGCTGTTTGCGTGCTAGCAGTTACAGCCGTTTTAGTATGGGACATTTACTATATTGTAATTAGTAATTCATTTTACTCATGGCTTTGAGGGCCAAGCCTTTTACCTACACACATCACAATAGGCCTAATACCAGATAGGCTCCAAGTGGGGATTTTTTTTTTGCAGGGTTTTTTTTTTAATTGGCACCACAATAGTGCATATAAAATATAATATAAATATATTTTGTAAGTGATGTTTTTACCTCAGAAAACTATACTTTGTAGGGATGTGCAGACCAAAAGTTTAAGTTCATAAGTCCATAAGTCGAAAGGGGGGGTCATTTGCGGTCAATATGGACATATGGAGAATTCCATAAGTTGAGTCTATGTCCATATGTGCAAATAAAAATTTAAACCCCTCACCCGCCTTAATCCCCCCCCCCCCCAGACTTACCAAAACTCCCTGGTGGTCCAGCGGGGTCAGGACGCCATTTCTGAACTCCTTTGCAAGGAGCACGTGAGGTCGGCGTCACGTCGGAGTGACGCGGCGTCACGTGATTCCCTGCGGGTCCGCTCCCGGAACCCTCGTTGGGCCCAAAAGGCACTTTTGGCCAGCTTGGGGGGGTCAGGAGGCCCCCCCAAGCTGGCCAAAAGTGCCTTTTGGGCCCAACGAGGGTTCCGGGAGCGGAACCGCGATGGACCACGTGACGTCGGCGTCACGTCAGAGTGACGCGGACGTCACGTGATTCCCCACACGTCCGCTCCCGGACCCTCACGGAACTTTTGGCCAGCTTGGGGAGTTTTGGTAAGTCTTGGGGGGAGGGATTAAGGAGGGTGAGGGGTTTAAATTTGTATTTAGATCAACAATCGCGATTTCCAACGTATTCAACATAGCTATGTTGAATAAGTTGGAAATCCGATCGTTTACGCCTCATCACTTTTTTAAGTTAAAAAAAAAAAAAAAAGTTGCATTTTCCATTTAAGTTCAAAACGAATGCACACCCCTAATACTTTGTCCTTTTCCATGTAAAATTTCTCCAACTTTAAAACAATTAATTTGGCTACCAGTTATTTATAGAATTTGGTTTAAAGTGCTTCGATTTGTGTCTCATACACTTTCATCTAGTTTTCCTTTTCACTTTTCAAAATTATTAATTCTATACACTCCTTCAAGGATTTTATACTATTCACAAGCGGGGTTGTTTCATATTCCATCCCCTTCTGTTATTCATTTAGAATCCACCATGGATCTTCTTTTATCTTTCAAGCTCCATCATTATGGAATGCTCTACCATTTGACATTTGTTCTATTCTGGTTTATTTGAAATTCAGAAAGGCTGTGAAGTCCTGGTTATTTAACAATGTTTTTGACAACAATTTAAAGTCTTATGCTTTTTCACAAGTCTTTAAATAACGAAAAAATAGAGTGGCTTAACGCCATAATTCATCTTTACACACCCCAAAGAAGTTTGAGATCATTGAATCAAGGATTGCTCGTAGTGCCCTCTATGCATACAGCACATCTCAGTGAAGTTAGAGATAGAGCCATTTCCATTGCAGGCCCGAAATTATGGAATAACATCCCTGATGAATTGAGAATTCAAGGAGATTAATTTTTCAAAAACAATTAAAAACTTGGTTGTTTGAGAAGGCATTCAAAGAGGTTACGGTGAGCAGATAATATGTGTATATTAAGAGACTGTGAAGGTATTTAATTTTTATCTTTGCTATCCTTCTGTGATTTTTTAGTCTATTTCACTGTTTCTTATATAATTTTCACCCTCTATTTTTATTAGTATTTCCTTTTAATTAGTTATTGTATTGTTTTATTTATTCTTTAATCATGTTATATTGTTTAAGCCATTTGATATCTATGGTTTAACCTGTCTTATGATTATTTGCTATTAAACTTTTTTTTTTTTTTTTTATTGTAAACCGCTATGATTGTAAGTAAGAATGACAGTATATAAAAACTTCTAAATAAATAAATCTTAGTTGCCATCAGTAAAGAGATGCATAATTTGGGCTCCTATTACGGATGGATTTGTAAATTTGGTTTATTGTTTATGTTATGTGAATGTTTTATTCTGTTATTGTATTTTCTATTTTATTATTATTTGATTGTATTTTTACGATAGTACAAATAAAAACAGTCACTTGAGTAACATGTTTAATCAAGCGGGATATTAAGTTTTAATAAAATGAATCTGTTATAAATGCATACTTTTTAATTGTGTATGGGGAGGTGTTGGGTGCAAGGCTGTAAGGTTTGCTAGGGTACCTAATACCCTTGCATTGGACCTGAGAGTCACACACAGAGCCACATCATTCACCCATCTCCCAGGGGGAAAATGCTGAGGAAGGTTGGGTGGTAGGGTTCCTGCCAGCTTTCTAGAAATATCATTAGCACTCTATCTGCCACTTCTCTGGTAATCCTGATGCAAATTCCCCCTTCCCCCAGCATTTCAAATAGCCAAAAGGGTTAGATGTCAAACCCCTCCCCCCCTTGTTTTGCTTTCTCACTGATTTGACCTGCGCTGGGCTGCGGGAGGAACTCTCTCTATCCTTGCCTCAGGCAGAGATTGTCTCGTGCCACCCCTGGTTTCTAGATACCATATAGATGACCACTTTATGGATCAGCTGGTCTTAGAACAGACGAGAGGTACAGACAGCTGCTTTAGTCCTTCGTGGAACACACAACCCAGTGCAAGGGTTTACTGTGGTGGGGCCGCTAAGCAATAGGAATCATAATGCAATCACATTTACATAATACTGGCGGGAAGATATTAGGTAAAACTACTACAGTAGCATATAACTTTAAAAAAAGGAAACTATGATAGAATGAGGAAATTAATTAGGAAAAAAAACTAAAAGGATAGATTGTACTGGTTAAAAGTTTGTATGAGGTATGGATATCATTTAAAAATATTTTGGAAGTATAAGGAATATCCCAGTTGTTGCTAACAGGACAAGTAGTTAAGATGGACTCTAACGTCAATAAAAATGGACCTGGGCTGTTTGTCTATGGACAGCCAAATGCAGAGATGAATCACGTAATAAAACAAATATCAATATATTCTTTTATGAATTCTCTTTCTAAAAATGCATACAACTATAAAAAACAGCAATAAACATAATCATAAAATGATTTGCAATAGGTGCAAAACAGAACTAGGACATGCAAAAAAAAATTTCAAATTCTGGTGTCACCTCAATGACAGCAAAACACATTTCCTTCAATGCCAAACACTTTGTGAAATAACACAAAGACTGAAAATAAATAAATAAAACTTTACCACACCATAAAAGCAGTAACTCTCAGGACTCAAACAGCAGCAAACTTATGTACATAAAGGCAGCAAGGCAAACATTACACCAGGCCCTAGAATACTAATACACTATCTAATGGGCAAACAGAACAAACCAGACTGCTGCAAATCCCTACAGAGAAACTAGATGGTAGCCAAAATACTGCATCTCTGTCACACATACGCAACACAGACATACTCTTATTTAAGACAGAATAAGGGAATACAAATTAGAAACAAACATGCAAATAAAACTGAAATGGAAAGCCTGAGAAACCAGTTTCTGAGCACTGAAATACTGAAGAAAAAGCAAAAAACAAATATATAAGAAATGCACATTCCCAAAAATGGTATATTCCAATCGCTGAAAGGAAAAATATTTTTTTTACCTTTGTTGTCTGATCTTATTTTTCTAATCAGTTGGTCCCAGTCTCTTTTTCCCCCTTGATTGTCTTTTCCTTTTCCAGGGTCTCTTATTCTGACTTTTCTTCCTTCTTCATACACACAGACTCTCTCGCACATGTTCTCTCACACACAATCCCACTCTTCCATGCTCTCTCACATACACACAGGTTCCCACTTCTACAAACATACGCACATGCTCACATTCCCACAAACACAACACACAGGCTCTCACTCTCACATACAGGACCCTGCTCCCACTTCCATACACACAGGCTCTCATTCTCATATGCTCTCTCTCATAAACCCCTTCAGATGGGGGGGGGGGGGGATATGAATGAGAGCCTAAGTAGGTTCCCATTCACACACACATACACCCCCCAGGCAGGCTACCATTCATATTGACACACACACCCACATCCCCAGGCAGGCTACCATTCATATCCACACCCCCCCCCCATCCCAGCTACCATTCATATTCACACCCCCACCCCACTCCACAGGCAGGCTCCCATTCACACATCCCTAATCCACAGGCAGGCTCCCATTCACACCCACCCCCTCCCCCTCTTCCAGGCAGGCTCCCATTCACACAACCCCGCCACCACCCCCTATTTCCAGGCAGGATTCCCATTCACACACCCCCAGGCAGGCTCCCAACCTATGGGTTGTTCAATTTCTTGTTCCTATTTTGAGGCATTTAGTTCTTTTGTGCATTGGGTAACGATGCAAGTGTCAGGATTTAAGAACATGGTACATTATTTGGATGATTTTTTCTTTGTTGGTCCAGATATGACTGATACTTATGAACAACTGTTGCATTGCTTTTCAGATGTGGCAGATAATTTTGAAATTCCATTAGCTCATGAAAAAACATGAGCTGGACCCTCAATTTTGACCTTTTTAGGAATTGAAATAGATATGGTTCAATTTACCTCTCATTTACCTGTGAACAAAGTTAAAAAAAATTACGGGATTTGGTTGAGGAGGCTTGTATGAAAAAAGTGTTGTTGAAATTTATACAATCCTTGGTTGGTAGTTTAAATTATTGTAGAGTCCTACCTATGGGAAAGACTTTAAGGAGACTATCGGCATCTATGACAGGAATACAAACAAATATTTTATCACAATTACAGCAGCAATACAGGAAGATTTGATAGTACGGAAGACTTTTTTGCAAGAATTTAATGGCTTATCAGTTTGGCAGTCTGAAGCTTTATCTAGTAATGATTTGGAATTATATTCAGATGCTGCAAGGGGTCAAGGTTTTGATATACATTGTTTGTCGTGGTGTGTGGTATGCAGCACCTTGGCCTGAGGAATAGAGAAATTCTGGGATCACAAGGAATATCACTTTTTTAGAGCTATTTCCTATAGTGGTTGCAGTGGCCATTTGACGTCAATTGTTCAAGAATAGAAAAGTGATATTTTGGTGTGATAATTGTGCAGTCATAGACGTTAATAGGCATTCAACAAAATGTCCTTGGGTTTCTGTATTGATGATAGAGTTGATACTTTGTTTATAGAGTAATGTTACTGTGCAGGCTAAACATGTTCCCGGTTATAATAATAAAATTGCTGATTGTCTCATTTTAAGTGGTCGGGGCTTTCAGGAAACTAACACCTGGAGCAGATTTAGAGGGAGTCGCAGTTCTGGAATATTTTTGGAACCCAGCGATATGGGAATTGCTTCGCAACTCGGTAGCGCCAGCAACATGGGCAGCATATTCTGGTGAATGTCAGAAAAAGCACAGTTGCTTACCTGTATCAGGTGTTCTCTTAGGACAGCAGGATGTTAGTCCTCACATGTGGGTGGCATCATCCGATGGAGCCCAGCACAGAAATCTATTGTCAGTTTCTAGAAGCTTTGACTAGCAGACTGAGCATGCCCAGCCTGCTCCTATCTGCGTGAGGTCCCCTGTTCAGTCTCATAACATAGCAAAAAGACAAGCGAAAAAAATAAAACAAACCAAAGGTGAACCCAACATCATGGGGAGGCGGGCGGAATTCCTGAGGACTAACACCTGCTATCCTAGGAGAACACCTGTTACAGGTAAGCAATTGTACTTTCTCCTAGGACAAGCAGAATGGTAGTCCTCACATGTGAATGAGTACAGAGCTCCAGACTGCCCCATCTAACTAGAGAGACCAACAGCAACCGAACAAGATGCCAATGGGCATAACACAATTGCAGTGCTGCCGATAAACAAGGGGTGGTCTGGACCCCACAAGCAGCACGAGCAGAGTTGGGTTCAGGTCTGGAACAGATTACGCAGGACGGACTGACCAAAGGCACTGACCTGACTGCCATCTCTGTCTAGTCAGTAATGAGCTGAAAACATGTGATGAGAACCCCAGGTTGTGGCCCGGCAAATTTCAATGACGGGGACTGCTTGCAAATGAGCCAGACTTTGCCAGGGCCCGCACAGAGTGAGCCTTTACTCTGCTGGCTAGCTGAAGGTTTGCCTGTGCGTAGCAGAAGGCAATGCAATCTACCAGCCCGTTGGACAAGGTCTGCTTACCAACTGCCACCCCCATCCTGTTGGATTCAAAGGACATGAAGAGCTGGGTGGACTGCTTGAGGCTTCATGTGCGATCCAGATAGAATGCCAAAGCCCTTTTACAGTCCAAGGTATGAAGCGCTCATTCCCCTGGGTGGGAATGAGGCCTCAGAAAAAATGTGGGCAAAATGATGGACTGATTGAGGTGGAAATCAGTCATGACCTTGGGCAGAAACCTGGGATGTGTAGGCAAGACCACATGATCATGGAAGAACTTTGTGTATAGTGTGTATGTAACCAGAGCCTGAAGCTCACTGACCCTACGAGCTGAAGTGATCGCCCCCAGGAATATGACTTTCCAGGTGAGGAACTTCAGGTAGCAGGACTGCAGTAGCTCAAAAGGAGGCAGAAAAAAAGACCTACCTTACCGAGGCCGCACCAACCGTTAAGGGGGACCCGAAGAGGAATGGCCAAAATAATTTGAGATTATCAAGGCAAAAGCGGAAAAAAAGAAGAGCTCCAAGGACTGCGAGGCATCTGCACTGTGGTAAAGAAGAGACTGAAGGGGGACCTTGCATGGATAGTAGCAGGTTGGGATGCTCAGTCTGCTGGTCAAAGCTTCTAGAAACTGACAATAGATTTCTGTGCTGGGCTCCATCAGATGTCACCCACATGTGAAATCCTGCTTGTCCCAGGAGAACAACAGAATTCCTGCTGCAGTTTGGATGGCGATCAGGACCGGTTCCAGATGTCTGGATGTTAAGATATGTGTTTGCAAGGGGACAAGGTTATTCAAAAAGGGCAGTTGAGAGTCACATTGTGGGATTTTCATTCTTTATTAAAGTTTATGAGTGGGGTAACCCTGGAGCTAATTTTGCACTTAAGAAAATATTGCTAAGTTTGGAGAGGTCCAAGGGAGTTGTCAGGGATTGGAGACTGCCTATTACTCATGTGTTGGAAAGTTTATGGTTTGCATTAGGAAAAGTTTGAAGAAGTGATATTGAACTATTTTGTGTAGCATTTTCTTTGGCATTTTTTGGTGCGTTCAGAATGGGTGAGTTGGTAGCTGATTCTAAATGGGATAAGAAAAATGGATTGATGTTCAAGAATATGATGGTGTATAGAGATCAAATAAGATTGTTGATTCAGATGTCAAAGATAGATTAGTTGGGGAAAGGTGCAATGACAGTGTTAAATAAAATTGAAGGTGTTAAAACATGTCCTGTTTCAAATATGTGCAAAATATGAATATTAGACCAGTGAGTGGGGGATATTTTCAACATCAAAATGGTACACCCTTGACTTGTTTTCAGTTTGTTACAATAAATGAGATATCGTTCAATATTAGGATTGGATGCAGTAGGGTTTTGGAGTCATTCGTTTCGTATAGGAGTAACATTAGCTGCTAGATTGGGTTTACCAGAGGAAACAATTATGCATATTGGGCTCAGGAGCCTTCAAGTCATATTCATTAAAAATGTTTTTATTTAACTAAGTTTCTTTTTCAGATTCTAGAAGAACCTTATGGTCCATTTGGTTACTGGATCATTCTTATAAGCACTGGGCAGAGAGGAGAGCGGTGTGTCGAATGCTTGGCAGGCATTTGGACTTGACATTCCAGGGAGCATCCTTACACTGGATGAGCATTCGAGGGATGCAATGGTTTCAATTATTGCCTGTTTTAAGACACTATTTAGCCAGAAAGCAGAGGCCAAATGTCTTGTTGGTGCATTTGGGAGGGAATAATTTGGGTCAGTGGATTTGTAAACAGTTAATTTGAGCTGTCAAAAAGGATTTCAATATTTAGAATTGTTGGCAGGAGTAATTTTATGTTGGTCAGATATAATTGCAAAGTGATTATATATGGGTCAGAAACATTGGTCAAGGGGGCTTATTAAAATAGGCAAATTGGGAAATGGATTGAACAAAGGGGTGGTTGGAAATAAGGCATAATTGGGTAGATACTAAATGTGCTGGAATTTATAGGAATGACAACATTCATTTGTCTGATATTGGATTGGATCTCTTTCTGAATGATTTGCAAGAGGCTTTAGAGCAGATTTTTTTTAATCATTATGCTTAGGCCACAGCTTTATGGGGGGCACAGGATAGAATAACTCCCTGTGCCAGGTATCCAAGCCAAAATCGCTTATGGTAATGCTGTATTGCTCATCCAAATAGTATCTGCTCGGCTGGCGGGTGGGGGCGGATGTGACAAAGTACCGCTAAGGAGCTGATGTTGGTTAGCT
The DNA here is from genome assembly GCF_901001135.1 of Rhinatrema bivittatum. NCBI lineage: Eukaryota > Metazoa > Chordata > Amphibia > Gymnophiona > Rhinatrematidae > Rhinatrema > Rhinatrema bivittatum. The sequence continues at coordinate 690,181,153 of NC_042615.1, forward strand.
GAGGCTGACTTCCCAGCTGGTGGGGATGGCTCATGGTACTTATGCCATTTGGGTGAGTTAATTGGCTGCTAGGCTTGAAGAGCTACTGAGTTAGTAATATAGCAAGAGGCTGTACCGTGCTAAAGTATGGTTACAAATTATTGGCTTGGGTAATACTGTAGTACTAATAAAGCTGCGGCCTACATTTTGTTCCAAAATAAATGATGAGTTTGTGTGTTATTTGAGAGTATATTAGTTTTGGTTTGATCTTCCAATGGTCATCTTCCTGGTTTCACTTATTACTCTCTCCTTTAGAAGACAATATGAAGAAAAATGAAATTCCTCAGAAATACACTCAGAATCTAACTACAAATTGAAAGACTTTACAACTGCATCACAGACAAGCTACTTACTACTTACCTGATAATTTCCTTTTCTTTAGACCAGACAGATGAATTCAGAACAGTGGGTTATGCACCTTTACCAGCAGATGGAGACTAAGCAAAGCTGACATCACAGTATATATACTCCTGCTGTGATATCAGCCTGCTAGTATTCTCTTCAAAAGCCAACTGTAGATAGACTAGCATAAACTTGAACAACAGATAACCATTTCAATACTCAGCCAACAGGAAACACTGAGTTCAGACAAAGAATGTATCAACACTAGTCTAAGGATGGACTAACACTTACCAGTAAACCCCAGAAAACGTAGCCATGCAGGACGACCATAGTACAATCATTCGGCAGCCAAAAGTGGGAAGCTGAATTCATCTGTCTGGTCTAAAGAAAAGGAAATCATCAGGTTAGTAATTTCTTATTTCTTAGCATCCAGACAGATGAATTCAGAATCAGTGGGATGTATCAAGCTACTCCTGAATGGGGTGGGAGGCTGTCCGTGGTCCTGTCAAAATCACACTTGCAAAGGCTGTGTCCTCCCAGGCCTGCACATCCAGACGATAATACCTGGAAGAGACGCGAAAGGACCATGTTGCAACTCGGCAAATGTTGATGGGAGACAACAATCTAACTTCTGCCCATGACACTGCCTGAGCCCTAACCTGATTAGGTAACTGCTTTTCAGCATCATATATGCAGCAGTGACTCCTTCCTTAATCCAGCAAGGTATTAGAGCCCGCAAAGCCGGCTCGCCCTGTTTATCTCCACCATGAAGGTCAAACAGGCGATCTGTCTTCTGGAAAGGTTTAGAAACCTCCAGATCTCTGCAATATGTCTCTTGACATCCAAGGGTTGCAACAGACAATATTCCTCTGCATCTCTTTCCCTATCTAGAGACAGCAGGGAAATGGCTGATTCAAGTGAAAATCCAAGATCACTTGGCAAAAAGGAAGGAACAGTACGCAGCCAAATTGCTCCTGGAGTCACTCAGAGGAAAGGCTCCCAGAAAGACAAGGCCTGCAGCTCAGGTATTCTACGCACTGAACAAATCACCACAAGAAACTCCATTTTCAAGGTCAGTAACCACAAGGATAGGTTACACATCAGTTGAAACATAGGGCCCGCTAAGAAATCCAGAACCAGATTAAGATTCCACAAGGGTACCGGTAACCATAAGGAAAGACGAAGATGTTTCACTTTTTAAAAAACGGGCTACATCTGGATGAGCCGATAAGGATCTACCATTCACCTGACCCCTGAAACAGGCAAGAACTGCTACTGGTACCTTGAAGGAATTAAGAACCAACCCTTTATTCAATCCATCTTGCAAAAATTCCAAAATGAGCAGGATCTTAACCAAATGAGGAAGAACACCCTTGATTTTCACACCAAGCCTCAAACATTCGCCAACCCCATACATAGCTAAGGAAGTCTAACACTTTCAAGTTCATAGCAAGGTGGCAATCACCACTGTAGAATATCCACACATCAGCAAGCGAGCCCTCTTAAGTGCCATACCGTGAGACAAAATAGAGTTGGATTGAGTTGGAAACGAGGGGGAAGTCTACTAGGAGCCTTGCAAATCCGCATACAAAGTCTCCTAGGCCAATCTGGTGCCACCAGAAGCATCATCCCTCTGTGACGCAACCCTCTGAACCATTCTGCCCATAGGGAAAGGCAAAAAGCAGCTTGCCCTCTGGCCATTCCTGCACAAGCATTGATACCCAATGACTTCGGATCTCTCCTGCAACTGAAGAATCAAGGAACCTTTCCATTGCGAGAAGCTGCCAGCAGGTCTAGAAACAGAAGGTCCCAGCAATCCACTATCACCTGAAATGCCTCGAAATACCCATTCTCCTGGGTCCAGACTGTCTGAAGAGAAAGTCTACGCTCACATTGTCTTTGCCTGCCATGTTCAAGGCTGAAATCTCCTGAAGATGCAGTTCCACCCATTCCATAAGTGAATCTATTTCCTGTGACATTTGCTGGCTCTTGGTTCCTCCCTGTTGATTGATGTAAGCCACTGTCATTGCATTGTCCGACATTATCTGGTCCATTCGACCCTGCAACCTGCTGCTGAACTGCAAACATGCCAACCGGACCACCTGGGCTTCCAGTCAATTGATGTTCCAGAAAGACACTTCTGTACTCCAGTGCCCTTATGCTGTCAGTTCCTGACAGTGAGCTCCCTAACCCTGAAGGCTCACATCTGTCATGAGTACTAGCCAGTCCAGAGATTTTAGGGAAACCCCCTTTCTTAGATGATCCGCTTGTAACTACTAACGTAGTTGAGAGCAGACCTCCATCGGCAGGTGGAGCCGAATCGAATAGTCCTGAAACTTATGGCTCCAACAAGACAGCAGGAGGCATTGAAGGACACATATGTGCCCTCACCCACGGCACCACTTTCAGAGTTGCTGCCATCAATCCGAGCACCTGTCGAATGGACCACACTGTCAGGCATATTGTGTTCATCAGACTCACCTATGCCGACAACATCTGAATACGACCCTCTGGCAGGAAAACTGCCCTTTGTGTTGAACCTAGCATTGAGATAGTCTAACAACTGAGATGGCTGAAGAATGCCCTTGGTCAAGTTTACCACCTAGCAGAGCTCCTGCAACAAGGAGATCCCCTTGCGGGTCACACCAGGCAGCTTTCTTCAAGAGACTTGGTCCGAATCAGCCAGTTGTCAAAGTATGGGTGTACCAGGATCCCATCCTCTCTCAACTCTGCCAACACCACCACAATCTTGAAAAAAGTTCTGGGCACAGTGACCAGACCAAAAGGTAATGCTCGAAACTGATGATGACTCAAGACCATGAATTGCAGAAAACTGTACTCTAGCCAGATGAGAATATGCAGGTACACCTCAGACAGATCCAAGAAGGTCAGAAACTCCTCTGACTGCATGACCATTATTCACTTAGTGCAAAGTTTCCATGTGAAAATGAGTCATATGCGAATTATGGTTGACCCTTTTGAGATCCAGGATGGGATGAAAGGAGCCCTCTTTCTTGGGCTCAAGAAAATTAATGGAATATCTGCCTGAATGTTCCTGAGATGTGGGCATTGACAATGTACACTCCACTGCCTGCCTCTTCTGTGGGGAGTGGCAAGGAGACACCATGAACATGTCTCGAGGAACATTGCGAATCTCCAGTACATATCCATCTTGTATCACCTCCAAGGTCCACTGGTCTGACGTGATTTCAACCCACCTCTGATAAAAGAGGCGACCCTCTATCCCCTGTTCCCAGGGGTGGGTTGGCACACCTTCATTGGGAGGCTCGGGAAGTTCCATTATCCAAGCCTGCTCCTCATCTGTACTGTCTGGGATGAAAGGACTGAGACCTACTGAAAGGTCGAGTCTTCTGAAAGGTCACTCCTCTATAGGATCGAAAACACTTGGATCCCCTAGCTCCTCTCAAGCTAAAGGAGCGCAAGGTCTGCTTCTTATCCTCCAGCAATCAAGGAACTGGAGTCTCAGCCCACTTATTGGCCATTTTTTCTAACTCTCTCCCAAACAACAGTGAGCCTTCAAAGGTTAGCCTTGAAGGTCACATTGGCTGACAAATTTCTCAGACATAACTTATAGAAACATAGAACTGACAGCAGAAGACGACCAAATGGTCCATTCAGTCTGCCCAGCAAGCTTTCACACTTTTTTTCACACTTTTCTTTTACTCTCGTCCCTTTTAAGTAACTTTTTGGTTCTATTTCCCTTCCACCCCTGCCAACGATGTAGATAGCAGTGCTGGAGCTGCATCTAAGTGAAGTATCTAGCTAATTGGTTTGGGGTAGTAACTGCTGTAAAAGCAAGCTGCTCCCACGCTTGTTTACCCAGCCTGTGCAAATTCAGTCCTTGTTGGTAGTTGTCTGAATATAAATCTTTTCTTCATTCCCCCTGCTGTTGAAGCAGAGATCTATGCTGGATATGCATTGAAAGTGAAGCATCAGGCTTATTTGGTTTGGGGTAGTAACCGCCGTAACAAGCAAGCTACTCCCCTGCTTTTATGTGCAAATCCTTTTTTCCCACATTTCCTCTTGCCGTTGAAGCATAGAGCAATGTTGGAGTCGCATTAACTGTGTGTATGTTTATTGAATAAGGATATTAATCTCCAGGTAGTAGCAATCATTCCCGCAAGCCACCCCCATGCCTCTTCTCTTCATTCACATCCTCTAGACTTTATGGATCCACAGTATTTATCCCACGCCCCTTTGAAATCCTTCCTCCGGAAGTGGTGAAGACCAAAACTGATACCTGGCTGCTATTACTGAAGCCACCCCTCTGGCTGAGGTGAGGACTAAACTGCAGCCTGCATCACTTCAGATTCGCTGACCTCCTGAGAGAGAAGTAAACAGGAGCGAGCCACCAGGGAACAAGAAACTATCTGCAAGGTCATCGCCACTGCTTCAAATGCTTGCTTAAGGATGGCCTCAATTCTATTGTGTGCCCCCTTTAAGACTGCTTCTCCTTTGAAATTAGCCTCTGGCGCACCCCACTCAGGATCAATCAATTCTTGAATGGCCTCCATAACAGGGAAAAACAAGAGCCGTTACGCAAAGAAACCAAAATGGGATTCTTCTTTGGCTAAAGACAGAATCATCCCCAGGTACTCCCAGCATCTTTAATGTCTCAGAAATCAGAGCTAGTAACGTCTCTATGAAAGATCCGCAACATAGTCCTATACGGTTCCAATCCCAGAGGAATTTCCCTATCCTCCAGAGAGCAAGGATTGTCTTTATCATCCATGCCATCCAGATCCCTATTGGGAAGACCAGCTGCTGATCTAGGAATACTTCGGTGCTTAACTGCATCAGGCATGCAGGATGTAACCACCTGCAACTCTGACCTGGCAAGAATGGTCGGGGCCAAGGGTTGTGCCTGAAGAATGGATTGCAATCCTTGAAAAAAAATTCTACCCAAGAAAAGGCAGAAAGATCCATGCCAAAACCAGGAGGCACCTGTCCTATGTCTCCTGAGCTACCTTCCCTGCTGACGAACCAGTTAAGAGAGTTCCAAGGTCAGGCGCCCCTTCTGACATGTCTTTACCCAGGCCCTCATCAGGCTGGGAAGAACCGGGCTTAGTATAATCAGATGAAGGCAATTCACTCTAAGCCTCTAAGCAGCGCTGGCACAAGTTAGAGGGAATGCCAGGCTGAGATGCCCAAATATGACAGGCAGGACAGAGGGAAAAGCACTTAGTTTTCTTAGCTATAGGCATCAGTCTGTCAGTATGCTTAACAGATGAATAAAAGGTGTGTCCCCAGCTGAATTTGTGCTGTAAAAATATTCATCCAAAATTTCGGCATCCCAAAATTTAAGCACACAACCCTGTGTGATGAGCACCGAAACACTATGTGCACAGGCAAGTGCGTGCCAAAATCAGATTTGCTACCAACTGGATGCCTAAGCAGGCATCCAACTAAGCATCCAAAAACTGGGTGCATAATTTGGATGCACAGCTGGACACAATCACACGAACAGACTGTCCTGAAGAGGGTAGCCTAATGTGCAGGAAAAAAACACACAAAAGCTGCTGCCACAGCCTACCACGTGGTGCACAGAGAAAAGCCTAAGAGTGGGGCCTAGCCCGAAAAGGCTGATCAATACGCCAGGCTGCCCATGTCCCTTAAACGTCTTTGGGGGCGGGGACTAACGTCAGATCAGCGTGCCAAGCACAGAGACCAGAGGAAGGAGGAGGCCCTAAAAAAACCCAACTTTTTTTTTTTTTTTTAAGCTTTACCTGAGCTCATAAGAACATAAGAAAATGCCATACTGGGTCAGACCAAGGGTCCATCAAGCCCAGCATCCTGTTTCCAACAGTGGCCAATCCAGGCCATAAGAACCTGGCAAGTACCCAAAAAGTCTATTCCATGTTACCATTGCTAATGGCAGTGGCTATTCTCTAAGTGAACTTAATAGCAGGTAATGGACTTCTCCTCCAAGAACTTATCCAATCCTTTTTTAAACACAGCTATACTAACTGCACTAACCACGTTCTCTGGCAACAAATTCCAGAGTTTAATTGTGCGTTGAGTAAAAAAGAACTTTCTCCGATTAGTTATAAATGTGCCCCATGCTAACTTCATGGAGTGCCCCCTAGTCTTTCTACTATCCGAAAGAGTAAATAACAGATTCACATTAACCCATTCTAGACCTCTAATGATTTTAAACACCTCTATCATATCCCCCCCTCAGTCGTCTCTTCTCCAAGCTGAAAAGTCCTAACCTCTTCAGCCTTTCCTCATAGGGGAGTTGTTCCATTCCCCTTATCATTCTGGTAGCCCTTCTCTGTACCTTCTCCATCGCAATTATATCTGTTTTGAGATGCGGCGACCAGAATTGTACACAGTATTCAAGGTGCGGTCTCACCATGGAGCGATACAGAGGCATTATGACATTTTCCGTTTTATTCACCATTCCCTTTCTAATAATTCCCAACATTCTGTTTGCTTTTTTGACTGCTGTAAGTCTGCCCTCAGCCAGTGTACTCAGCCAGTCTGTCCTGGCTGAGTACACAGTCTGTCTCCGGTTATGGGGGGAGAGGGAATGCACATCACCGCCACATTTGGTTTCCTGCATCCGCTGCCTTTCAGCTGTTTCATCAGCTAAGTCCACGCCAGCTGGAAAACCAACTAATGGACCAAGGCACTCATCTGAGGGACCATGGAAATCACCTCAGGAATTCTCAACTGGGGGAAGGTCCATTTGGTATCACCACAGGAGAGCAAAGCAAATTAAATTTCCTTCTTTTTCTCCTTCTGAGACTTAAAAGCAAACCCCAGTAGGGAAATGCACATCCACCATCAGCTGGAGACAGAGAATACTGGCAGGCTGTCACTGCAGGTGTATATATACTGTGACATCAGCTTTGCTCTGTCTCCATCTGGTAGTAGAGGTACATAATCTGGTTCTGAATTCATCTGTCTGGACTCTAAAGAAATGTCTTATTTAAAGTAAACGTGTCAATTTTGTCCATCTCTAAATTTTTTTATGCTAATAGTGCTGCATTAAGAAATGAGTAGGTAATGCCTTTCAGATACTTCAGCTTTACTCACAAACTTGTATCTAAGGATCCTCTATGCTCATCTCAGTCTTTCTGAAATTTTGGTAATGTTTTCACCTCCACTGGGAGGCTGTTCCATGCATCCACCGCCCTCTTCATTAAGAAATTTTTCTGTTACTCCCTTTCAGGCCAATGTATTACTGGGCGCTCAGGCTAGCGCACAGGTTAACCTGCGGTTAGATGCACATCCATAATCCCTGATGCAATAATGGGATCAGAACATCCAAAACACACATCCAAACCAGGGTTTAGCTAATATAGTATTCATCACATGTAAATGCTATGTTGATAGGGCTATTGGCTATTTTACCCTGATGTAAAAAATAACCATTTAACATTTTTATATACAGATATTCATGTAAAAATTACATATCACTTCAGTTTACAGTATAACAGAAAGAAGCATGTACATATTATGCTTTACATTAAACAGGGGATAAAATAGCTTGGAGCAAAGGAACTGGGAACAAAGAAACGAATAAATGATAGGCTCTTTCATGGAGCCAGAGATTGACTGGCTGAAGATCTAAGTGTATAATGAGATAACTAAGGGTTGGGGTAAAAGGTGCATGATTAAGATTGGTTGTCTGTAGATTTGGAAAGCTGGCCAGAGGGCTAGTCTGTTATTATGTAGGGTGATTTGCAAGAAAGATCATCTGCATAAGTGAAAAGCTTGTTCGAATAGCCAAGTTTCGAGTCTCTTTTTAAAGGTGATTGGGCATTGTTCTAGCCGGAGTTCTGGTGGTAGAGAGTTCCATTGCGCAGGGCCCGATGTGGACAGAACTCGTTTCCTTAAGGAAGTTTTGATGGGTGGGGCAACGAGAGTATTTCTATCCGCTGATCTCACCGGTCTGGAGGGTATATGTGGCTGAAACGGGATATTGAGCTCCAGTGGAATGAACTGGTAGATGGTTTTGTGTATGATCATTAGTACTTTGTACAAGATTCTAAACTTAATTGGGAGCCAATGCAGGTTCCTCAGGAACCATGTGCCCAATGCTCATATTTTAACCCTCAAAAATTAATGCCAGCCCCTGAGCTGGCGTTAAGTTTTGAGGAGCCCCAGAAGTTAATTAGAAAAGCAGAAAATAATGCTTTTCTGTGGTTCCTCCAACTTAATATCATCAAAACATAAAATTGCCATACTGGGTCAGATCAAGCCCAGCATCCTGTTTCCAACCATGGCCAATCCAGGCTACAAGAGCCTGGCAAGTACCCAAACACTAAGTAGATCCCATGCTACTGATGCAAGTAATAGCAGTGGCTATTCCCCAAGTCAATTTGATTAATAGCAGTTAATGGACATATCACATAGGATAACCCTGATCAAAGAAACACCATGCCTTAAGTCAGAGGAACTACAGAAAGCAGCAACGTGGAAAAAAAGTCAACAGCAGTGAGGTTAGGAAAATGGACGTTCAATTTACGAGTGTCCATTTTCCTAACCTGCACAAAGCCACTTCTTCTGGGCACCCGATGCCGAGGCTGCACTAGGGGCGCACAATTTCCCCTAGAGCCTCCTTTGTAATGCAGCAGCTCATTTGCCTAGAGAATCATGCGCCTGGGAGAGGTGAATGGGCATGCATTAAGAAAGTGGTGCTTAATCATGAGTGCCCATTTTTGACACGCTGATAATGCATTGTCCTGTTTGAATCTCTTATCATGATCTCTTGTACTTCATTCTCACTGAAAAACAATTGCTTCTTAAGCATTATTTAAATCTCAGGGTTTTTTGAATGTCCACCACTTCCTCTTGAGTATATATATTTACTTCTCCAAGTCTCAGCTTACAGGGCTTATGGTGCAGACTCGGCCAGATTTGGATCCTGTACACAATATTCCAAATGACTGCTTACCCTTTCTACCCCTATTCACCCAAGCATCTTTCTGGCTTTTTCTGCCACCTTATGCACTTGTTTGGCCATCTTGAGATAAGATACCATCACCCCCCACCTCGGTTCCACTGTTTCATGCATAGGATTTCATCCCCTACATGTATTTTTGTTTTTGTAAGCTGATATGAACTATTTTTGGAACAAGCAGGTTAAAAGAATTCTATAAATACAATTTTTAAATAAGACACTACTCCCTTGGTTTTTGCAGTCCAAATGAGTTACTCTGCGGTTTTTGGGTTGTTTTTTTTTTTTTTTAATTTTAGCATTAAATCTTAGCTTCCACACACTAAACCATTCTCAAGTTGTATTCATTATATCCCACCTCAGGCTTTCCATACCTTTTTGGATGTCTAACCCTGTTGCTAATTTTGGTATCATCTGCAAAAAGACAAGTCTTTCCCAATAGTCCTTCCGCAAAATAATTTACAAAAATGTTGAAAAGAACCAGTAGAAGGACCAATTCCTGCAGCACATTACGAGCATATACTACTATCCTTTGTTGCCTCCCACTCAATTGGTTTCTAACCCAGCCAGTCACTTTAGGGCCCAGTTTATTTGCAAGTCGCCAATGCGGAACTGTATCAAAAGGCTAACGGGTCGATTTTCAAAGGGCCACGCGCGCAAATACCGGCAGTTACACGCACAAGTGCCAGGCCTCTCAGAAGGGGCAGGCCGGGGAGGGGCGGTGGAGAGGGACAGCGCCATTTGATGCTGTCCTGGGCAAGCATGCACCGGCAGTTGGTCGGTCCGTGGAATCCACTGCTACTCTAGAGGAGCAGAAAGGTAAAAATTAAAAAAAAAAAGGTAAGTTAGAATGGAGATAGGTGTAGGGGACTGGGAGGCCCATTTGTGTCGCCGCGCATGGGCTTTTAAAATTCCTCCCCCACTGCACACGGAGGCCATCCGCCTGCACATGCGTGGGTGGATATCATTTTATAACGGTCGCATGTTATATAATAGCCATGTCCAAGTGCCGGGAACCACGTGCATATGGACGGGCACACACTCCTTTGAAAATTGACCTCTAATTGAATTTCATGAACACTACAGCTTATTCTCCTCTGATCCCACTCTCTGGTCACCCAGTCAAAGAAATTGATCAAGAGTGTCTGACAAGACCCATCTGTTAAAACCATGCTGCCTCGGATCTTGTAATCTGTTGGATTCCAGAAACTATGCCATCCTGTTTTAGCAGCAACTCGATTAATTTACTCACCACAGAAGTCAGACTAACTGACCTGTAGTTCCCAGCCTCTTCCCTTCCATTTTTGGAAAGAGCAACCACATCCACCTCTAAAACATTGAAAATGTTGCCAGAGCTTAAGTCATGCTGCCAGAGCTTAAGTTCCCTTAAAACCATCAGATGTTTCCCATTTGGCCCCACTGCCTATCACTGTAAGTTTAGCTAGCTCCTCATGAACACACTTTTCTGAAAATAGATTCAGGTTTAGTTCACTTCTAATCCTGTGGGGTTTTTTTTTTTTTGCAGTGAACACCTAACAGAAAAATGTGTTAAGCAATTCTTTTTCCTCGTCAGCCTCCACATCATCCTCTCTTCAGACTCACAATGCAACTTTTGCACTACTTAACATCTTTAAACAGATTTGTCCCTTCCTTTTAAGGTATTTTCTATTTTATCATCCATCTGCATATTCACTCTCCTACTTTCCCAGCTTCTCTTACCTTTTTCAGATATTGCCTGTCTTCCTCTTTCTGCAATCTCTTGTAGTTTATGAACTCTAACCTTTTTTCCTTACCTTTTCAGCTACTTCTTTAGAAAACCGATCGAGGTCTCTTTTTCCTTTATTTACCTTTCTAAGAAAAAAATTTAGCTGCCTTTACAATATCTGGTTTTAATTTTACCCACTGCTCTACTTCCCTTAGATTTCCCCATCAGCTGACACCTTGAGGTACTCCATTTTAAGAAGATTAATAATTCTTACTTTAGAATGAGCCATCACCACTTGTGCTCTACTGCTGGACCACACCATTCGGTGATCACTGGATCCCAGATGATCATCCAATACATTAGACAGACTCTCCCCATTGTTAAGCACCAGGTCCAATATCATTCCCTCCCATGTGAGATCTGAAATCAATTATGGAAAACCTCTCTGCAGAGAATCCAGATCTCCCTGCTTCCAGTAGACACTGCAGCCAGGATGTCCCAACCAACATTTGACAATTAAAATCACCTAGTAATAGCACCTCCCATTTTATAGCAATTTTGTGAATATCCTCCATTAAATCTAATTCTTCTGTCTGATGGAGATCTGTATAGTATATTAATGTAAGTTGCTGATCCAATTCCTCTTTCCAGATTAACCCATATCTTTCTTGCCTTGTAAGCCTGGCAGTTCTGTTGCTTTAATTTTCTTTATATATAGTGCCATGTTGCTTCCCTTGAATAGACAGTAGCCCAGGCATGATTTCCCACTATATCCAAGTCAGCCTCTTCCATGACTGCCTCGAGATACGGGACTTTATTTCCCATACTATGAGCATTAGTGTACATAGCTTTCCAGATATATAAATGGGAAAAAAGGGCAAGTATTAAGTATTCTGGTTCAAAATCCACCAAGAACAAGATACAAAGATGAAATAACTACACAATTACCACATTTGTCCATAATATTTTAATACCTTTTTCATTTTAAATACTGGTTTTAAATTTGCAATTGCAACATGGAAGATTCAACTTCTTATAATTTTAATTTGAGCATTATCAGGATTGTACTGTAAAGCTATTATAGGACAGTTATCACAGTCTACACACGTTTAAGGTACTTGAAAATACAATTCACGTCTGAGTCGGTAAATGAACAATGGCAATCCGAATACAGCTTTGTCTGTACAACTGCTGACAAAAATATTGGTGAAAGATCTATATAGAATTTATTAAGTTTGAAGGGAATCGGCACCACTTCATACACAGACTAGCTCTGCCCAACCAACTGCTAAGGTTCAGGGAATGACTTAATCTCCGCATAAATGCAGAGAATGAGTCAATTCCAAATGGGCATGGTTTTAAAGCTTAAAATAAGAATTACACCCATTTTTTGAAATTGTCTTTTTTGCTTGTGGTAGCAGTCAATAGTGCACTCCTAATGTTGGAGAATTGGTAGCTAACAGGCTAATGGAGGTGAACATAGGTCCAAAGAATGGTGAATGCTGACTACTTTCAATCTAAGATTGACTTCACATTCACAGGAAGAAACCAATTTTATTTAGGGACAGAGCAGCTCCTCAGCTGTGGTACCCAACCAATTACTACATTATGGAGAGAACAATCTTTGCTAACAGTTCAAGACAGACTAGTGTAAACCATACAAAGATGAAGGGTGACAATATTAATTTTATCTTCCATAAAGATCATACTGGATATTTACTAAGGATTGACATGTTCTGAGATAAATCATGAAAACATCAATCTACATAACTAAAAATCAGAATTCTCTATAATGCTGCAAAATTTTCTCTCAATCTCATAATTCTGTTTTTGGCAGAGCTAGTTTATAGTGAAGTCCAAGTGCTTTAATCTAAAAGTAAAACATTCTTTACAAATAATTTCTTTAGTGTAATAATTTTATTTACAGAATTGCAAAAGTACATCACATTTAGTGCAAATGCAACCGATATTAAGATTTATATACTGCTTTGTAAACTTCCCATACCCTTTGTAAAATAAAGTTGTCCAATTCAATTAAGAAACAATTACTTGCCTGTGTTCATGATAGTTACCAAAATGGCAAATAAAAAAGTAAAACATTCATCTTCTGGGTTTGTCAGCAATTTAAGTTCCCATCGGTGGCTATGGGGAATGGACCATTGTTTGTTTAGCTGATTGTAAAAGATCAAAAGACATCTGAGTGCAAGAAAATAAAATTATCGTAATGTAAAATGTTCACTGTATAGTAAACAATTTTCTCATTGTATTTGCCATACTAGCTTTACTCGAGGCACTTTTCCAGATATTCAAATCCAGAACAGATATTTTCTGCAATAAGGCATTTTTCATGCACATCATTTGGAGAAAAGCAAAGTATATATATAAAGACATTTTTGGACACATGAAATCTGCATGTGTGTAAACATTTTAGATTAGTATGTATGCCTCACTGATACAGAATACTTACTAGAAAGCAAGTCACAGTCAGGATTAGGTTGCTGATATACATTTAATCCAGTCATATTTTGGTCTTATTTTGTCCTCAGGCACCTGTGCTTAGGTCCAAGATATATTCTTGCCTTATAGTACACAACTTTCAGGTACTGGTTTGTATACTGGACAGGTACAAGAAGTCAGTGAAGCACTCAGTAACCTCAAATTGTAATGACACATACAAGTGTTGGCTACTCAAGTGATTATTAGTCTCTGCTCCCTGGCGGCTGCTTACCAAAATGAACAGGAGGCCAGGTTTCATCACAACAACAAAGGGGAACTTTTCAATCCTTCTGGATTCTTTTATAGCTCTATGTCCATTTCCGAGAAAGATGTTCATAGGAAATATGACTCAGATTTTCCTTGTTACCCTCCCAGCACTGCCTTTTTTTTTTTTTGTAAGGGCAAATCAGAAATATATGTGTACTAAACGAACAATGCATGGTCTACTTGCAGACTGGGAATGTTCTGTGAAGTCCACTCTGGTCTTCAGAATGATTATAGTGCATCTCATTTCAGGAATACGTGACGAGTCTGTTTATCCTGAACATTGTGTCAGAAAGCAGCCCTCATTCACAGTGTAGACAAACTTGTTTCCACTTTCAGACAGTCTCTTACCAGCTAATAGAATGTACCTTGAAATTTCTGGATTATGGTTTGGAACACAAATTCGGTAGCACACAACTAAAAAATGCAATAGAAATATAAAGATTTCTGGGGGAAAAATAAAGCTATTCACGCTTTCCCTCCATCAGAACTGTAGGTCTTCATAGGAGTGCAGCAAGAGAAAAAGGCAAAGTCAGAAGTTATTGACAGCCCTCAGTTATTACTTAGAGATGTTTTACAAAACAAATGATCCATTTTAGAAACCAGCAACAGGAAAGCAATGGAATCAATGATTATACAAAGCAACACAAAACAGAAAATATATATATAAACAAATTCCCTCCAAAAAACCATACTGCAGATCTGGAAATAAAACCCTGCTCCTTTATCATATATTTTGCAAATGATTAGCTCATCTCTTAGATTTGCACTGAGGTCTTGTGTTTTCATATATGCACAAAGAAAGGAACCATTTGGAGCAGTCTTTTGTGCAGGTCTGCAGTAAATAACCAATTTGTAAATCTTATAAAATTAAAGCATTAACCCACAGTTTGTGATTCAAAGTTGTATATTTTCTCACTTCCTCTACAGCAAGCAAATAAAAATACAGCCATGTACTGTACATTTCTCAATACAGGTATTTATAATTGCACACTGATTCAGCAAGAAGAGCTAGCAAAATACATCTAGTGTTGGGTGTTTAACTTGGTGGTTATTCACTTCAGGACCCAAGGCCTGGGGCTTGTGCCATAGGAAAGGCTGTAGATCCTATGTTCCAGCTTGGAGCTTTCCCCTCTGGTTTATTCTTCCAACGTGGAATGTTCACACAGCCTTGTTTTCTGTCACTGTCAAAAGCATAGAAGGGACACAGCACAAAACCAGTTTTAGACACTGAAAGGAGGAAAAGCATTACAGGATTCAAGGGTTGGAACAAACTTGCTCAGCATCATCTTAAATAATGCAGTAACTTTCTCGTTCCTTCAACTGCCTTCTTGGTTTATTGATGGGGACAGTTTTGTAACTTGGCTTGTGTCTTAAAATATAGCCATCACTAACCAAGGACTGGATTTGGAAAACTTCCAGCGATATCTAGTAGGTTCAGACATTTATTTCAAAATGAGTATACAATGCATGCCGTTTGCCAGTATAGAAAAAAGCACTATTAAAGCACAACTTTCTTCATCAGTCTCCTAAGAATCCAATTCAGTAACAGCATTCTCTGATACAGTATATCCCAGAGGAAACATCCCCAAGTTGTAAGAGCTCACTGAAGCAGGTGCTTATTTTTTGGTAACATTCACAAGAGCAATCTCAACATCATGGATCATCATGAATCTAGTTTTATACTTTTGAAATCTGTGCGCTAAGGTGCACACCTACCACAGTATTAAGGATCCCTTTTCAGAAAGTTCAGCACAAACGTTAAGCCTTGTGAAAGATATAAATTAATTTGAATTAGGAGAGAAGCTGTTTTGTTTATATTATTGATTTGGATTCTTTGGAGTGGGGACTTTGTAGTGCTATTTGAAAAAGTCATTTTTCCCTTATGTAAGTCATTTCCTTAAAACTGCCAAAGTCCATTAGCTCCTCTTCCTGAATATTAATTACATTCTGAGAAACATGGAAATGAAAAATTGACTGGATTACAGAGCTAGAGACAAAGAAGTCCACTGTTTGTTTCAAGTGAATAACCAAAACTAAGCTGGTTTCCAGAAGTATTTTGGATCTCTCTAATTAAAAATTTAAATATATGTCTTAACATCCAGAGTGTGTAAACTTCTTAAAAAAAAAAAAAAAAAAAAAAAAGCAGAGCTATACTATACTACATAAATAGTATTCTCTAGCTGAGGGTTGTCTTCAATTAAAAAAGCAAAACATGACAACAGCTGTCACTGGACAAGAAACATGGTTTTGTTGATAAGACTTTTTTTTCATATTTTTTTTTAAAACACTGTCAAAAGGAAGAAAACCCTAAACCATAACAACGGGTCCTAGAAAAGGAGAAGTTGAGCTCTAGCCCTCAAAAAGACCAGGGAGGATGGACAGTCGCAACCTATGAAAGACTATGTCCAACAAAATGATGGGAAAATATGGACTGAACTTCACACTGCAGCCTTGCAATGTCTGCAAGGGAGGTAGACTTTACATTGGCAATCGATGTTACCATGGCCCTTGGCATGCCCCTCTAAGGCCAGTCTTGCCCAGGCATAACTGGAGGAGATGTAGTTTACTATTAAATTAAAAACAGAGCATTTTGTCACTGCAATGCCAGGACCATGGAAAGCAAAAGAAATAAAAAAAAAAAATAAATGGGTGGATTTTTAAGAGCTTCAGTCCATTCCATATAGAAGGCAGCAGCTCGTTTGCAATCCGAATTACAGTTGCTTCACTCATATCTTCTCAGGATGACTGACCAATTAAAGGGGAAGTCAGATGCTACCTTAAGGCTGGAACTTAGGGTGGTGCTTTGCATGCAACCTATGATGATAAAATCTAATATAAGGTGGATAAAGCAAAGTTGCTTACCTGTAACATGTGTTCTCCAAGGACAGCAGGATATTAGTCCTCACACATGGGTGACATCAGATGGAGCCTGGCACGGAAAACTTTTGTCAAAGTTTCTAAAAACTTTGACTGGCACACTGAGCATGCCCAGCATGCTGCTAACCACGTGTCCACACGGGGGGGGGGGGCCCTCTTCAGTCCAACAGAGTTCGCGAAAAAGGAAATAAATCCAAGAGAAACCCAACTCTGCGGGGCGGTGGGCGGGTTTTGTGAGGACTAACATCCTGTTGTCCTTGGAGAACACCTGTTACAGGTAAGCAACTCTGCTTTCTCCAAGGACAAGCAGAATGAGAGTCCTCACACATGGGTGATTAAGTAGCTTCAGGCCGCTCCGAATATGTGCCGTAAAGAACTGGTACCAACGTGCACAACGGGAGCGGTAACAATGTCAGGAGCAGACCTGCACCCAAGGACAGGGCCCAAATAGGGAGAGTTGAGTTTTTATGGATGAGAGATTATGGAGAATGGACTGTCTGAATAGACAGTCCTGCCTGCCGTCCTTGTCCAGGCAATAATGTGAGGGGGAACATGTGGAGGGAACTCCAGGTTGCCACTCTGCAAATCTCTTGAATGGGAACTACACGCAAGTGAGCCACCGAGACTGACATGGCTCATACAGAGTGGGCTTTGATGTGACCATCAAGCTGCAAGCCTGCCTGCATGTTGCAGAAGCAATGAAGTCCGCTAGCCAATGGGATAGGGTCTGTTTGGATACCGCGATTCCTAACCTGTTTTTGTCAAAGGAGACAAAAAGTTGAATGGAGACGTAGTAGGGCGATGTCCGTTCCAAGTAAAAGGCAAGTGCCCTCTTGCATCCAGTGTGTGTAGAGCATGCTCACCATGGTGAGCATGAAGCCTTGGGAAAAAAAGAAGGCAACACAAAGACTGGTTGAGATGGAACTCTGAAACCACCTTGGGGAGGAACTTCGGGTGTGTTTGCAGAACCACCTTGTCATGAAAAAACTTTGTATAAGGTGGGGACGACATGAGAGCTTGTAGTTCACTGACTCTGCGAGCCGATGTAATCACGACCAAGATGACAACTTTCCAGGAAAAGTATATCAGGTTGCAAGATGGCAGTGGTTCAAACGGAGGTTTCATGAGCTGCGAGAGGACCATGTTGAGGTCCCAGGAAACTGATGGAGGGCGAGTAGGAGGCTTTAGCTGCAATAAGCCTCTCATGAATCGACCCACGAGAGGATGGGAAGAAATTGCAACATCATCTGCACCCCGATGGTATGGCCTGATGGCACAGATGAATTCTTACTGAAGTGGTCTGCAGACAAGATTCGGAGAGGAACAGGTAGTCCAAGAGTGAGGGAGGGGAGCAAGAAAAAGGGTCCAGACCACATTCCTCACACCAAGATGAAAATCTTTTCCACTTTAGATTGTAGGATTTTCTAGTGGATTGTTTTCTGGACACTAGAATACATGATACCCCCTCCAAAAGGCAAAGGGCCTGCACAGTAACCCAGTCAATATCCAAGCCATGAGGGTCAAGGCCTGCAGGTTGGGGTGGCTGAGCCTGCCCTGGTCCTGGGTGATTAGGTCCGGAGCCATTCCAAGTTGGAATGGAGTGCACGAGGCTAGGTTCCAGATGGTCGAAAACCAGAAGTGATGGGGCCAGTAGGGGGCGATCAGGATCATGGAGCCCTAATCCTGTTGCAACTTCTGGAGTGTTTTTGATATGAGAGGAAGGGGAGGATAAGCGTACAGCAACTCGTTGCCGCAGTGAATCAAAAAAGCATCACCAGTGATCTGCTGCTCTTCTGACCAGAGAGCAGAAGTGGTATATTTTCCTGTTCTTCAAGGAGGCGAAGAGGTCTATGTCCGGGGTCCCCCAGAACCGAAACATCTGGTTCGCTACCTCTTGATTGAGGGACCATTTGTGAGGCCAGATTGCTTGTCTCAAGGCATCTGCTAGGGTGTTGCCCACCCCTGGGAGGTACACTGCCCTGAGGGTGATGCCGTTGTTGATGGTCCACAACCAAATGTGGACCGCCTGATGGAGGGTGAAGGATCCCATTCCCCCCTATTTGTTCAGATACTACAAGGCTACCAGGTTGCTGGTTTGCACCAGAACCACCTTGTTGAGGAGTTGCTCTCGGAACAC
This sequence comes from Rhinatrema bivittatum, assembly GCF_901001135.1. NCBI lineage: Eukaryota > Metazoa > Chordata > Amphibia > Gymnophiona > Rhinatrematidae > Rhinatrema > Rhinatrema bivittatum. Next base: position 690,199,945 of record NC_042615.1, read on the forward strand.
CTGTAGGACGTACTGAATTGCTCACAGCTCCAAAAGGTTGATCTGGAGCTCCAAAAGGTTGATCCAAAGCCCATGTGCTCCCCACCCCGTCCCCATCTGGGATACATTGGTGGTGAGGATAGCTTGGGGTTGAGGGCTCCAAAAAGGCATCCCCACTCCAGACTGGAGGGGGTTGCCCACCACTAGAGAGACTGCTGCAACAGTGTCGTGACCAGAACATGATCACGCAGGTCCTGAGTAGCCTGACACCACTGGGAACGCAATGTCCACAGGGCTCTGTGTATGTGCAGCCGAGCTAGGGGGTTGACATGCACAGTCGCTACCATTGGCCCAACAAGTGAAGGAACTGGTGTGCCGAGACATGTGAGCAGTCAGATCTGTTGAGCGAGAGCGGCGAGGGTCTCTGCCTTGTCTCAAGGCAGAACAGCTTTTGCCTGGACAGTGTCCAGTTGAGTTCCAGTGAAGTCCAGTTGCAAAGAGGGCTGGAGGTGGGATTTTGGGTAGTTGATCAGGAATCCCAAGGTCTCCAGAATTTGGATGGTGGTGCGTATGGCATCCTGTGCTCCCTGTCAGGAGTTGCTCAACAAGCCAATTGTCGAGGAATGGGAAAATGTGAATCCTCCGCCTTTGAAGATGGGCTCAGACAACATCCAGACATTTGATGAAGACATGGGGCGCGGATGCCAAGCTAAAGGGCAGAACTCTATACTGACAGTGGTTCCTGTCGACTAGGAATCTAGGTACTGCCGATCCCTCTGAAAGATGGGTATATGGGTGTACGCATCTTTTAGATTGAGGGAACAGAGCTAGTCTCCCACTTTGAGAAGGGGGATCAGTGTGCCTAGCGAAACTATTTTGAACTTTTCCTTTACCAGAAAATGGTTTAAGGCTCTCAAGTCCAGAATGGGTCAGAGGCCCCCTGTTTTCTTGAGGATTAGGAAATACCTGGAACAGAACCCTTCTCCCTGCTGACTGGATAAAACGGGTTTGACCGCTTGAGCCAGTACGAGGGCGGAGAGCTCTATCCAAAGTATCTGCAAATCCCCCGCTGCTCTCCAAGGACACAGAGGTGAGTGGGGGAAGTCACTAGAACTGCAACTGGTAACTTTGACGCACGATGGACAGGACCCAAAAGTCCGATGTAATCGAGGTCCATTGATCTGTGAACAGCTGGAGCCAACCCCCAACTGGGGGGACGGCATACTGAGGAGGAGGTTGGCTCATGCTCTCTGACCGCCAGTCAAAACCTTGTGGTGGGGTTCTGCGGCGGGACTTTAGCTACTCGTGGGGTTCGAGGCTGCCTCGGCCTCACTGGCAGGAGGGCATTGGGCTCTGGACCTCTGTGCTTGTGGGTAGTATTTGTGGGGCTGATAAAAAAAAGCTGCTTTGGGTATTGCTGAGGGCGCTTCTTGGGTGGCTGAGTGCCAGAGGAACTGGCTGACAGTTGCTGAAGGGTCTCCTGATAGTCCTTCAGTTGTGTCACCGCCTCTAATTCTGTCAGATTGTCCCCTGAACATGGCAAATCAGCTAGGTGGTTCCTGGATTTCAGGGCGAAGTTCAGAGGCGTGCAGCCATGCGGTCCGCTGAGCCCCAATGCCTGCCACAGCGGGTCTCATGGCTATCTTGAAGATGTCATAGGCACAGCCGACTTGTCACACTCAAAACCCTGTTGAACGACCTTTTGGAATTCCTCCTGGAATTGAAGTGGCAGGAGCTCACTGAACTCCTGGGGCCTACTTCCACAGGTTTCTGGAGTACTGATCCATGTATAGCTGGTAACAAGCAATGCAGGCTGTCAAAATTGCACCCTGAAAAATACAGCGACCCAGAGCATCAAGGGCCCTATGCTCTCGCCCCGGGGGAGCTGATGCATGGGTGCGGATCCTCTTTGCCTTCTTCAAGGTGGATTCTACCTCTACTGATTGGTGGGGGAACTGACTGGTTGGACCAGGTAAATGGAGTCAGTCTTATGGTTCACAGGAGGTACGGTTATGGGATGCTCCCAAAGGCAGGCCACCAAGTCTCTGAAAATGTCGTGGACCGGTACTGCCACAATCTCTTTCACGGCATCCATGAATTTCAGAATCTCGAGCATTTTTTGCCTAGAGTCTTGTTCAGTTAAAAGTTGGAAAGGCACTGATTCTGCCATGGGCCTTCACAAACCCCATGAAGGAGAGATCCTTTGGGGGGAGATGTTTGCCATTCCTCCAGAGGAGAAGGCTCAGAGGGAAGATCCTCCGATTCCTCAGTGGAGGTTATGGTCTCCTCCCCTTTCCAGGGATCATAAGGGACTTCTCCCTCACTGTGATCCCCCAGGGATGCGAGGGCTGGGAGACCCAGCTGCATCCGGGGTGTGGGCCTCAAGGGAACCGAGAAAGGCACTGGAGGCAATGATGGGTGTCTAGGTCACAGGAGTGCCGATGGATCCACTGGCGTCGGCGGGACCGGTGGAACTGATCCAGAAGGCCCTGGGAGAGCTGGAAGGTGGCGAAGCACCAAGCATCTCCAAGCCGCCATCAAATCTGATGGCCCTTCCTCCTCAGAGGAGTCGCTCACTGGTATGGGGGCCAATGGCGGTTGCAGCAGTGCTCCCTTCGGCTGCAAAGAGGCTTGGGGCACCGGAGCTGGCTGCATTGGTAAAGCACCGAGCAGCTATCGAGCCACTCCAGTAAGGGCACAAGCACCAGAGGAGTAAGCTCTTGCAGCGTGGCGGTCCCAGTGGAACCGGAGGCTCGAAACCCTGCAGGGCCCTGCCAACCGCCAACTGTATGCGCCTAACTCCTCCTCAAAAGCAGCCAATGACAAGACTGTATGAGAAGGAGGGGGTGGAACTGGGACATCCCCCAGAGAGCTGGGGGGCACTAAAACCTCCACTGGTTTAGGTGGAGGCCATCGAGAGGATTCAGCGGGACCAGAAGGAACAGTTTACTCTGCCCAGGACTGTTCTGGAGGAGGCACCAATGTAAATGTCTGTCTGTGGTCTGGCTTTGATAACGATGAGCAGTTACTATGTTTTTGATTGCTCTGTTGTCACCATGATTTCTTCCCGGGACAGAGGGAGACAGAGAGGAACCCATCTGGGAATGCGATGACAGAGACTGCAGTTGCTCTTCTGCTCCCAAATCGGGTCTGGGGAGCAGTTGCGGTGGTGACCCTGATAGAGTTGAAATCTGAACCTCCTTACTGAGAGGGGTGGAGGTTCCCAATGCCGATGAGGGATCCAGTCCTTTGGATCTGAACAATTTCTCCATCTTATCGAGACATGCCTGACATGGGGGTCATCTGGGCACAAAGGTTGCAACCGCGGACATCATGGGACGCCCCCAGGCAAAGGACATAGACCTTGTGGGGGCTTGTGATGGACAGTCCGGGGGCATTGGGGGAAGCCGGTTGACACCATCGGAAAAAGTACATGGTGCACAATTGATAGTCGGCGGCCGCTGGGAGATGGAATTGGCGGCGATCGACCTTGACGAAGCACAAAACATACCAGAATGCGGAGAAAGGAACCGATAAAAAAAAAAAAAATCAAAAAAAAATCAGAGGGACCCTATGCAACGTGGTGAAGCAAAAATGTTAGAAAAAGTTGTGAAAAAAGCGCGAGCTCACAAACAGTGAGGCAGCAGCTTCACGGAAAGGAAGAGAATGAAGAGGGATCCTGCGAGGACATGTGATTAATGCATGCTGGGCATGTTCAGTGTGCGAATCAAATTCTCTAGAAACTTTGACAAAAGTTTTCTGTGCCGGGCTCCATCCGATAACTTAGTGCTTAACCATTTGTTTAAAAATAATATTGATTAAGGAAAAGGTTTGAATACTATGAAAATATAATGAAATATAAAAATATTAGATTGACAAATTTTCCAGATTGAAGGGAAATTATGTGTTTGAATGTTTATTGATTCCCAAAGAGGCTTTATTCAAAAGTACATTATCTTCCATGTCAAGATATGACCAACTCTAATAATCCTGAAGATGTGGTTTCTGAATTTGTCTCTGGACCTGAATACAGATGCCTATCAAGTAGTTGCTAAAAAAAATTATTGGTGATATTCCTTCCTGAAATAGATCAAGACTGGTTTCTTAGAATATTCTATACCAAAACAGAATTTGTTTCTAGATGGGAAAATTCAAATTTATTCTGTTTCAAGAGTTACAGTTGAGACTGTAAAAATTTTTTTTAATTTAAAATCTTATGTTTAGAAGAGTCACGTGATGCAGTGAGCTGGGATAGACGTGCTGCACCCCAGGATCCTTTAACATCTGGACCCATCCCTCGCTTGAAGGCTCACTGTACACTGCAGGAACAACTAGCAACAATCCCCAGTGCTTAGTAAGGTGCATTTTGCGGAAAACAACCACGCGTTTTACAAAGGACAAGGAAAAGCCCGTAGAGACTGAGGAGAAAATGGCTGCCATGCAGGACCCTACAGTGGCAGGAGGGCTCAATGCCTCTGCAGTGGCTGATCTTACCTCGGCGGTGGTTACAGATCTGAGCCCTTGGTTTGACAAACTTTCCTCTCAAATGGCAGAACTCAAAAACGCACTTTCGGAGTCACACGTAAGGCTGAAAACATGGAAGGCTGTATAGGCCTGGTAGAAGATGACAATCTGGCTCTAATGACAAAGCTGGAAAAGCTAGAAAAACTGGTCAAAGCTCACAAAGATAAGATTGATTACCTAGAAAACTGCTCTTGTCGAGTGAACCTGCGGTTTCTAGGATTTCCGGATATCATCATGGATGAGAAACTACACGATATACTGGAAAAATGGTTGCAGAGTGAGTTGGGAATGGCCGACTTAGTGAATCGTCTCTGCATTGAGTGGGTACATCACACGGGCCCCACTGCTAAGGAAAAATCCAAGCCAGGGTGGTATTGACCAAAATCCTTAATTTTGCCCACAAGGTACGGATCCCGCATGCTTACTGACAACGCTCGGAACTTTTATATGAAGGTCAATGGGTGTTCATCTTTCAGGACTACTCCGCATGTGTTTCATCCATGCGTCGGGAGTTTGGCCCCATATGTGGAGAGCTAGTGAAATGCCAAGTGAAATTTGCTTTAATTTACCCTGCCCGCCTAAAAATCTGGTCCAATCAGGGTGTTCTCTGGTGTGACTTGGTGCAAGCAGCAAAAGACTTTGCAACAGCCCTACCTTCAAGCACAGCTATGGCAGGCCCACCTTAACTTGCATGGCGGGTATTTTCAACCCCTGCTTTAAAACAATGAAAAATCAGACTGGCTGGACCGCAGCGGATTTCTAATTTCTTTTACCCCCTTGTGGTGTTTTCTTGTGTCCCCGGTTAAGTCGGGTGGCCTGATGGATATGTCACTGTGTTCTCAGGGGGAAGGCTCCCTCATGTGTCAGAGATATCAGGATATGTCAAACTATCTACGGCCTACTGCATGGACTTTTACAGGAACCTTAGTTTTCTTTTTCCATTTAACCTGTCAAGTTGTGGTTCCTTGTTACAGGAATTCTAGTGCAAGTGTTTCCTACTTTATAAAGTCCAGATTTGGACAAGTTAATATTCTGAAAGGGGATAGTTACTTGAAGCAGGGACTATGTGAGCTTTTGTATCTTATCGACTTATGTATTTTTTTTTTATGTGAGGGAAGGGGAAGGCTCCCGAATGCATCACAGACTCCCATATCCTTGATGACAGAGAGTATATCTCTGTGTCAAGGAGTACAGAGAAGGAACCAGGGGAGGGGAGACAAGGGGGAGGGGAGAAGGGACCTATGTTTATTGAAGTGCGAGAGTTCATAGATAAAGGTAATGTGTGGTTACACATCTTTCAACTGCAGACACGTTTCTGTTTTATTGTCAATGCCTTCTCGCGTGCTGGAATAAGAGTAATGGATAATGAGAAGGGAGGGCCCATGACACCTACTGGTCATCCTGACTGGAACAGGAGGGCACCCAGTACTCTTCACTCTGATCCGTATGCGTAATCCACTTAAACTCATTATAAGGAAAGTGGCGGGCCTGGGAATGCCAGTAAAACATGAAAAAATAATTTCCCATCTTAAGAGACTACGGATCTCCATTATGTTTCTACAAGAGATGCATTTGCCTCAGCGAGAACACTTGAAACTTAAAAAGAGGGGGGATTAACCAAATCTTTGCTGCCTTGGGTATTTCACACAGCCAAGGGGTGGCAATCTTATTTCACAAATCCGTTTCTTTTCAAGTGCAACACTCACATGTGGATCCCAATAGCAGATATATTTTAATTCATGGCCTTTTATATGGGAAGCCAACGATATTGGGATCCATACACAGTCCAAACACCTATGACCATCAGTTTTTTGCAGACATTTTTACTCATGTTTCTGCCCTTGACTCGGCCCCTACCGTTTTATGTGGAGACTAATCCTGTGGCTGATAATTTACCCATGGCCCATCTATGGAAGGGAAGGGTATATCTTTCTTGTGCAAACACCTCCAACTGATAGAAACACGGCGGGTGTTACACCATGGGGAACAGTATTATACCCACTTTGCTCGGGCAGCAGACTAAATCTCGATTAGATTATGTGCTTATCTCAGAAACCCTTTTTTCTAAAGTAGCAAGGGCAGAAATCGAATCCCTGATGCTCTCTGATCACTGTCCGGTTTCCTGCAATTTTCAAGTACCAAATGGGGGAGAAGATTTATCTCTTTGGAAAATGCCTCATTGGCTAATTCAGGATAAATCTTTCACCTCATATTTACAAACCAAGCTGGAGAGAGTTTGCATTCAATAATGCCCAACACACCGATACCCCCATCCTTTTTTGGGAAACTATGAAGGCGATACTTAGGGGGGACATTCTTAGCTATGTCTCAGCTCAAAAAAGGAAATTAGATGGGGGTATTTTGTCTTTAAAGCCCAGCTGAATGCATTGAAACAGCAACTCTTGGTTAATCTTTGGAACAAATTAAAATAATTTTTTTTTCCCTACCAAAAATATTAAATGAGGCTATTCACAAGAGAGCAACTTGATCCCTATTGTCTCAAACACCGGCTGTTCCTTTATGGAAACAAGTTGGGAAAGCTCCTTGCCAATTTGGTGCATGGAGAGCGGAGATCTACTTTTGTAGCGGGGTTGAGATCTGCGACAGGAACCTTAAAAACAGCTAATAAAGATATTAATGACATATTTCATGATTACTATTCGGCTTTGTATCAGATAGAGGGGGGAGACCCTTTGTAAGGTCAGTTTTTACATGGACTTGCGGTTTCTTCTCTAACCTCTTCCCAATTGGTGTTTCTCAACACCCCCATTTCAAGTCTGATGTGCTCTCTGTTATTCAAGCGTTGCCTAGTTTCAAAGCCCCAGGGCCCGATGGATTAACCAACTATTTTTACAAAGTACTTGCTGTTTCAATACAAGATAGCTTAAAAAATTATGTAGAAATGATTCAAAAGGGTAAAATGCCGGATACTTTAAGCATGGCGCATATTGTAGTACTCCCTAAGCCAGACCGAGATCCTCAGTTGCATTCTTACCGGCCCATTTCTTTATTAAATGTAGACATTAAAATCTACGCAAAAATTCTTGCTAACAGATTGGTAAATATCCTACCTGGTTTTATATCACCTGGCCAGATAGGTTTTGTTAAGGGTTGCCGTGCTAGTATTAATCTGCCAAGGCTACATATATTGTTAGATTTTTGTCATCGAGGAGTCTTCAGGGACCTGGTCTTGGTGGGCTTTGACGCAGAAAAATCCTTTGATATGGTCTCTTGGGATTTCCTATTTCAAGTACTTGCATTGTATGGCTTTTCTGGGATTATGATGCAAGTGATAGGGGTACTTTATAGTAATCCAATGCCCAAGATACAGGTGAATAATACGCTATCTACCCAGTTTTCTTTACATTGTGGAGCTCAGCAGGGATGCCCACTTTCCCCTTTATTTTTTATCCTGACCCTAGAGCCCTTATTAGCAAAACTGCACGAAGGGCTACAAGCGCATGTGACCCACCAGGGTGCCCCACGCCCATTTGCATTTTTTACAATCATATCCTGTTATTTATAGGCTAAAGACTTATTTCCCTTGGTGCTAGATCTTTTAGAGGAATATGGATTGTCATCTGGTTTTACATTAAATCTTGAAAAATCAGTTATTTTGGATATTTTAGGTCACCTACAAGACCACTGGCAGCCTTTTTCTCTCAGATGGGAGACCTCTTGCCTTAAATACCCAGGGGTCTTGGTCCATAGGGACACAAAGGAATGGAATCAAGCCAATGTCCCCTTGATGATTAAAGAGTCTGAAAGATATACGAGATGGATGAACTTCTCATTATCCCGGATGGGTCGCCTAGCTTTTTCAAAATGTCATTCAAACTCTTATATCTACTGCAAACCCTTCCCTTGGAACTGTCCTGTAAAGATTTGCTAGCCCTACTTTCTATTTGTTCTAAATTCATTTGGAAAGCAAAGAGGGCAAGAGTCTCCATACACAAATTAATGGTGCCCATACAGGAAGGGGGATGGGGTTTCCCAACATTTATTATTACAATGTGGCTTGTGCCCTAAGAGCCCTGGGAGACTGGCTTCTCAATCAAATAACTTTCACAGACACAGGCCTGGAGGCCCATATTGCCCATCCTTATCACTTTAAATTTCTGCTACATGCGTGACATGATGAGATTCCTTCTTTGCACAAGAATAATATGCTTTTTCAATATATGCAATACAGCTGGCATATGCTACATAAGATGCTGTCCTTGCCATGGAACTCTTCACCCTGGCTGCCGATCTGCGGGAACCCCAGTTTCTTGGCAGGGGCATGCACCCCTTTTTTCAAACAATCCATGATGGGTAGGGATAAATTTCACTCATTTATTGATTTTATGCACGGACACATGTTCCCTTTCCAGCATTGCAGGGAGTTTAACTATCAGGCTCAGGATATTTTTTTGCAATACCTACAACTCCGCAGCTTCATTTCCACACTGCTTAACTCACAAAACTCTACACAAGGCTCGGGGCCCTTTCAAAGACTTATGGGCCTATATAGCAGGGGGAAACTCTCTGGCGACTTTATATAAATTTCTTCATTCTATTGCTACATACCACACTATGCAAGCTCTAACTTCAGGATGGAGCCATGACCTAGGGATAAATTTAGAGAAAGAAGACTTGCAAGAGAGCTTGTGGTTGTTCAATAGCGTGCTCATTTCCACGATCATTAGGGAACAGCACTTAAGAATTCTGCATAGAATTGTAATAGCTCCGCATAAGGCCCATTTCATGAAACTTATTGATAGTTCCAGTTGCCAGAGGTGTGGGGAACCTATTGCAACTCTTCGCCATAATTTCTGGGACTGCCCTCCCATAAAACAATTCTGGACACAGGTTCGAGGATTCTTTCATGATAAATTAAAATGCAAGATACCAGAACAGGCTGCCCTCTGTATATTGGGTATTGGTGTAGAGGAGTTGTGTTCTGAAGGCACAGGTCTGCTGGCGATGAAGGGCCTGTGTGTTGCATGAAGATGTATTCTAGTGTGCTGGGTAACAGGAGATGCCCCCACCTACTCATTGTGGCATGCTGAAGTGTTAGACTTTAAATCCTGGTGCCTGGGTGGCAGGGACAAAGTGACAAAATGATTTTCTAGCATTTGGGGACCTTTTATTGCCCAACTGAACCGGTCCTTGCAGGCCAGGTTTCGGGTGGTAGGTGAACCAAAGTCATAGTACGTTGACATTTCAGGAGTCATTCCTTCTTTGTTAATAAGAGCGTAAACTTTGTATTTTTGCTTCTCTTTCTCTCGCATTTTATTGTACACAGGGATTTTTGTTTTTGGGGGGGGGGGGGCAGGTTAGGAGTTCAGGGTAAGGGGGAAAATGTATATCAGTTCCTGTTTATATGCATATACAATTGAATGTTTCATTCTGAGTAAAATGAATAAAGATATAAAAAAAAAAATTAAAAAAATCTTATGCTTTAAAACTGATTGCTGAATTTAAATTATACTACCCATGCAAGCTGAAACTACATGATGCAGTTTGTGTTTTTGGGATCCTGAGCATTTGTTGATTCTACTCCAGAATGATAAAATTAAGCTGAAATCATGAAGTTTTCTTTTGACTTATGTTTTGGTTATATATTCTCTTTGAGGCTTTTTTCTTTTTTTAATTATTAATATTGTGGCTGTCTGCTTTTTTTTTTGTGGACTTAAACCAGAACATTTAAATTTGTGAGGCTAGGACATTTGTTGGAAATCTTTGTTAATTTTCTACTGGATATTGTCAAGATGCTTAGGAATCTTTGATAATTCTTTAAACTTATAAATACAAAATTAAAATAAAATCCATGTTTATGTTTCATGACACAGTGGGAAGCTTGATGGGAAGTTTCAGTTTCATCCCCATTTATTGTTGGTGTTGCCCTTCTCTGTCCTACCTAAAAAAGGATATAGGAGAACAAAAAAAAGCACCATGGACTTATATAAGGGCATCATAGATTTACATAAGGGCATTATGATATTCCCAGTTTTATTCTCTGTGCCAATTCTTTATTTCCTCCTATGGGAATAACTGTGCTTTGATAGCCCTGATATAGAACTATCCACCTTAGAGATGAGAGCACCTCTGGTCTAGCTATTCTTTCAGTAGCCAATAAGTTTGGAAAGATATTTTGGAATGCCTTTGTTATGGTTGAGGCGCCCTCATTTGTTATCTATAATGGAGTCTGCCTTCCTCTCCCTTCTCAGGCTCCTTTGCTTCTAAAACTAGGACTTTCACCTGTTTTTCTGGTTAACAACCCTATATAGCAAACACAACAAGTGCAGAGAATGTTTCATAGTCCATTCAAATTTCCAAAGTTAATTTTATTTTTCTTATTTTATCCAAGCGGCAACTCCACTGCTTTAAACAATTTAGCTTTCCCAGGGTCCCCCGACACGGACCAGTGTTTCGCCCAGGCTGCGTTGGGAGGGACATACGATTTTAAAGTAATTCTAAAAATAAGCATAACAAACATGGACTATGTAAAAACCTATATGCAATTTTATGAGTTACATATGCCTTCTGGACTTATCCTCTCCTGAGTTAGAGGGCAGCACCTTGAGAATATTGGCAATTTTTCTTTGATGGAGCCCAGGAACTCAGGAAAATAGTGACTAAAAGGTCTAGCCCTCCTTTTCTCTCTCTTAGGGGAAGAAGCCTTAAAAGGTGAAGCTTTTTTTTTTTTTAAATCAGTACTTATCTTGAAATGTCCCGGTACTGATGGGATATATGAGTTCTTCACAATCTGAACAAGGATGACTCCAAAACCCCTTTTTTGTTTTCTGATTTTTTCTGTGTGTAAAATCAGGTTCCTCCTGGTACAGGTCTCAGCTGCACTGTAGGAACCAATAGCCTGTACCAGGAGGAACCTGATTCAACACATCAGAACAACACAGAAAGAGAAGAAGGGATCTTGGAAAGAAGCGTCATGGAAATTCTTCCTAAGACCACTGGCAATGTTTGGCTGAGCCAGGCAGTACCACATTCAACACGATCCAGATGGCAAAACCTTAAGAACATAAGAACATAAGAAATTGCCATGCTGGGTCAGACCAAGGGTCCATCAAGCCCAGCATCCTGTTTCCAACAGAGGCCAAAACCAGGCCACAAGAACCTGGCAATTACCCAAACACTAAGAAGATCCCATGCCACTGATGCAATTAATAGCAGTGGCTATTCCCTAAGTAAAATTGATTAATAGCCATTAATGGACTTCTCCTCCAAGAACTTATCCAAACCTTTTTTGAACCCGGCTACACTAACTGCACTAACCACATCCTCTGGCAACAAATTCCAGAGCTTTATTGTACGTTGAGTGAAAAAGAATTTTCTCCGATTAGTCTTAAATGTGCTTCTTGCTAACTTCATAGAATGCCCCCTAGTCCTTCTATTATTTGAAAAATAACCGAGTCACATCTACTCGTTCAAGACCTCTCATGATCTTAAAGACCTCTATCATATCCCCCCCCCTCAGCAGTCTCTTCTCCAAGCTGAACAGCCCTAACCTCTTCAGCCTTTCCTCATAGGGAAGCTGTTCCATCCCCTTTATCATTTTGGTTGCTCTTCTCTGTACCTTCTCCAGCGCAACTATATCTTTTTTGAGATGCAGCCACCAGAATTGTACACAGTATTCAAGGTGTGGTCTCACCATGGAGCGATATAGAGGCATTATGACATTTTCCGTTCTATTAACCATTCCCTTCTTAATAATTCCTAACATTCTATTTGCTTTTTTGACTGCTGCAGCACACTGAGCCGACGATTTTAAAGTATTATCCACTATGATGCCTAGATCTTTTTCCTGGGTGGTAGCTCCTAATATGGAACCTAACATCGTGTAACTACAGCAAGGGTTATTTTTCCCTATATGCAACACCTTGCACTTGTCCACATTAAATTTCATCTGCCATCTGGATGCCCAACCTTAAAATATTTGAAGAAAGAAGTAAAATATGATGGACATAAGAACATGGCATACTGGGTCAGACCAAGGGTCCATCAAGCCCAGCATTCTGTTTCCAACAGTGGCCAATCCAGGCCATAAGAACCTGGCAAGTACCCAAAACCTAAGTCTACTCCATGTTACCGCTGCTAGTAATAGCAGTGGCTATTTTCTAAGTCAACAATTAATAGCAGGTAATAGACTTCTCCTCCAAGAACTTATCCAATCCTTTTCTAAACCCAGCTACACCAACTGCACTAATCACATTCTCTGACAACAAATTCCAGAGTTTAATTGTGCGTTGAATGAAAAGACATACCTGATAATGCTAGAAGAGAATAGATTTTCCCAATGTCTTCTCTTGGACATATGATGTAAAACGCTTAAGGAATTTGGGATACTCTCGTTTTGCCACTGCCCTCAATACTGAGGCTGGTGCCCAACCTCCAGGGTTCACTACACAAATAGAAAACGAGATACAAACTGCAAGTGAGCATATGCATACAAAGTACACAAATATTTATTAATCAAAAAAATCAAATGCTATATTTACCACTATAAAAGAATTCGAGGAGCAGACCTGTTTCTCTTGGCATAATCTTATCAACTAAGTGGAGGCAGTTATTCTGCCCCAATATAATGGCATGTTGCAAAGCATGTGTGTGTTCTTTTGCTCTTATAGGAAGCATTTTATGTTTAGCGATACAGCAGAAGAAATTTCCCTGATGTAGCTAGCCAGGCGAAATACGGTCCATATTGTGATTACTCTTGAATGTTTTCTTTGAAGTTTTGAAAGATGTTGGGAATGGATTTCGATACTTTCCTCAAGCTTTTGGGAGGCGTTCAGCTATTGAGTTGCCTGAACTTGTTAGGACTTTTTTTTTTTTTTTTTTTTTAAAGGTAATTAATGGACAAAACGTTTAACATATTTAGATACTTAATGTGGGTCAGTTATACAAATCTTATTTATACAAATATTTTGCAACAATTAGCACTTTTTGGCAACAAAATCCTATAGTAAGGCTAAGAATTTATTAAACCACCAGCCTACGTAAATTCTTTATGTGAGACTATATAAGTTATGAACTTGCCTTTTTTTCGCCTTGCATCTTTATAAAATGTTTTGATCGATAACAGCTAATCTACTAAGGTTTCTGCTTTTACTTTATGAACTCTGATAAAGTGCAATCTCAACCTACTTGCTTCAGATTTATTTTAAAATAATCTTATTTCATACAGATCCTATTTTTCCAGTACCTGTTGTATAAAAGAAACACTTATGCTCAGTTAAATGATATCAAATTGCAAAAAGTGGAAAAGTCCTGCCTCACAAAACAATCATGTTCAAAGAAAAAAGGTGAGGAAGTCTAAATGTAGAAATTAATCTCGGTACAATCAGGTCAAGGATGAAGATTCAAATAATCCTTATTTATTGGTCCAAAATGATAGATTTTTCAAAATAGCCAAGCTTGAAAGATGTAACAGCTATGTCCCCCGACACTTATGTGTTTCGTGAACAGGCTGCATCGGCAGGGACAGTGCACTGCTAAAGTGAGCAAGAACTCGTGCGCACAGTTATACAATATCTTCAAGACTTCTTTATACACTGTGTAATAAGATACCTTGGAGAGAATTACTATTTGCATATAAACCACCCTCTTTTATTAAAAAAAAAAATGCAGTCTTACTGGCTCAAAACAAGACTACAGCTGAGTTAATGGCATAGCTTCCTAGCTGCAATTGTAACATTCCTGGGTCACTGCTACCCAAGTGCTTATTGCCTTTACTTTGTTACTAAAAATCCCAAGCTCCAGTTACTGACAAGCAGTATAAAAAAATGTCACAATAAATCTGTAACTACAATAGCTGCACAAGTTAATTATCGCTGCTACAGGACAATTACAAATAGTTGAATATTTTCAATTATAAAACTCTGTAAAAATTATAATTGCATATTCTAATATATCACAGATCTATGGTTAAAATATAAAGCTGACAACAGAATTAATAACACCAAAACTACAAAAGGTATCGTCCAATTACTTCAATGTTCTTCACCAACTTTATAAATAATTTTCTATATTTATCATAACTGCATCAGCAAGCCTGGCGATGTGCTCAGTGAAATCTAAGCCGTCTGGTCTTTTCTATCATTTGTGGTTCGATAAATTGTAGAGGAGCACCGAAGTGCTTTAAAGTAGTCTCAAATGAAATAGGTCTGTGCCCATCAGAACATTTTTGTATCTTTATATTTGACTCGACATCGGCTGTGTTTCGCAACTATAGCCTTGCTTCATCAGGAGTCAATATATCAAAAAACTTTGTCTTTGGTGATAACCTAAAAGCAGAGAGAACAGATTATCAAACTCTACAATACTAGAATACCATATAATATAGTACAGTACTACTTAGCTTCATTGGTGTAGCAACCTTTTCTTGGAGGACGCCAGGTTTCAAACAGTTTTCAGAGTTGGGACAGAGACCGCATTCAACCAGTTTCCAGAATTAAATAGCCCGCTCTTATGTGACATGTTGTCACATACCGTCAAAAGCGTCTAATCTCTCAGGCTACCAAAAAACTGGACCTGTCATGAAATCTCATAGGAAGACATTCAATTCAAGTGCAGTGTTAAGACCAGCTGGATGTAGTGTGTCTAAAAAGTGAATCCACCTTTGTTCGGCTTTTAACAAGCCGTTAAATCACCTCCTCGCCAGGAAGGATAGATCTGTTCTAAAACACAAGCTTTAAGATCCTCAAAGACATGGGAATGTTGTTAACAATGAGTGACAAAAGGTGCTGTAACATGTCCTGTGCTGATGCATGAGCGATGTTCAATCAGGCGCGTTTTGTTTTCCCAATGTACCACAGATTACAGGGGCATTGAATGATGTATATTATTCCGATCGACTGATAATCTGTGATACTTTTCAAAAGAACGGTCTTGTCTACTCTGGAGAAATGTATAGCCGAGGTGGATATCATAATATTGCATACGGTGCAATTTTTTCAACAGATTTGTGGAGCAACTATGGGGCCATGATGGCCCTCGATGTGGCCAATTTATATATGGGTTGGTTTGAAGACCTTTTTTTGCAGTTTATGCCAGTGTGGAAACACTATATTGATGACATTCTGATGTTCTGGACTGGTACTCGGGAAGCATTTCACCTATTTTTGAATTGACTTAGCTGCAATACTCACCTTTGTTTTACAGCTGATTTTCAAGAAGTTCAGATTAATTTTTTGGACATTAATATTACTAAAACTCAGGAAGGTTTTGTAACTGCTTTTTTTCATAAAGCAGTAGCTAGTAACACCTTCCTTCATTTCACAAATGCACACCCCCGGACATTGAAAGAAAATTTGCTGACTAGTCAATTTTTTCGTATACGACTGTTATATACCACGATGCCAGAATTTCAAAAGAAAGCAAAGCAACTAAGTAAAAGGTTTCGGATGAGAGGCTACCCTCAACGCTGCATCAAACGAGCGTTTATTAGAGCAAAATACACACATCAAGATTGGCTATTTTTACCTCGTTCAAAAGACACTAGAGATGTTTTAACATGTGTCCTACCATTTTCCTCCATGGTGCAGAAAATGAAACAAAGCACTTTTGAAAACTGGCACATTCTTCAACTACACAATGAATTTCAGAACACTCTATTTTCATATACCCGAGGGTCTAATTTAAAAGACCAATTGGTTCATTCAGATTCTTCGATTCGCCCGCAACCACAAGGCATTGATTTGCATACTACCTGTGGTTCCTGCACCGTATGCAATATTATGATATCCACCTCGGCTATACATTTCTCCAGAGTAGACAAGACCGTTCTTTTGAAAAGTATCACAGATGGTCAGTCGGTCAGAGTAATATACATCATTCAATGCCCCTGTAATCTGTGGTACATTGGGAAAACAAAACGCGCCTGATTGAACATCGCTCATGCATCAGCACAGGACGTGTTACAGAACCTTTGGTTACTCATTGTTTACATTCCCATGTCTTTGAGGATCTTAAAGCTTGCGTTTTAGAACATCTCTATCCTTCCTGGCAAGAAGGTTATTTCAACAGCTTGTTGTTAAAAGCCAAACAAAGGTGGATTCACTTTTTAGACACAGTATATCCAGCTGGTCTTAACACTGCACTTGAATTGAATGTCTTCCTGTGAGGTTTCCTGACAGGTCTGGTTTTTTGGTAGCCTGGGAGATTAGACACTTTTGACGGTATGTGACGTCATCACGTCACAAAAAGAGCAGGGTATTTAATTCTGGAAATTGGTTGAATGCGATCTCTGTCCAGACTCTGAAAACTGTTTGAAACCTGGTGTCCTCCAAGAAAAGGTTGCTACACCAACGAAGCTAAGTATATTATATTATATGGTATTCTAGTATTGTAGAGTTTGATAATCTGTTCTCTCTGCTTACAGATTATCACCAAAGACAGTTTTTTGATATGATATTGACTCCTGATGAAGCAATGCTGAAGTTGCGAAACACGGCCGTTGTCGAGTCAAATATAAAGATACAAGAATGTTCTGATGGGCACATACATATTTCATTTGAGACTACTTTAAAGCACTTCGTGCTCCTCTACAATTTATCGAACTGCAAATGATAGAAAAGACCGGACGGCTTAGATTTCACTGAGCATGTCGCCAGGCTTGCTGATGCGGTTCTGATAAATATAGAACATTATTTATTTATTTATAAAGTTGGTGAAGAGCACTGAAGTAATTGGACGATACCTTTTGTAGTTTTGGCGTAATTGCATACAGGATCATGTAGTGGCTCTGTTTTGGAACAGAATTAGTAAGCCATATTCATTTGTTTTTAAATGTTATATTTTACAGCTTTTGATCAAAATGTTGAAAATTTTTTGCATCTGTTTAATTCCAGTAATAAAAGCCTCCATTCTGTAAAAGTGAGTTGTGTAAACTCACTTTTACAGAATGGAGGCTAGCCCACACAATTTTTCATTATGCTCCAAACAAGATATTCAGGCAGGTTCCAAGGACATTGAGCTTTATTCCTGTGCATTTTTTATTCTCAGAATTTTGAAGATTAGCAACCAAATGTTTTAAAACAGGTAAAATGGAAACAGTTAATGGTAAGTTGAATACTTACCATTGGCTACATATGTGATCTTGCATTGGATATTGTCTCTGCTTATTTCCTGGTTACCTTCTGGTGGGCTTACCAATGTTTGACAGATCATAGCAATGTTGATTTTGGCACGAACACATCGATTGTTCAGCTGCCACAAATGAAATACAATAAAGAATTTACTATAGGCATCTATAAAGCTCTGAAAAAGCATGAACTCATCTGATCATTTTTCTCAAATCTACTTCTGTATTTGTATGCCAATTTCCTGATATCAGAAAACAAAGTGCATATTTGCAAAGCAGTTTTAATCAGGGATGTGCAATTGTTTTTTGATGATTAGGAAATTCATACGATATTTCCTAAATCGTCATTGATCGGAAAACCGATAAAACGATTGCATTTTCCCCGAATTTTCACAAAAAAATCGTTTTTCGACTTAGTGCGCGCGCTAACAAAAATAACAAAAAGTAACAAAAATTAACGGTTTTAGCTTAGCGCGCACTAAGCTGAAAAACAATTTTTTTTACACAAAAAAAATGCCAACCCGCAGCCACACTATCCCGAAAGCAAAAACGATCAGGCACCCGATGCACATCTCTAGTTTTAATGCAAAATCCTAAAGAACTGGGCATTTATTACACACTTTTTTTTTTTTTAAGAGACAAAAGCTGCAAATAATTCCATCTAGATGTGGCATTCTTAATATATTGCATCGCTCCAGTATTTGAACGTCAACCTTCACTACCAATGCACCCCATTGGTAAAATAAGGCTTCTCTCAGGCCACCAGACCTAGTGAGGGTGCTGCTGTTGCTGCATGAAAGCAGAGTTCTAGGGTTCATCATTTGGAACAGCAAAAATGATTGAGCACTGAAGACTTGCAATAGTGATAATCCAGCTCAGGTAGTTTCTTATTGGCAGCCTGCCTTACTGAAGCCTGACTTCCCCTTTTAATTTAAAGTGTTAATTTCCAGTATACTGAGATACAATTATACAAGTAAAATAGCTGAAGCTAAAGGAGAATCTCCTCAGAGTACTTTAAGGGCTCAATTCACTAAGCTTTATTTCCCATAGCAGGATGGAAAAAAAAAAAAAGCCTTAACTAAGGGTCCAAGAGGAATTCTATAAGACTCAGAGGACAGAGAGGGACCAAATGCAAGAAAAAAACAAAAATGATTGGTGGAAAGCTTTCCAAATACTTTTGTTAAAGCAAAAAAACACGAGCTCAGGAACTGCGATGTGAAAGCTCCGTGGAAAAAAAAAAAAGACTGAAGAGAGACCCCCATGTGGACCCGTGGTAAAGGCCATGCTGGGTATGCCCAGTATGCCAGTCTAAGATCTAGAAACTTAGACGTAAGTTTTCCATGATGGGCTCCATCCGTTGTCATCCATGCGTGAGGCCTCCCATTCTGCTTGTCCTAGGAGAAAAGATGAACCACTGTATGGAGATATTTCATGTTTTACCACTGAATCACCAATATGAAATCATGTACCCAAGAAAATGACAGGACTCTAGCACTGTCACAGCAAGAGAGACTTTTACCCAGGTGAACTTTACAACTGCACTGTCTCAGTAGAAAATGAACTTTTGCCCTGTTATACTGAAGGATACCTTATCAGATGTGCCTGTTTGCATGTTTCTGTGGCAACAGGAGCAAAGCAGACAAAGAGACTACAACTTAAGCTCATAAGCAGGAGTCATGGATGAGCCAAAGCAAGCAAAGGTCAGAAAGTCCCCCATTCTAGAGAAGGGGCAGTCAGGGATGGAGAAAATGCTGACACTGGCAGACAGCTTGGCATACAGACATGGCAGTTCTCACCCCAAAGAAATGGGGAGGGGGAAGAAGACCTGCAATGCGGCAAAGGATGCTCCATCCACCACGTGGTTATGCATGAGATTATGCATATTCATCAACTGGGAAGTATAGGAAAAGGGGCTGAAGCGAAGGACCCCCCTGAAGCAGGAAAAGGAGAGAGAGAGGAGAAAACCCAGAGAGCGAATCCTGGGAAAGCGAGAAGCTGTGCCAAAGCATCCCTGCAAACGAAAGGTGGGGAGGTAGTCAAATGCAGACCAGCACAGACACTGTTATCGAGAAGGGAGAAGACTAGGTGTGACCTGGAGATCGGAGAGACGAGGTGCCTGCTCAAGTGCAGGGAATGACACGGAATCTTGAGACCGTGAGGGGCAAGAGCAAGTCCAGACAGCTGACCAGGACCAGAGCCAGAAGCAAGTCTCCTTCCGGGATCACCTGCCTGCTCTGCCAGTACCAAGCCTCTCCCTTGCCCACGTTCTCCAGCAATCCAGTCAGAGCCTGCTTCAGAGATGAACAGAGATATCGCCTGAAGCCTAGACCAAGGGTAAGTTAGCCATAAGTGTTACTATACTAAACAGGCTAAGGTTTATGGCATGTTTGTTACCACCCATGATACAGAACTTTCTTTAAGGAAAACCGGTGCTTAGTGGCCAGGATATTAGAGACAGGAATTATTTTCTAAATATTATATCATGCCAAATCTGATAACTAAAAGTGTTTCTGAGGAGAATACATGTTGTCTTTTCCTGACTTAGGATCGCAATTAAGCTGGAAGGGCAGCTGACAGTATCTTGTGGCAGATAGATCCCTGCTCCCCTAAACTTGCTTACACATTGAAGAGCTGCCATCCCAGGAGGGGGGGGGGGGGGGGGAGAACATCCTCCTCTTGGACAGGTGGCCCATGGCCCTGAATGGGTAAAGTTACTGATGGGGTAGGTACTGCAGATCTTTGGTTGATAGAAATTTGTTTCAGAAGGCCCAGGATGCAGCATAGCATACACTGGATACAGCGATGTTGGAGGCATGGGTATCCCTGCTTGGAAACACAACAAAGTCAGGATGACTTTTTTATGGGACCGCCAACTAGATATGGCAGACAGACTGAGGTCAATATTCAGACTACTGGAGAGCAGGTAAGTTATTTGTGTAAAGTTATGTATGCAACTATATTGATATTCAATAGAATTTACTCACAAAAGATATACTTGGATAAAGTTACATGTATAACTTTATCTGGATAACTTTAGGATAGTTATTTTTCTGACCAGACTTATGTATGTAACTTCAGCTAGGTAGTGATCAATATTTGTGCTCGCTGGCTGAAATATTTAGCCTCAATCCTGGACCACCTCCAATGCTGCCTTTTTTTATCCAGATATTATACAATGTGAATCGGAACAGATATCGGATCCGATTCTGGTTCCGATTCACATCTATAGAGATGTGAATCGGAACAGATATCGGATCCGATTCTGGTTCCGATTCACATCTCTATTTTGTGTGCAGAAAATGTAACTGCTCGGCGGGAGAAATATTCAAAGCTTGGCTTATGTCCAGTTAACTCCAAAATGATAGGCAGACAATACCTTTGAATAATGACTTCTGATTTGCTAGACTGCTCGGGGCTGATGGTAATAGTTTTGTGGGAAATAAAACATGCTTATACGTATTAATACAACTGAAGCCTATTCTGCAACAATGTGTTTGCTTTTACATTTGGTGTGGGAGCTCTCAAGGATGAGTGAACTGTGTTTGTCACAGCTGCCCAAGTTATGATTTGCATTAGTTTTATTTTTAGGCTGGAAATGTCCCTCCACCTCTGTTAAAGCCAGGTATGCAAGATCTCATGTTTGTTCTGGCTTGGGCTATGGTCAGAATAAACCTGTCTGACACACTCCAAAGTCCTCTAACCAGAATAACCATAAAAGTGCACAAAACTATTAGTATAGTGGACTACATTGCAATCGAAAAAACAAACAAACACTGTTTATGAATTTATTCAAAGAAAGTTTCTTTCCCTGCAGTGTTTTTCTTTTCAGTCATTTCCTTCTACTCCTTTGGGCTTCCAACACAATCACAACCAGCCTCCTGATGGGCTACAGCTCCTTACTCAGTCATTCATAACTAAACAGGGATTATTCCTTTCCAGCTCACATAACTCAGTCATTGCAGTGACAGTTCCTGGCCAGATATCATGCACCAGGGCTCCTTCTAAAACTATGCAATCATGAAACCTAAGTCTGGCTATTAGATATCACTGTTACACAATGACAGACTCCCTCTGGCAGCACCTTCAGCTGAATGGAGAATTTAATTCGGGTACTCCCAGAGCACTTCCACAACCATCAGCCTGGCCCAAGGGACTCCCCACAAAAAAAAAAAAAAAAAAAAAAAAAAATTTAGGGGCAGATTTTCAAAGATTTACGTGCATGGGGGGGGGGGGGGGGGGGGTGTATGCGCGCCAGCCCTATTTTCAAACGGCCCGGCAGAGCATGTAAAGCCCCGGGGCTTAAAAAAAGGGGCAGGGCGAGGGCAATCTGGGGGCGGGGTCAGCTACTCCTGGCACAGCGGCTGCTGTGTCAGAGATTGTGTTCCAGCAATTGGCTGGCAGGCGCAAAAGGTAAAATAAAGATCAGGGGGGGTTAGAGTAGGGCTAGGGGGAAGGGGAAGTTCCCTCTCAGGCTACTCCGATTTCCGAGCGGCCTAGGAGGGAACAGAGGAAGCCAGCGCGGCTCAGCACGCGCAAGGTGCACAATTGTGCACCCCCTTCCGCACGCCGACCCCAGATTTTATAACATGTGCGGGCCTGCGCGCCCATATTATAAAATGGGACCTGTTATGTGCACGCGCCGGGTAGCGCGCGCGCACATATAGGCCACGCACGCTTCTTTTAAAATCTACTCCTTAATACTTTTTGCAGGTCCAAACTAATGGTGCATAAATTAAACAAATATTCCTGAAAAAAATTGGATAAAATGGCTCCCCTTGAAATTAGAGTACCTTGAGCTGAATTAAAAAGTATTAGCAAATCCAGCAGCTTGACTCACTTACAAAGGCTGAGAAAACTAATTTATTTCAAGTGGACCTCTGGAGATTACGATGTGATTCTTAAGACTTTCAATTTATACCTGATGAGTTATAGATTAAAAGTCATTTTTAACACTTTGTTACCGCACAATAAATTGCATTAGAGTTTAAAATGAAGACAGACTCGGGATCTAACACAGACAACAATGCCATCCTTACTGTCAAGCTCCTAAGAGAATGGTCCTGAGCTGTGCACTGCAGATACTTTTCCCACCATGATAGCACTCTGAAATTGCAGTTTAACTTAGCAAATACGAAAATGACACCTACAGGTATAGAGATTAAATACATCCTCGCCTACTTTTCCTTTGCAATTCAGGACCTGGTATATAGATACTCTGTAATCAGCATCACCTTAACCCCTGCAGAGTAGCATCCCCTCTTCAAACCCTCCCCCCACGAGGATCATCAAGGGGTGATACAGCCAGTGCACATCATCTACGAGAATGTCCAGAAATAACAGGGAAAATAAGCTCATTTAAATGTTATTTTCTTTTTGGAGCATATATAGCTTTGTAGCCGAGCACTTGATAGCAGAACATTTCAGTTTGATTAGTTAGTGTGAATTTTTAAGGCAAGAATTTTCAAAAATAATTTATGTAACAAAAAAAATATATAATTCTCCTCATTGCCTTTAAAAAGGAATGCTTGTACTTGCTGAACACATTGCTAGTTAAGTACAATACTCAGCTTTGCTTGCTGCAAAATATCTTGTACCCAATTTGAGATACTTAACTTAAACCATGATACAGTCTCTTCATATTGGACTAGCAAAAAGAGGCAAAATGGACTAGAAACCTATTATGCTACCTCATTTGATGTATTTATTATTGTATTTTGATGCCATAAGCCACTCTAAGTCCTTCTTGGAGGAAGGCAACAAATTGAAAATTAAATGAAATGAAAAGTACAATGTATGCTGACACTACTTACAGGTGCATTGTCATGATCCACAGAGAAGTTACATACAATCCAAGTGTCGGGGTCATTTTCAGTAAACGCTGGTATCATTCGAATGGCTGATAAATACAGCACATCCCGTTGAGACGCAGGCCACACTCTCTGCAGAAAGAAGCAATAGTCAAACTCCAAAAGCAGAATAGAGCATTTGTGATTCTATACCTGCAACACCATCTTGATTTTATGTAATGTGAGAAAGTGGAAAACATCCCAATAAATGCCAGAGACAGAATCAATATACTCTCAAGACATCTTCATGGGAGAGCATGCAGCAATCACAAAGCTCTGCAGTAGGTGGTATGTGCTGGCCTTGTTTCTGCAATTTCATTATCAGATAAAGTTTCTCAGTATTGTGCATCAAGCTTTTCCAATAGCGTGACACATAGGGGCCATGCCAGATCTTTCCCTGGTCAGAGCACGAGGGGAAGTTATCGTGCCTCCCTGCAAATAGACAAATTGAACCAGCCTCTAATACCTTTTTCACATTTGTTGAAAAGCACTAAAAAGGTGCACATTTTTGCCAGCTCTGGGATTTAGGCTGCAGCACTCTGGCGAGGGGGGATCTGGGTTTGGATCTTCAGTTTGTTGGGTCAGTGATATAAGCTCAAGAAGGGGAAGGGAGAGGAGACAGCAAATGTTATTGTGGCAGCCCCTTCTGGCCACCTAGTGGATCAGAGGGTGCATCTTGGAGACAGCATCTCCAGCTCTCAGGTTAGAGAGAATTCAGTCTCCTGTGTAGGCTATGGAAGCGGGACTGAAGAATTGCGCTACAGAAAAAGGGGAAAGACAAGAAAAAAATGCAGTTCCAAAGTTGTAAAATTATAAGAAAATTATATTAATGCCAGAAAGAAAGCCATAAAATAAGCTTGAAAGAAGCAGGGTGGAAATATCTAGTTAGTACCTCTGCTTTTAATTTTTAATTTCATGGTTAATTATTTGAAGTTTATCCTGCAAGATGCATTGTATTTTGTTTCTATTCTCTTGTGATCTGTACTATCTGACCATGTTATTCAGATGTTTGGCAAGCTGGATTAAAAACACAAAAAAAATACCTACCAGATCCAGTCCCATTAATATAGGAATTTAAATTATTTTGTAATGGGTCATTGGGAATCTAAGGGTTTCATGAATCTTCTCATTTGTCTGAATGTTTCGTTTTTAAAGTAATCTCACCACTATGCCCTTTGAAAATCTAAGCTGAGTTTATGGGATCACCTTAGTGGGATAAACAGAGCAGCAAAGCTTACATGAAGGCTTCTTCCATAGCAGAAGATTTAGATACAGACTTAATGGTCGCACGAGATACATTTCTGTCAATACATAGCATTCTGTAAGCTTCTTTCCTATCAGGTAAAATACTATGGCTACGTCAATTTCTTTAGTGCTATCTGATATTGGATTTACATTCTATTTCCCTAATAAAAATGATTTGTTTTTGCTACAGAATAAATTTATAGAACAGAATAAAAATATATTGATGCAATCAGACCAATATAGTAGTTTTTAAAAGGAAAAAGCAGAAATGCAAAACAATTGTAGCAAAGCCCTATGCAGAAAAAGGGTTCAAAATAATACAATTTAGAAGGCATGCAAGAGTTCCTGTACCTTGTGTGTTTGATAAATAATGATTGCATTATCAGCCAAAGTTTCCACAACATGGAAATTTTCAATGGTCGCTAAAAATACAAAATACAAAATATTAGCATAAAAAACATTACAAGAAGCCATTTATCTAGTAAATGTTACCATTATTTCAATTTAGATAAAAATCTGTCATATCAAAAGATACTCAAATGGTGTTATGGGGCAGAACTGTAGCCAGGCAATTTGGCCCCTATGGCCAAGTGAAAAACTGGGCCTTCACCCATTACACACAACACGAGACCATGAGTTTGGAGATTCTAGTAAAATGTCTTACTGCAATATTCAAGGACAGTGCAAGGGTATTAGGTGCTCTAGGGGAACCTTACGGACTTAAGCCCCCCAACCCTCATTACTCTCCTCCTACACAATTAAAAAAGGAAAATTAGTTTCTTACCTGATAATTTTCGTTCCTGTAGTACCAAGGATCAGTCCAGGACACCTGGGTTGTGACTCCGCACCAGTAGATGGAGACAGACTAAAACTTGTGGGCGGAGCCATATATGCCCCTGTGTCAGTCACAGCCCCTCAGTCATACGGAATGTCAAAGTAGAACACAACCAGAGCCACTAAAACGAGCTAGAAACCGCTAATAGAACGGGGAAAAACACCTCTCCTGGAAACAGACTCTCCAACCGAGAGAGCTAAACAAGCGGAACCGAGGAATTCAGAACAAAGAGCGGACTCTCCATTACTTCAGCGCAGCACTGCGGGCGGGATCCTGGACTGATCCTTGGTACTACAGGAACGAAAATGATCAGGTAAGAAACTAATTTTCCTTTCCCTGTACGTACCAGGATCAGTCCAGGACACCTGGGATGTACCAGAGCAACCTACTGAGGGTGGGAAGCAGAGAGTCCCGCTCGGAGTACCCTCTCTCCAAAACCCCCGGAATCGGTAGCCCGGACATCCAACCGGTAACGCCGGATAAAGGTATGCAACGACTTCCAGGTGGCCGCCCTACAAATCTCTCGAGGCGACACCTGAGAAGCTTCCGCCCAAGACGCTGCCTGAGATCGAGTCGAGGGAGCCCGCAGCCCCACGGGAAGAGGTTTTCCCCGCACCAAGTACGCCGAACCAATGGCCTCCTTGAGCCAACTGGCGATCGTTGTGCGTGACGCTGCGGCTCCTTTCTTTGGTCCAGAGAACAGGACAAACAGATGATCTGTGACCCGAAACGGATTAGTGACCTCCAGATATCGGAGAAGGGATCCCCGCACATCAAGCTTCCGTAACTCCCTCGCTTCTGGAACAGAGGACTCTCCGCACGCAAAAGCGGGCAACTCCACTGATTGATTCACGTGAAACGACGAGACCACTTTCGGTAGAAAGGAAGGAATCGTCCGTAAGGAAACCCCCGAATCGGAGATACGCAAGAAAGGTTCGTTACAGGACAGGGCCTGTAACTCGGAAACACGCCGTGCCGAGGCAATCGCCACCAAGAATGCCGTTTTTAAAGTGAGATCCTTAAGAGTTGCGCGTTTCAAGGGCTCAAACGGCGCCGTGCATAGAGCGGAGAGAACCCAATTGAGGTTCCAAGCCGGACAAGGAAGACGTAACGGGGGGCGAAGGTGCTGAGCACCCCGAAGGAAATGAGAAATATCCGGGTGAAGCGCCAGAGACGTACCACGGACCTTACCTCGCCAACACCCAAGCGCCGCCACTTGGACCCGTAGGGAACTGCACGCCAGACCTTTGGCCAGACCTGCCTGGAGGAACGCCAGAATGTCAGAGACGGAAGCCGAAGTGGGGTCCACCCCACGCTGCACGCACCAGTTCTCAAAGACCACCCAGACACGGACATAAGCCAGAGACGTCGACTGCTTCCTGGAACGCAGTAGCGTGGCCACCACCGCATCTGAATAACCTCTGCTCTTCAGTCGATTCCTCTCAAAAAGCCATGCTGCGAGACAGAAATGATCCGCATCCTCCAAACAGACGGGGCCCTGATGGAGCAGGGCCGCCATTCCCTGGAGCCAAAGGGGTGCCGCTACTGCCAGTTGTACGAGGTCTGCGAACCACGGCCGGCGCGGCCAATCCGGTGCCACCAAGATCACATTGGCCGGATGCAACTCTATGCGCCGCAGGATCTTGCCGATCATCGGCCACGGGGGAAACACGTAGAGCAGCACATCCGTCGGCCAGGGAAGCACCAACGCATCAACGCCTTCTGCCCCCCGCTCTCGACGTCGACTGTAAAATCGCGGGGCCTTCGCGTTATGTCACGTGGCCAAGAGATCCATGTGGGGCACCCCCCACGTTTTGCAAACGAGCAGAAATGCTTCGTCACCCAACTCCCACTCTCCGGGAACCAGGCGATGACGGCTGAGAAATCCGCCTGCACGTTGTCGACTCCCGCAATGTGAGACGCTGCTATGTTGCTGAGATGTAGCTCCGACCAGGCCATCAAGCGCTGAGCTTCCTCCGCCACCTGGGGGCTCCTTGTCCCGCCCTGGCGGTTGATGTATGCCACAGTGGTCGCATTGTCCGACAACACTCGAACTGCCTTCCCCCGCAGCAACAGCAGGAAGGCTTGCAGGCCGGGCCAGACGGACCGCTCTGGTCTCTAGGCGATTGATAGACCACTGGGCTTGCGACACGGACCATAGGCCTTGGACTGAGCTCCCCAGGCAGACCGCTCCCCAACCAGAGAGGCTGGCATCCGTGGCCACCACTGTGCAGTTGGGCACCCGAGGAGAGACCCCAGACGACAGATGCTTGGGATCCAGCCACCAGAGCAGGCTGGACCTCGCGTGTCCCGTGAGCGGAAGCGGTAGATTGAGTTCCTCCGAGACCGGCTTTCAGCGGGATAGTAAGGAGGACTGTAATGGTCGCAGATGAGCGAATGCCCAGGAAATCAGCGCCAGCGTTAAAGCCGTAGACCCTAGGACCATAAGCAAACGCAGATCTGCGGTCGGCGGAGAGACAATAAGCGTCGTACTTGAGCTTGCACACTTGTTGGTGCAACAGGAACACCTTGCCCTGCTTTGTGTCAAAGAGCTCCCAGATATTCCAAGGTCTGCGTGGGTGTCAGATGATTCTTGCTGTAGTCGATCACCCATCCTAGGGACTGCAGAAGGTGGAGGACCCTGGCTACCGCCATCCGACCCTGAGCCTCGGACTTCGCCCGAATCAACCAATCGTCCAGGTAAGGATGCACCAGGAGACCTTCTCGGCGCAGCTGCGCCGCCGCCACTACCATCACCTTCGTGAATGTACGTGGGGCCGTCGCGAGCCCGAACGGGAGCGCTCGGAACTGGTACTGCCGCCCTAGTACGCAGAACCTGAGGAAGCGTTGGAATGACGGATGAATGCCTATGAAGATATGCCTCCGTGAGATCCAGGGAGGCCAGGAAGTCACCGGGCCTTACCGTGGCGATGACTGAACGAATCGTCTCCATTTTGAAGTGAGGAATGCGAAGGCATCGATTTACCCCTTTGAGATCCAGCATCGGTCTGGACGTGCCGTCCTTCTTCGGGACGATGAAGTAGATGGAGTAACGGCCCTTGCCTTGTTGGCTGACCGGGATAGCTCCCAAGTCTTCAAAGCGTCGGATGGTGTCGAGCACAGCAGCCTTCTTCTCGGGGCCTTGCAGGGCGAGATAAGGAACTTGTCCGCTGGAGCACGAGCACAATCGAACGCGTAGCCGTGTCTTCTCACGTTGAGGACCCACTGGTCTGACGTTATGCCGGCCCATCCCTCGAAAAATGACATCAACCGCGCCCCGACGTTAGGAACGGCGTGTTGAGGCTGCGGCGAGAGATGGACCGACCACATTTCGTTGCGAAGCTTTGGCTCCTGTGATCGCCAGGGCTCGGCGAGATATGGACCGACCACATTTCGTTGCGAAGCTTTGGCTCCTGCGATCGCCAGGGCTCCCTCAGTGGCCAGAAGCTGATGGGCTCATCCCAATCCAGCCCGAAGTGCAAATCACTCCAGACTGCGGCTCAAGCCCCGGGCGGAAGCCCCAAAGGCCTTCTTCAATTGCAACTCCAAAGTACAATCCTAGAGATCCCATACGTCCGCGGTATCCGGCATTGGGATGGGAGTGCGCTTCGGGACTGCTGACGTGGAAGAGTCCACATTAGGGACCCGCAACACCTCCAAGGCCTCCTCAGGCAGAGGGTAAAACTTGTCCATTGCCGTGGAGAACCTTCAGCCCCAAGACCAGGATGTCCTTGTCCCAATGCCGCAGGTCCATAGCCAAGAGAGGGACCGGGAAGGTGGTAGAGGGCCACGCAGAACCGACCCACCCTGAATCCACGGAGCCTCCTCCAGCCTCCCCCGGAGGCGCGAGATCCCTAACTCTTCCAGAATGACGGGAAGGAGAACAGCTGGATAACCCTGGGAACTGGTAACTGCCACTTCGGACGTCCGGTGCTAATGCCTGGCTCTGGGCGATGGGTGCCTGTCACTCTCTGCCCCCCTCGGGGGCGGGGACGAGTTCTCCGAGCCCTCCTGAGCCGAGGACGAGACCGAGGACTCCCAATCGTCCAGAGGTGGAATGGTCCTCAAAACCTTTTAACTCGCGGCCCTCCGGCCGGGGCCTACCGTTTGCCGTTCCTGAAGCCTAGAAAAAAAAAACGGCGCTACGAGACCCCCAGCCGTTAAACGTTTGCGTGGCATACGGGCCCTAAAAAAAAAAAAAAAAAAAAAAAAAGCAGCGTATGGCCCAACGACTCCTGCCCCCTTTCCTGAGGGACCTGCGGGAACTGAGGGACGCAGAGGGAACCGTTGAGGAGAAGTGGAGGCGACAAATTTCTGCCCCCCCCCGAAGGTTCCGGCCGCTATCGGGACCGCTGCCGACTGGGGCTGCAAAAACAACTGCCCCTGCCGTGATCGGGACCGCTGTAGACCGTGGCGGCAAAATGGCCGCCCGAGCCGCGATTGGGACCGCTGCCAACTGCAGCAGCAACAAATGCTGGTCTAGCTGCCTCAGTTTCCACAGCACCGGGCGAATGACCCGCCGAGCCGACCGCCGAAGGAGGGGCCACCCGCCGCTCAGGCCCCCGCCGTGTCCCGCGCCATTTCGCGGCCGCCGAAGGGGGCCCCCTGCTTCTCAGGCGCCTGCCGTGGCCAAAATGGCCGCCACTGCCGCACGGAGCGGGAAGAGCTCTTGGGGCCTTTCTTTCGCGGCGGCGATCGCACGGGTCACGAATGAGCCCGCCCCCCCCCCAAGGCGCCACGGACGATCCCTCACCGCCCGGGAACCAGCGCGCGTGCCGAACCACCGGCCCGGCAATCGAGCCGCAAGTCAAGCCGGCGAAAAAACGGCGCGAAACGGGGCCCAAGGACCGCAGTAGGGAAGACACACCCCCAATAAAATTCAGCGAACGGCCGCCCCCCCCCACCGCCAGCGGCGCCCCCCCACCGGAGAGCGGCGACGCAAGACGAGAGAGAGAGAGAGAGAGAGAGAGAGCCGGCACAAATAAAACAAACACGTCTTTCTTTTTTTTTTTTTTTTTTTTTTTTTTTACAACAAACAAACCTGTCGCTGTCCACAGTCCTGGAGCCCTAATCCAACAGGGGGAGTGAACCGGGCTCCCCGGTGTCACCCCTGACGCTGCTACTAAGAAAGCCGGGTCCTCGACCCTAGCAGCGGCCTCAACCAGGGGGGGTAGTCCCCTCAGGACCTCACAACCCCCCTGGGAGGCAGGGCGGACGGAACGACAGTGACAATTTGGTAAACAGAAAACAAATTCAAAAATTCAAGATTAAAGCACCCTGGCCGAAAACTGGCCTAACAACCAAGAAAAAAGGAACCGACCCTGACGGAGTACCAAAACCAGGGCAGGAAGGAGCTGTGACTGCACCTGCACCATCTACTGGAGACAGAGTAAGACTGAGGGGCAGTGACTGACACAGGGGCATATATGGCTCCGCCCACAAGTTTTAGTCCGTCTCCATCTACTGGTGCGGAGTCACAACCCAGGTGTCCTGGACTGATCCTGGTACGTACAGGGAATTAGGCATTTATAATAGATTTTACATGAAAGAATATTCAAAGTACAGTTTTCTGAAGTAAAAATATCACTTACAATAGGAATATTATATTTATATGCACTTGCTGTGGTGTCAACCAGAAAACCCTATAAAAAAAGCAAATCACACTTGGAACCCATGTATTAGGCCTACTTTAATGTACCTTGGCCCTCATAAATCCACGAGAAAACAGTTACAATACAATAAGAACATAAGACCTGCCATACTGGGTCATACCAAAGGTCCATCAAGCCCAGTATCCTGTTTCCAACAGTAGCCAATCCAGGTCACAAGTACCTGGTAGGATCCCAAGGGGTAGATAGATTCTAAGCTGCTTATCTCCTAACCTTTGTACTCTTTGAAAGAGTAAACCACCAATTAAGGTTTACTCATTTCACGCCACTCATTTCATAAATCTCTTATTTCTCCCCTCAGCCATCTTCTCCAGGCTTTTGTCCTAACTTCTTTAGCCTTTACAAAACATAAGAACATAAATGCCATACTGGGTCAAACCAAGTGTCCATCAAGCCCAGTATCCTGTTTTCAACAATGGCCAATCCAAGTCACAAGTACCTGAGCAAGTACCCAAACATTAGATAGATCACAAGCTACTATTGCTTATTAATTACTATAATAGTTTATGCATTTAACTTCTAGGAATTTATTCAAACCTTTTTTAAACCCAATAACACTAACTGCTGAAACCACCTCCCCTGGCAATGAATTCCAGAGTTTAAGTATGCGCTGAGTGAAAAAGAATCTTTGATTTATTCTAAATGAGCTATTTGCTAACTTCATGTGTGACCTTTTGATATTGGAATAGCTCCTCTATTGTTTCTATGTAATACTTTATAATACTGGTTTGACACGATGTGAAAAGTCAATTTTTTAGGACGACACAAAAAATAGAAATTAATATTGATTATGGTCTCCCTTTCTTTATATTGAGACATTAAGGCATCTTGATATTAATATGATAAAAGTGCATGAAATGCAAGTCTGACTTGTGAGCACTGGGGTGGTATGATGGTCCTTAAATTCATAAGTAAATATTGATATGCACAGCGTTGAAGTTTTTTCAAAATTCTAAACACCACGTATTTCAATATAGTTTACTGTACTCGTGGGGTTACCCATTAAGAGATCTTTTGTATTTAGTCTTCAATTACCCCAATATTGACTGGGTAAATGTATCATCGGGACACGCTAGAGAGATAACGTTCCTGGATGGAATAAATGATAGCTTTATGGAGCAATTGGTTCAGGAACAGACGAGAGAGGGAGCAATTTTAGATCTAATTCTCAATGGAGCACAGGACTTGGTGAGAGGTAACGGTGGTGGGGCCGCTTGGCAATAGTGATCATAATATGATCAAATTTGATTTAATGACTGGAAGAGGAACAGTGTGCAAATCCAAGGCTCTTGTGCTAAACTTTCAAAAATGAAAAAAATTGTTAGGAAAAAACTGAAAGGAGCAGCTACAAAAGTAAAAAAATTTGCAAGAGGCATGGTCATTGTTAAAAAAAAATAAATAAAAAAAAATACCATTCTAGAAGCACAGTCCAGATGTATTCCACACATTAAGGTGGAAAGAAGGCAAAACGATTACTGGCATGGTTAAAAGGGGAGGTGAAAGAAGCTATTTTAGCCAAAAGATCTTCATTCAAAAATTGGAAGAAGGATCCAAAAGAAGAAAATAGGATAAAGCATAAACGTTGGCAAGTTAAATGTAAGACATTGATAAGATAGGCTAAGAGAGAATTTGAAAAGAAGTTGGCCGAAGAGGCAAAAACTCACAGTAAAAACTTTTTAAAATATATCCGAATCAGAAAGCTTGTGAGGGAGTCAGTTGGACCGTTAGATGATCGAGGGGTTAAAGGGGCACTTACAGAAGATAAAGCCATCACGGAAAGCTTAAATGATTTCTTTGCTTCGGTGTTTACTGAAGAGGATGTTGGGGAGGTACCCGTAATGGAGAAGGTTTTCATGGGTAATGATTCAGATGGACTGAATCAAATCACGGTGAACCTAGAAGACATGGTAGGCCTGATTGACAAACTGAAGAGTAGTAAATCACCTGGACCGGATGGTATACACCCAGAGTTCTGAAAGAGCTAAAAAATGAAATTTCAGACCTATTAGTAAAAATGTGTAACCTATCACTAAAATCATCCATTGTACCTGAAGACTGGAGGATAGCAAATGTAACCCCAATATTTAAAAAGGGCTCCAGGGGCGATCCGGGAAACTACAGACCGGTTAGCCTGACTTCAGTGCCAGGAAAAATAGTGGAAAGTGTTCTAAACATCAAAATCACAGAACATATAGAAAGACATGGTTTAATGGAACAAAGTCAGCATGGCTTTACCCAAGGCAAGTCTTGCCTCACAAATCTGCTTCACTTTTTTGAAGGCGTTAATAAACATGTGGATAAAGGTGAACCGGTAGATGTAGTATACTTGGATTTTCAGAGGCGTTTGACAAAGTTCCTCATGAGAGGCTTCTAGGAAAAGTAAAAAGTCATGGGATAGGTGGCGATGTCCTTTCGTGGATTGCAAACTGGCTAAAAGACAGGACAACAGAGAATAGGATTAAATGGACAATTTTCTCAGTGGAAGGGAGTGGACAGTGGAGTGCCTCAGGGATCTGTATTGGGACCCTTACTTTTCAATATATTTAGAAATGATCTGGAAAGAAATACGACAAGTGGGATAACCAAATTTGCAGATGACACAAAATTGTTCAGAGTAGTTAAATCACAAGCAGATTGTGATAAATTGCAGGAAGACCTTGTGAGACTGGAAAATTGGGCAACCAAATGGCAGATGAAATTTATAGAAGGACTAGGGGGCATTCCATGAAGTTAGCAAGTAGCACATTTAAGACTAATCGGAGAAAATTCTTTTTCACTCAACGCACAATAAAGCTCTGGAATTTGTTGCCAGAGGATGTGGTTAGTGCAGTTAGTGTAGCTGGGTTCAAAAAAGGCTTTGATAAGTTCTTGGAAGAGAAGTCCATTAACTGCTATTAATCAAGTTTACTTAGGGAATAGCCACTGCTATTAATTGCATCAGTAGCATGGGATCTTCTAGGTGTTTGGGTAATTGCCAGGTTCTTGTGGCCTGGTTTGGCCTCTGTTGGAAACAGGATGCTTGGCTTGATGGACCCTTGGTCTGACCCAGCATGGCAATTTCTTATGTTCTTAATGTGGATAAGTGCAAGGTGATGCATAAAGGGAAAAATAACCCATGCTATAATTACACAATGTTGGGTTCCATACTAGGTGCTACAACCCAAGAAAGATCTAGGTGTCATAGTGGATAACACATTGAAATAGTCGGTTCAGTGTGCTGCGGCAGTAAAAAAAGCAAACTGCGAAAACGAAAATCATGCTTCTCTCACCCCAAAGACATCCCAACACTATCCCCCTGCCTCTCCCCCATTCTCATTCAATCCCATTCACCCAACAGGTACGAGACCTTGGGGTCATCCTGGATAATCACATATGGTGGGACAGCACAGTGCAGTGCAACTCCTCTTCCTAAGCTCCGCCGCTACTCTTCTTTCTAAGGCTCCGCTGGCGCGTGTTTCCTCTTAGGCCCCGCTGGCCATGCTGCCAATTCTGGTGAGGCCACACTGCTTTTGATGGCTGCAGCAGGCAACATCTTCCCTTCTGCATCACAGCGCTATGGCACCCTTTGGATAGCAGCACCTATGGCCAAGGCCATATTGGCCAAAGGCATGTTACAGCTCTGGTTTGGTGTCAGCTTTTTTCTCAGTTTACATTTAATTTAATAAGAGTATTTTTTTCAATAGTGGAAGTGTTTTAGGGGAAAAAAGGCAGCATGAGGTTTTTCATCTTTCTTATAACAAAAGCTACCCTTCTACTCATGCAAACTAAAATTTTACCATGAGGGATTGGCAGCAGCCACAAAGACTTTGAAAGGCCACAACCTCTATTCTTTATGGACAAGTGTACCATGTAATCCGTACATGGAGTCACTCCCTTGGACTCTTCCTCTCCTCTGTTGGCTGCTGTGAACAGTGTACTCAGACTATACACAGATTAAAATGTTAAATACTACTGGAGGCCCAACGCCAGCAGTAAATGAATATGTTGTATTTGTATTAGAAGCATGGTTGTAAGCTTCAGCAGCATTGCCCACAGATCTATACTACAGCATTACTTTTTTACATATATGTTTGTCTTGATTAGATTGTAAACTCCACAGAACAGGGAAATATTTTTCATATGTATCTACACAACACTTCATGTGTATAATAGCACTTTAAAACCAAATAGTTATTGTAATAGCCATAGTCCTTTCTGCAGGAACTATTGGGATGTTATACGAAACTGGAAGATTTCAACTGCATTTATGACTTGAGCCATTCTTTTAAATTTAGATATGAAAGGGACAGTAGTATAATTTGCAATTGTACCAAATATTGACTACCCTATGCACTATAAAATATGCAATCACCTCTCAGAATAACAAATATTCAGGGGTCCCCTTGTTTCAAGTAAACTTAAATTGCACTTAAAGTGAAAGAAACAATATAAGAGAAACTAGGCTATATTCCCTTGCAGACTATCAGGCAAAAACATTCAAAAAAACAGTCAAAGGAAAAGGAATGAGCTAGTCCAGATCTTCCCTTTGTATCAAGGGAGAACATGCGGGCCATCCCCCGTTTTAGAGGAGGCCCTGGGAGCAAAACAGAATCCGAATCAGGGTACAGCTGTTTTTGTGGGTGTGTGTGTGTGTGTGGGGGTGGGTCCCGGAGCTCCAGATTCCAATGGAAGCCTAACCATCCGAAAATATTAAGGAGCTGAAAACAGCCAGGAGCCATGGAGCAGATAACAGAGGAAGATTAGCCTGGGGGGGGGGGGGGGGGAAGGGGTCGGAAACATCCCCTTCCTGCAGGCTAACGAAGGATGTGTAGGAAAGTGACACATACGGTTGAGAAACAAGGTATAAACATCCCGGGGAGGGGAGAGAGGGAGAAGGTCAGAGAACCCTCCGGAGACTGAACGGGGGTTACGGCTGGCGGGGAAACCAGTAAAAACGGGCTCCCCAGCTTGTTCCCACCCTGAAGCTGAAGAGAAAACCTCCCCCAAAATGTCCGCTGTTCCCGCCATTATCACTTTTTTCTATTTTTCAAAGGGAGGCTTTGTATGATTGAAGCAACCAGTAATGGTGCTCTGATTGCGATGAAGGCACAATTTCAGAAAGCAGGAATGCAGATAGTGAACTACGGGTTGTAATATGGACTTGGAAATGAGCACAATCAGAATTTGAGAACATGATAGTGAGTACTCTCTTTAAGAAAATCAGATTTGATATGCCAAAATGTTTAAATTCCCCTGATGAAGCCAGATGGGTGGTGAAACATCGAGGCCTCCATGTTGGGATGTATCAGCTTATGAGGATCTGCTATACAGCTGCGAGAACATAGACATTTGTGAGAACAAGTGGGAGTGTCTGTTTTTGGAAGATTTAATATACAGCTGAGAAAACACGGACACTTGGGAGAACATTGGGGTGTAATTTAGCCAGTCTTGCTGTCTGAATATTTTTGAGAAACAGTATGTTTGGGAATTGTGAAGTCAATGTTTGATATGATAGAAATATTTTAAAAGCGGTGACTTTATTAAAGTGCCAGTGTGTTTAATTTTAGAAAGATTTTTGTAGAAAACATTCTTCTGGTGTGGTTTTAGAAATATGTATGTGAAAGAAATGGAATAATAAAAGAGAAAAACGTGACAAGAATTATTATGTATCCTCATGATTTTTTTTTATATTGTGTAAGAAATAAGTGATCTGTCTTTTGCTGATTGTACATATATACACACAGTCCTTGACTGAGGAAGAGATTTATAAGTAGTTTTGTTTTATATATATATAAAACAAACAAAAAAAAAAATATACACACACACACACATACCACTCCTTTGGAAACAATGCTAAAATTCTGACACTGTAAGCTTTCATTAACTACCCCAATAGACCCAACCTCCCACTGTTTCTAGTTTGGTCATAGCAAAAAATAGTCCTAATGCTGGGAGCCATGCACTAGGAATCCTTCTGAGAACCCTGTACCCTGGAATACAGCTGTGGGCTGTATTCCATAATCACAAATATATATTCCAGGGTACAGGGTTCTCAGGAGGATTCCTAATGCATGGCTCCCAGCATTAGGACTATTTTTTGCTATGACCAGACTAGAAACAGTGGGTGGTTGGGTCTATTGGGTAGTTAATGAAAGCTTACGGTGTCAGAATTTTAGCATTGTTTCCAAAGGAGTGGTACGAAAAAGGAGAAAGGAGGAGCTACTAGGCCAATATCCCACTCCCATCCCTCACGCTTCATTCAGGCAACTTTTCTTGCATGTGCAAGTCAGAAAAATGTCCAATATACAACACAATTTTATCTATTTCTAGCCTCCATCATCATCACTTTTCTCCCAAGAGACCTTCAATAACTTATAAAAATTATTTTCAGTGTAAAGAAAGATGTATAGAGCAGCAATTGGTTTGGGCTAGAAATGTCATCTTACTTTCCCAGTCATTGCGAACATCAACGTTCCAGAAGTAATGGCAGACTTCATGCCCTGTAACACCTTTAACAGAATGTGTGGCTTTTAAAGGATCCAGAACTATTCCATTTTCTTCCACTTCTCTTCTGTATACCTGAAATACAACAAAAGACAAGATCATGTACTGCCCAGTGTAAAGAACAAAGCAGGCTCGGTATGCAAAATTATCCTACTTTTTGCCTTGAGAGGCTTCTTTTTGAAATAGATCATATTAAAAAGGCCAATTGAAAACACTAAATCAGAATTATAGGAAAGAAAAAGTTAAAAAAATTAAAACAAGGAAGAAAAAACCCCAAAATATAAACTAAAGCTCTTAGATGTATTTCTTCAGTGACAACAGGTAAGGGTATTTTGGTTTTTCTTTATATTTATTGGAAAATATTTGGTGAACAGGGATCTAAATGAATAAAAATGTTAGACAATGATAGAAGGTCCAGGATCAGCATCTTTTTGGACTTCTACACAGAATCTGGAACAAATTTGTGGAAGAGAACTCACAGAGGTCCTGCTGAAATGGCTGTACTAAGGACCACCCTATGCTGTCAAACAGCAGCACCAGAAGTAATTCTATGGAGAGTTGCATCTTGCTCTCTGACTGATGCATGAGCACAGGATGCAACCTGTGTTATGTAAGTGTAAGAGAGAAACCTGGGACAGGAGCATAGGTCATGAATCAAGTATGACGACAAGATGAAAGCTAGAGAAGAGAGATACTTCATATAGTAAGAAAAAAAAATAAGATCAGGCCACAATAGCATTACCTTCATTTCCCCTTCTTCTACTACTAATTGCCAATTGGCATCCCCTCCTACATCCTGCAGGGAATACGTCATATGATTCTGCACCATCTCTTCCACCTAGAAAAACACAATTATTAAAATAAGATGCATAGAAGCAGATTTTGTATATAACATAACTGAGTACCAAGTAAGAAATGTTTACAGTTCTTTATATTTTGGTCATTCACTGTAATTGTATATATATTTGTGAAAATCAAATATATAATTTGTATAAAATACCTTGTGAATATAATGTATTCTAATCTTAAAGATTCATTTATATTGGAAAGTATCAAATGTGATGTGCTGCCCTTAGGACTCCCTAAATCACAAATAACCTGGCACCATAAATACCTGGTCTATAATTTAAGATGATTTTCCTAAATCAGAGGTTTTCAATCCAGTCCTAGCCAGTCAGGTTTTCAGGATATCCACAATGCATATGTATCAGTTAGAGCTGCATATAATAGAGGCAGTACATGCAGATCTATCTTATGCACATTCACTGTGGATATCCAGAAAACCTGACTGGCTAGGTGTGTCCCAAGAACAGGGTTGAGAGCCACTGTTCTAAATAAACACACTGGGGCCGATGCAATAAAACGCGTGGAAAGCGGGCGCTGAAAAGTCAGCGCCCACTTTAAGGGGTGCCATGCTATACCCGAATTAGCTACCTTAGCACCTTCCTTGCTAATGCGATCCTGCCACGGCTGCCTGTTACGAAAACAGACTCCGGTAAACTCTGCATCGGTTTTCATAACCGGCCGTCTGCCAGTAATGCAAATGGACACGAAGTTTTACGGTGTTAGTCTTCATAACTTCGCGGTCTGCAGAGATTTTTTTTTTTCAGTAAAAAAAAAGTACAGAAAAGCAGTTTTTTCTGCTTTTCTGTACTTTTTTTTTTACATGCGCTCAGCTATTAACATCTGCTCCAGGCAGGCGTTAATATCCGAGAGCTAAATGTGCGTCTGAGACGCACACTTTTTTTTTTTAATGCGGAAGTGAATGAGTAATAGCCTCATCCACATGCATTTGCATG
Source organism: Rhinatrema bivittatum (assembly GCF_901001135.1). Lineage (NCBI taxonomy): Eukaryota > Metazoa > Chordata > Amphibia > Gymnophiona > Rhinatrematidae > Rhinatrema > Rhinatrema bivittatum. The sequence continues at coordinate 690,239,409 of NC_042615.1, forward strand.
TGATGAGCGCTATTGCATTCACTCCACAAACATGCGTTAAATAGGCGCTAATCCCACTATTGCATTAGGGGTGGATTAGCGCCTATTTAACCCGCGTCCGGGTTATACAGTGCGCTCGGCTGAGCGCACTCTATTGCATCGGCCTCATAAATAGGCAAATGCTACCTGCCAAGTAAAGAGCAGAGGGAAAAAATGGAAACACTATTACAGTATAAGTTAAAGCAAATACTTAATACAGCCAATTTAAAAGTACATGATTATCACTGAAAATATATATTTATTTAGATTAATAAAGCTAATGTGCTCTAGGGTTGGACTGTATAAATGCAGGAAGAATGTGCCACAATTCTACAAGGATAGTTATAGACTATATGCACTAACTTTCTATATTTAACAAGCTATATTTCCTCAGAAAACTAAATACACATCTATTTATGAACATGCTATTGAAACTTTCTTCTCTCATGAATGTATGCAAGAAATTGAAAGAATTGCAGATTGCTCTGAGGGCTGAATGATCCCTGTGATGAGTCTGGCAACACAGACAAAGCTCTGAATTCTTACTATAATCTGTGACATGCTTCTTAGGAATTTTTCACAGCTGGGAGAAAAATGAAGATAGGATACAAAAAATTGGATTGTACTATATGTGAGCTGGTTTTTGGAGGAAATTATAGTTTTCAGCTAAACAAAATGAAGAGAAAAAAAATATAAAAATAATTTCAACATTTTATAGCAACAATTCACTGTAGTTTGTCAATATTTAAAACTAGCTAAGCCTATGTGTTTCATGCTAGCAATTACTGAAACCTAGGAAATAGGAAGGAGCACATATAACTACTTTCTATTTGTTCCCATCTTCTTCCATGAGTAGTAGCAGCCACCCACCAGAAAACAGCTGCTATGTACAAATCTTCAGCTATGTCCTGGTTTAAAGCTTTGTAACCCTAAGTTTGTCCGGTGGCATGAGAAGATGTAGCTTCATTGTAACCCTTCTAGGGTAAAGGTACTTCACAAAATGAGAACAGCTTTACTTATTAACACCGCATACACCTTTTGGAAACATTTATGCTACCTACAAAAAAAATTCAACAAAGATGAAAAGCTGTTTTGAATTTAAAAAACAAACCAACACATACAGCATTACTCCATATACCGGTATATACACACACAACTTATGGCACAACACAGATTGCCCTAAAAATATATGCCAACAACTTGCTGTTTTAATTTACTTACATCATTAAAGGCAAATACTATTGCTCCTCTCTATACAAAAACTGTACCTCACTTACAGCAAACTGAAGTCATATCCCTCAAACTAATATTTCTACTGTATTTAGCATAGCAGGCAAATTCTATGAAACATTCTAATGTCTCACATGTTTAAGAAGAGGAAGCATTGTATATACCTACAGAACACAGGATAGATACAAGATGAACCAATAAATACTGAATTAAATACTTATGACAGCTCCCATTTCATATCTACATCTAGGTGTGGATGGCCCCATGGTAAGTGATACTCTGTACTTATACAATGACTGAGCCAAATAAGGTCAGAATATGCTGTTTATTGTTAGTACTTCCAACACAAACAAGCAGACAACTTGCTCAGCTTTCTGATTTCAATGTTTTTATACTGGATGACGGTCTCTGGAGAAGAGCAAGAACACTACCACTATCAATGAGTGAGAGGGGCATGTGGTGCTAAAGTAATTTGTCTTACAGAAAATCAGTGTGAAAGCCAAACCAATGGAGTCCTTGGATGTATAATGCAACTTCTAGAACAAGGGTTCTTAACTCCTGACCTTGAGGGCTACAAACATGTGTGATTCTTACAGTAACCAAATTGTAACTGTTATATGACTGATGTATACAAAAAAAAAATCTTAATTATATAAAAAAAATATATACAAATTATAGAAATGTATCTGATGAATATTCATTTTGGTCATTCTGACAACCAAGTCTGCTGTGGACCGTGAGGACTGGAGTTGAGAATGGAGCAAAGAAAACCATATTGTGTAAGAATGACATCATGCACCGGTCGCCAGCTAAGTGGGCAGTACATGAAAAAATAGTGTAAAAATTGTTTTAGTATATGGGGGTCTAAGGCTATGTCTCATTTTCCACTAACCTGTTTCACACCTGGAATAGTGGCAACAAGGAGGTACTGCTAACCAGAGGTCTATTTCAATAGTACAATTTTACTAAACAAACATACTTTTTGTCCCGAAAAATGGATCATGTATACACAGTGCTTGCCAAAAGTCTTCACACCCTTGTACTTTTTCACATTTTGCAGTCTACAACACACAGGTCAAATGCATTATTGTAGGAGTTTGTTTCACTGTTCTACACAAAATACTCTACACTTTCATCATGAAAAAACAATTATAGAAATACTCCAAAAATAATTAATAAAAATAAAGTTGATTACATAAGTCATCACACCCATTGCTATAGCAAACTCAAATTAGCTCCAGTTCAAAAAATTGCCTTAAGACCCATAATAAAGTTAAATGGAACCTATTTGTATCCAAGCATATTAACTGAGCTGATATGAATACTCCTGGATAAAGAATCAAGCTGTTTCTGTTTTATGAAGTGAATTTGAAGCAAAGGCCAAAACAGTGTATTTGGATTTCCAGAAATCACTTCTTAGGAAATTAAAAGTAATAGGATAGGAGGCAGTGTCCTACTGTGGATTAGGAATGGATTAAAAGATAGAAACCAGAGAGTAGATCTAAATGGTAAATTTTGCCAATGAAGAAAGGTGAATAGTGGAGGGCCCCAGGGATCCATTCTGGAACCACTGCTTTTTAATATATTTATAAATGACCTAGAGATTGGGAACAAGTGAGGTGATCAAATTTGCTGATGGCTACTAAACCTGTGGATGGCTACATGTGGCTTTCTTTAAATAATTATAAAAAAGATTTGCAGATGATAAAATTATTCAAAGTTGTTAAATCACAAGAGGACTGAGAAATTGTACGAGAAGCTTGCAAAACTGGGAGACTAGGCATGCAAATTGCAAATGAAATTTAATGTGGACAAATGCAAAGTGATGCATTTAGGGAAGAATAACCCAAATAATAGCTACACAATGCAAGGTTCAACATTAGGAATCACCATTCAAGAGAAGGATCAAGGCTTCCACTATGTTGAAATCTTCTGCCCAGTGTGCAGCAGCAGCCAAGAATGCAAATAGTATGCTAGGAATTATTATGAACAGAGATCATCATAATGCCTCTGTATTGCTCCATGGTGTGACATCTTGTGTGCAGTTCAAGTCACATCTCAAAAAAGATATAGCAGAATTAGAAAAGGTAGACAACCAAAATGATAAAGGGAATGGAATGATTCCCCTATGAGGAAAGGCTAAATAGGTTAGGACTCTTCAGCCTGGAGAAAAGATGACTGAAGGGAGATATAATAGAGGTCTATAAAATGAGTGGCTTGGAACAAGTACATTTCAATCGGTTTATTCTTTCAAAAAGTAAAAGACTAGGAGATACAATGAAATTAATAGGTGATGCATTTAAACTAATAAGCTGTAATTAAGCTCTGGAATTCATTGCCAGAGGATGCAGTGAAAACATAGTATAGCTGCGATTAAAAAAGATTTGGGCAAGTTCGTGAAGGAAAAGTCTATAAACTATTAAAGTAGAGTTGCAGAAATCCACTTCTTATCCTTGGGATAAGCAGCATGGAATCTACCTACCTCTTAGGATTCTGCCAGGTACTCATGACCTGGATTGGCCAAGGTTGGAAATAGGATACTGGAGGCTTGATGGATCTTTGGTCTAAATCAGTATGGCAAATCATATGTACTTACGGCAAGCAAAGAGTTGCCAAAAGAACTCCAGAATATTATTATTCAAAGGTATAAATTGGGAAAAGGTCATAAGAAACTGTTAATGTATTTGGATAACCCTTGGGGCACCGTCAGGCCACTCACTGTAAAATGAAACAATTTAGTACTAACAAGATAACACTGTCACAATCAGGCTGTCTCTCCAAAGTGGCTCGCGGGAATGACGGCTACTACCTGGAGATAATACCCTTATTCAATAAACACACACGGTTAATGCGACTCCAACATTGCTCTAAGCTTCAACGGCAAGAGGAAATGTGGAAAATAGGATTTGCATTCACAGAAAGCAGGGAGTAGCTTGCTTGTTACGGCTGTTACTACCCCAAACCAAATAAGCCTGATATTTCACTTTCAATGCATAACCAGCATAGCTCTCTCCTTCAACAGCAGGGGGAATGAAGAACCACCAAGGACTGAATTACACAGTCTGGGTAAACAAATAAGCATGGGTGTAGCTTGCTTATTGCGGCGGTTACTACCCCTAACTAATTAAGCTAGATATTTCACTTAGGTGCAGCTCCAACACTGCTCTCTACATTAATGGAGGGGGTGGAAGGGCAATAGAACCAAAAGGTTACTAAGAGCCAAGAGTAAAAGATAAGTATGAGAAAAAAAAAGTGCGAAGCTTGCTGGGCAGACTGGATGGCCTTTTGGTCTTCTTCTGCCGTCATTTCTATGTTTCTACAAGGAGATGTGGGTTAAGGAAACTGCTATAAAAGATCACTATGAGGCCAAAGATTACTTTAAATAACTACAGTGGTGTCTGGCTGAAAAATTTTGACTGTTCAATAGCTTCAAGATTACTCCGCAAACATTGTGGCAAGAAGGAAATTACTGTTAAAGAAAAGCCATATGATGTGCTACATAATATTTGCAAACAAACACTTAGGGGACACTGCAAGTATACTGGAGGTGGTTTTGTGGTCTAAGATCAACGTGGAATGTTTTGGTCTCAATTCTAAGTAATGTGTGTGGCATAAAATAAACTGTACATCACCCTAATACCATCCCTATAATAAAGCATGGTGATGACAGCATTATGTTGCGAGGATGCTTTTCAACAGCAGGGAACAGGGAGGCATGTGAAAACTGAGGAAAAAATGGATGGTGCAAAGTACAAGCAGATTATAGAAGAAAACCTGTTTCAAGCTGCCTTAGATTTGAGACTGGGTATAAGATTCACCTTTCAACAAGACAATTATCCTAAACAAAGAAAGTGAATGTCCTTGAACGGCACAATAAAAGCCCTGACCTGAATCCAATAGAGAATCTGTAGCAAGGCTTGAAGACTGCAGTCCACAGAATTTCCAGGCAATTTGAAAGAACTTGAGCTCTTCTGTCAATAAAAATGGGTAAAAACTGCACCTTCCTTTTGTGCAAAGTTGGTAGATATTTATCCTAAATGACTCCTGATTGCTACTGCTGCAAAAGGGGATTCCACCAAGAATTGAGTCAAGAGGTATGAAGAGAATCAATACTTTTTTTTCCATTCTTAATTACTTTTGCAATGTTTCTATAATAGTTTTTTTCAGGATGAAAGTGGAGTATATGTTGTGTAGATCAGTGAAAAGCTATTACTTAAATGCATTCCAATACGTACTATTTAGAGAGCAGAATTAAAAAAAAAAAAAAGTACAAAGGTGTTTTTGCAAGGCACTGTACATTTTAGAATCAGATTCTTGAATAGATGATCCATGCTCTAAAAATGATACCGTAAGGCATGCTACTTCAAAAAGAAATGGTAATATGACACCAACTTAAAGCAAAGTTGCCTACCTGTAACGTGTTCTCTGCAGACAGCCGAATAAATCAGCCACACAAGTGGTGATGTCATCTTGATGAAACAGGGATGGAAAAGCTCTCTGAAAGCTTGGAAAACCCTAGGTTTTCCTGAGTGTGCTCAGGCCTTCCCACGCAGTTGCCCAACTCACAAGCCTCCTCAGTCTTTATTGTATCATAACCAATTCTTCAAATTTTAAGGGGAGGTAGGAATGATTGTGTGACTGATTTATCCAGTCTATGGAGAACCCCTATTACAGGTGAGCAACTATTCCTTCTCCATTGGAAAACAGAATAAGAACTTAAGAAATTGAGTACTTTGACAACACTATCGATTAGCAGTCAAATTAAATGAAAAATTAGAGTATCACAGATTTATCATTACAACCCACTATAACTTGAGGCTGCAAGTTAGAGTCGAGGAAAATAAATAAGGTTTTAAGATCTGCCTGATCAAACCAGTTATCTAGATGGTAAGTGTTCTCTAAGCTGTAATGTTATGTAAAAGTATGTATAGAAGACCAAATGACCGCCTTACAACTATCTTCCACAGAAGTAGATTGACAATGATCCAAGGAACCTGTGGTAGTGTAACCTGATATGCCTTTACCTTACTTTGAAGATGAAGTCCTGATTGATAGTACTGGTAGCAATAAGTGATTCAATCAGATATCCAAGTTGATAGAGGTCTCTTTATAATTAATACCCCTTGCTTAACTGAGCTGAACAAAACAGTTGTGAAGCCTTTCTGTAAGTCACTGTTCTTTCCAAGTAGAATAATAAAGCACTTCAGCTGTCCAACATATGAAGAGCTCATTTGTCCTTATGGGCATATCTGGGAGCTCTCCGGATTTGGTCCGGAAACTCCGGAATTCTAAAAGAATTACCGGGTCTCCGGGCCAATACCGGAAATCTCCGGGTGCTGCAGCAAAACCAATTTGCTTGGAACCAGAAAGAAGAAAGGAACGCCATTGGTCTTGCATGGCTGAAAAAGGACGAACTTGACAGTGATTTCTACCATCTCCAGATCTTTTTAACTTTGCTTCATGTCATCACCTGCTCCTGCATAGCCTGTTTCCTGTATCCAGCCACTTGCCCACCCCATCCTGTTTGCCTTGGCCAATAGACATTGCGATTTCCTGCCCGTGCATTAAATGAGGAGTAAGAAACAGGTAGCATCCACTTCCGCAGCACAGGAGGAGAAGGAAGAGGCTGCTGCTCCAGGAGCCCAAAGTTAGAGTCTGCTGATGCTAGTGTGTTTTGAAAGGGGGGGAGAGAGAATGAATGAGCATGTCTGTGAGAGTGAGTGTGTATTTGTATAGGAAGAAGATCTGAGAGTATATGTGAGTAGGAGAGAATTGAGGGCAAGTGAGCATGGGTGTGAAAGTGAGCGGGCATGCGTATATGGAAGAGGGAGAGGTGCAAGTGTGTATTGATGGGAGAATGGCAAAAGTAAAGGTGTAAATGGACATGTGAGAATGAGCAGTGAAAGTGTGAACATGTAAGAGTGTTTATGAGAGCAAATTTGTGAGCATCCGGTCCCACTGTGCAGTTGCCCGCCTCCCCCCCCCCCCCCCCGCTAATCCATGGTAATCTCAGGGTGACTGGAAGTCAAATGTTCCTAGGTATGCTTATGGGTGTCAAGTTTTGCAAAGAATGTTGTCAACATAATGGATTGATTTAAATGGAATTGAGAAACCACTTTCAGTAGAGAGTTTGGATTAGTCTTTAAAACTACTTTATTGTGGAAAATTTGAGTATTTGGAGAGTATGAGACTACGGCTTGTAATTTGCGTATTCTTTGGGCAGACCTATCATCAAAAATAAAATACTTCCAAAGGAATTTGCAATGTGCTATTGCCAATGGTTCAAATGTAGGCTTCATGTGTTGAGCAAGAAATACATTTAGATCCCAAGAAACAGGCAGATCTTTAACTGGAGACTTTAGATTTATAAGGCCCTTCACAAACTAGGCAGCTATAGACGGATGAGAAATAGGAACACCATCACCATAACGATGTGAACTTTGGCAGAGTTGGTCTTAAGACTTAAGTCTGATAGGTTTAGCAGATACTAAAGTGTGTTTAAAAAAACAAAACAAAAACAACCCTAAAACAAAGAGGACGTTTAAAAGGGTCATGATTGAAATGCACACACCAGATAGTTAACCTTCTCCATTTAAAATTGCAAGATTTTCGAGGAGTACTTCCTTGAAAAGTCTAATAGGAACTTGACTTTATATGACCTTCAGGATTATCTTGGACAATTCATCTGCCCTCTACTGAGCAGAAATGCTTTCTCCTTCAATGTGTGTGTGTGCTATGAGGTTGATTACAGGAGAAGCTATATTAAATTTTGGGAAACTGATAAGAAAACATAGGAACTGAGTGCTCACAATACAGAGGGTGGAAAGAATGTGCCTCTTGAAGGAAATGACCTGAAATGAGCCAAACATCCAGCTAAGGTAAAACAAAAACATTGTTCAGTCTTAGGTGAGCAGCAACTGTTAGGCACTTTATATAACTCTTGGGTGCAACAGAGAGAGAACATCTCATGCCTAGCTTGGTAAGGAGGGACAGAGGACAGAGTAACCAGCTGGAGTCCAAAATGAGAGACATGTCATCTGAAGGCGGCAGTGGTGGAAATTTTGACAGACTTTTTTTTAAGAAAAGGAACATAGTAACAGTGAAAGGCAAATGACCAAAATGGTCCATCTAGTCTGCCCAGTAAGTGTTTAATTTTTAAATTTTATTTTAATTTTTAAGGGTAGCAGCAACTGCCGCTCTGTGCAGGCTACCCCTAAGCCTTCTGTTAAATGTCAGCTTTAGGATGAATAGTAAAGTTATCCCATTTGTTTATTTCTATTCTCTAGTCAGCAGGGGATCCTCTGTTTGCCCTACACCTTTTTGAATTCTATTACAGTTCTCATTTTCACCACCTCTTCCAGGAGGGCATTCCTTGCATCCACCACCCTTTCAGTGAAGAAATATTTCCTGACATTGTTCTTAAGTTGTCCCCCCTTCGAGTTTCATACTATGACTCCTAGTTTTGCAGCTTCCTTTCCATTGCAAAAATTTTATTCTTTTGTGTATTAATTCCTTTCAGGTATTTGAAGATCTGTATATATCTCCTCTCTCTCTTCCAGGGTATACATATTAAGGACCTTCAGTCTCATCTCATATGGCTTTCTGTACAGACCCCACATCATTTTGGTTGCCTTTCTTTGGACTTCACCAAGGATCTGTACAATGGCATTATCGCCTTTTTTCCAGCTGGTAATGCCTCTTTCAATGCAGCCTAGCATCCCTCTGACCTTAGTCACCACCTTGTCATGCTGCATTGCCACCTTCAGATCAGACAGTATCACTCTGAGGGCTCTCTCCCATTTTATGCACATCGGTCTTTCACCCTCCAACATATACAATTTTAGGAATGCCGTAATCCAAATACAGAACACTGCACTACTTGGCACCAAATCCCAACTGCCAAACCTTTGACCACTTCCAAATTTTTCTAGGTCACTTCTCATTCTCTCTACTGCTTTATCAATTCTGTTGCAGACTTTAGTGTCATCCACAAAAAAAATCCAACAAGTTTTACCTTCTAATCCTTCCGCAATATCACTAAAAGTTATTTAACAAAACAGATCCTTGAGAAACTCCACTTATCACTCATCTTTCTTCAGAACAGATTTTATTTACCACTACTTCCTGAATCCGTCAGCCAATTTGTAATTCATTCTATCATTGTGGGACACACTCCCAGGTTTCTCATTATTTATGAACCTCTTATGTGAGACCCTATCAAAAGCCTTGCTAAAATCCAAGTAAACCGTATCTAGTACTTTTCCTTGTTTCAATTCTCTAGTTACCCAATCCAAAAAAATCAAATTCATTTGACAGGACCTTCCCTCTGGTAAAAACCATGTAGCCTCAGGTCCTGTGAATGATTGGATTTCAGACAGGTCATTCTTTCCTTCAGCAACCTCTCCATTCATTTTCCTACCACCGAGGTAAGGCTAACTAGTCTGTAGTTTCCGGCCTCCTCCCTGCAACCACTTTTGTGAAGCGGGATCACAACGACTTTTCTCCAATCATGTGGCACTATTCCCATATGCAAGGATCTATTCAACAGGTCTTTCAGCAGACCTGCCAGCACTTCCTGGACTTCCCCTCAGTATCTTATCCCCCCCTCCCTTGTCCACTTTCAGGTTTCCTAGTTCCACTCACACACTCTTCTGTAAATGAGGGATGTATCTCCCCTCTCATATCTATGCTCTTGCTAGTCAGCAAAAGTCCTTCTTCAATGTCTTCCTTAGTGGAAACTTAACAAGTATTTAATATTTCTGTTATTTCTTTATCTTCCTCCACACCTTACTCCTTGTTTCCTTTCAATCTTACAATACCATCTCTGGTCTTCCTCCTTTCTCTACCTGAAAAATGTTTTGTCTCCACACCTCCTTGGTGATCATTTCTTCTACTCGAGCTTTCACTATTCTGATTTATTTTCTTGTCTCTTTCAGCTTTATCAGATATTTCCTGTGTGCCTCTTTTGTACTTTTTGAATAGCAATTATTTTGCCTTTAATTTCTTATCCACCACCTTGGAGAACCATATTGGTTTCCTTTTTTTTTTTTACTTATATCAACTTCTTTTTACACAAAAAGGCTTGTCACAGCTCTAATTTGGCCCACTGTTGCTCCACTTCATCCATCTCCTCCAAGCTTTCTAGCTCTTCTTCAAGATATGTTATTTTACCAAAGTCAGAGTTTGAAATCCAGGACTCTGATCTTTGTCTTGGTTTTAACATTGAACCATACCATCTCATGATCACTGGTGCCCAGGTGGGCCCCTACCTGGACATTTGAGATATTGTCACCATTTATGAGTAGCAGATCCAGTAGCACTCCTTCCCTCATGGGTTACATCACTATTTGTTTGAACATAGCCCCTCGAAGGGCACCACAGTCTCTCTGCTTCTTGCAGATTCTGCAGCAGGGATACACCAATTCACATCCGACAGATTAAAATCTTCACCTTTTGGATGTCTTCAGCCAGATCTCCATGTATTTCTTATGATTTGGAGGCCTGTAGACCACATCAGTGTAAATAGAAATGCCAACATCTCTTTTTAAGACAGCCCACAAGAAGTCTTCCTTTCCCTATGCCCCCTGCTCGGATATTGTTTTTGACAAAGGGCTACTCCTCTCCATTTCTGTCTTATTAATCATTTCTGAACAGGTTATAGACTGGTATGACTGTATCCCATTCATGACACTCACTGAATCATGTTTCCATAATAGCAATAGTCCATCTCCACCATCAGGGAATTTGTGCTGATAGCTTTCCAGCTTTTTTCTATCAGCTTGGTGCTCTTCATGCACATAAACTGATCTTTGTTAATTTCTCCACCCACTTTCTGAATTTATCAAGAGTGACATTACAACTGCCTTCTGCCATCCTGTCCTCTAGTTTAAATACTTTCTGACATATGATTTGACTTTTTCGCTTAGAATCCTATTTTCTGCCTTGGACAGAAGTAAGCTATTTTTTTTATTAGAAAGCCTTTTAGTGTTCTATACACAGCCCAAGTCCAATATATCCAAAACATTCTTCCTTACACCAGGTTTTAAGCCACATATTGAAGTTATATATATGGCTTAACCTTTCCTTCCCCTTTCCATGAACAGTTAACACTTTTGATAAGGCAATAGTCTGTCATTTACCTGATGTTTTAAGATTCTGGAAATCTCTCTGTGCTGTTTGAATGCTGTTTCTAGCAAGGTCATTGGTCCCCGGATGGATGACATTGACTATCTGGTTTGTATTTCTACCACCTGAGGATCCTGGAAGTCATTAACTATTTTGTTCTCCTCAAAAAGAAGTCCCAAATTAGTGCCTCTAATGACCATCTCCCAGCACAAGGATCTTTCTGTTATGACTTTTGATAGTGTTATGGGGTTTTTCTGTGCATTGGGTATCTTCTTTCCTTTCACATACCACTGCAGTTTCCATTGTTAGAGCATCTTCATTTTCCAATCATTTTTCAATATAGAAAAGGCATTTTGTACTGGAATTTGAGAGTGTCCTACCAGAGCCCACTGAAATCCATATATTCCTGATTTCTGGATGCTCTGTGGGAGTGGATGAAGGTTTTCTGAATGCTGTAAAAGGGGGAAGACTTTTTGGTGGTTGCTAATTCCTGTTTAGCCTTTTTAATTGTAGCTAATTCTAATTTGAGTCGAGTCAATTCCTTTTCATTGTAGAGAGCTGCAAACAAATGGGGAAGTTCTAAGCCTCCAGATATTTTGCCTTAAGAGAACGGCACCACAGTTATTACATAGAATAACAGTCAGTTTATAATTTGTTCTGATGTGGAATACCTTAAATATGAAATATTTGGAAAGTGCATTAATTATTGTAATTATGTATTCTAGCAAGACTATTATAAGAGCAAGCTCAGGGGTGAGTGGGTAGACTAGTAGGGAGTGAGAGCTTTTAATAGTTGAGATTATGATGACCTTTTTTGATGGTGGAACTGCTGGTGACGGGATATTGGATTCTAGAATTAGGACTGGCACGGCCAATGGAATCTTTTGAATTAAAGGAGATGCTTGATGCGAAATATTCTCTTTCTGTATCAAAAGAATCATCTTGGTGCTGATTTTGGCTCAAACAGGTCTCCCATCACTCTGCTGGAGAACAATGCCAATATATTGTGTGCCAATAAGGCATTAGCGACACTGTCATTGCCATACTTATCCGTTTCCTTCATTTTATTAAAAAATACTTTACCACCTTCTCTGCCCAAGGTAATGTACAGTCAAACTTGAAATTTAACTATGACCATAAACATATCCAAATAACAAATATTAAGATAAGCAAAAAACAAAATACTTAAGCAGAGAAGTCAGGCAGATCTTCATCGCCCTTCTCCTTTTACTATCATGGGAAGAGCCAGGCCTTAACCTTCTTGCGAAAGGTCAAATAGCTGGATTTCAGCTTGACCTCCAATAGTAATTTATTCCAGACTGTGGGGGCCATAATTAATCCTCTGCCCACAATGACCTTTCATGCTTTCCTATGCAGAGCCATGTAATGGTATGATGCCAGTGTCCTTCCACGCCAAACAGTGTGACTTACCTCCATCTTTGTTGGAAGGAGTAGTGTCTGTACAGAGTGCATGTTGATGCAAGGCACGGAGAATGAGAGGACTGGCTTTTTCAACTGAGTAAACGGTCTCAGATTTTAAATGTTCTCTCTCACTTTCTGATGTTAATGTTGAGGCGATTCCAAGAAATCCTTTAGGGTGAGTGCTGTATTTTCTGGCCCTTATGGACATGCAACTAGTAGGGCAGTTTGATATATATTGAGTAAGGTCATGAGCATCTGAAGCCCGGTATGGCAAAAATAAGAGGCTAAATCAAACTCATTAATAAAATAATTTTATTTTCTTTCCATGTTTATTTTCTTTTGGAGACTCCCAAAAAGAGAAAAAGAATGAAAAGAGTAAAGAAAAAATGAACAGCTTTAAGGATAAAAAGTGAGTAGATGAAATGACTGAAGAGTAGATGAAAGACTGAAGAGCCTCAAGTTGCGAGCAGCTGCACAGGTAGGCCCCACATATGCTCAGAAAAACAATAAGGTGCTGCACACTGACATGCAATAAGTACCACCTATTTGTGGATATTTCCATATTCAAATGGATTAGCACAGCAATCTTGCTATTTTGAAACAATTCATAAAAAACTGTCTTTATTCTCTGCCTATTCCTAATCATTTGTATTGCCAGGCATATTTGCTTCAGTGTCACTGTTCTTATTTGACATTAAAAAGAAAAAATAAGGCCAGTTTGGTGACTCCGTGGCAGCACTGTACACTAAAATGCAAAGGGTCCTTGGTTCGATTCCCAGCTCATGACTTTTGCTTCTCAGGTCAGCTGGAGATGCTGTGGAGAATGCATTTACAGTCCTTGGACTGACATCTAGTGGATGGATTTAGGGCCTATGACTGCAGGGTTCCAGAAAGAGCCCTAGTGTATAGTTTCCTAAGGATGGTCAATGCAAAGACTGAATTAAAGTAAGTTAGGACATTGTTGCATATGAAGGCTTATGATGCCAGATCCCAGCCCATATTCCAATTGAGCTGGAAGCCCAAATGAGCAGGAGGAAACTGCCAGGTCAAAAAAAGAAAAAAAAAAAGGTGAGGTGGCCTGGTTAGGCCCATGAAGGAAGGAAAGAGTTGTCATTGTAGTAGTGGCATTTAAAGGCTGATCAGAAGTTCAAAGGAGGTACCTCTCCTACCCTGGGGCCAGCGATGGGTTCCTGACCACTTAAGTATAAGTGTCTGTACAGAAGTGGGGGTGGTAAAGCATGATGAAGGTCCTAAAGTAAAAATCTGAAAGGACGAAGAATAGAACATTCTCTCTCCATGGACAAGCAGGGTCAAGTCAGCCACACAAGCAGGAGCCATTATTCTGACAGCACAGGGACGGAAAGGCTCTCAGAGTTCTGAAAAACTAGGGCTCTTTCTGGAACTCTGCAGTCATAGGCCCTAAATCTAGCCAGTCTCATAGTTACACAATGACTGCGACTCCCTCCCCCATAGGCTATGAATGCAATCCCTGCAGCATCTCCAGCTGACCTGGGGAGCAGAAGACATGAGGGAACCAAGGCCCCTTTGCAGCACTGCCGCTGAGTCACCAGGCTGGCCCTCTTTCTTTTTAATGTCAAACAGGACCAGAGACACTGGAGTAAATCTGCCTGGTAATGCAAATGAGTAGGAATGGACAGAGAATAAAGAGAATAAAGGTCTTTATGAATGATATTAAAATAGCATGATTGCTTTGTAAATCCACTTGAATACATGGAAATACAAGTCTACCAAAAATATAAGGTGACACTTAATACATTTATTTCTTGACTAGCTTATTGAAACCATACGCCCTTCATCAGGTCAGAACAGAATGAGCTGAAGGCAAAGCATGATGATTGAATACCCAACAGGTTCACAGATGGGGGGTGTAAAGAGGGAAGGGAAGAAGGGGTTGATATGTAAAGCAGGGTGGTGAGAAGACAGACAGGATTGTGTATAATAATGGGTGAAAAATGCATGTCCCTATTAAATACTTTTAAATGTCTTTTTTTTTGGATAGCTCTGAATTTCCCTTCTTGTATCGTGATCATAAAGTCATTGATGAGGTGGTTTGGGTCCTGAAAAATGTTCCTTCATTGAAGGTGTTGCCTTGCTCTTCTTTGTGATGTTATCTTATGTTTCTGTACATTTAATTCTTCTCAATTTTATTTATTTAGATTTATATTCACATTTTGCACTTTTTTTCAGTGCTTCAAAGTGGGTTACATTCAGGTAATGTAGGTATTTCCCTATCCCCAGAGGGCTTACAATCTAAGTTTGTACCTGAACTTTTGGCCTGTTTTGTCAACATGAATTGTTTTAAAATATTTACTTCAATTGATGTTCATATATCACGTACAAGGTACGTAGTTTGTACCCTATGAAATTTTGTGTTATATTTTTAATTAAAGACTTCTAGTTGCATTTTTATTCTCTGATCCAATGTAAGAAAGAAATGGTTATTGAATACTTTCATTCAAATGGTAATGCGTGGTGTTCTATTTTTTTTTTGCATTAAAAACAGACTACTACACTTTAGCAGTATACTTTTACACACTGTACTGATCAGGACTCAACCTAATCTCTGCTGGAACTTGCATGAACAAACTTACTTCATATCAAGGGAGCATTGAGATCAGTGATATTTACTTTCCTTTGATGAGAAATTCCAGCCTAGTCAACTCTTAATAGTTGGCTAGGTTGAAATGCTAACCAAAGATTCATAGCACTAAAATATACCTCTAAACACTCTTAAAAAATAATTCACTGTTTGCTTTCTGGTATCATGTACTCTAACTTTAAACTTCCAGTGGAACTTAGCAAGAGTATGAATCTACTTGACAGGGATTTGGAGCATTGCTGGGGAAGCAACAAAGGTGTATGCCAAGAGAGTCTAGGAGAAATCTTTAATTTAAATTATATTTCCTTTTGTGGTTGTATAGCACTACATTTTAGTACTGTACACTAGTTCAGCATTAAGCATTTCTTAATAAAGACATTGCAATTTTTAAGATACCACAGCTTAGTAAGGAAAGGATTATAACAGTATTAGGAAAAACATTTTCAAGTTAAGCTTTACAACTGGTTTGCATGCAAACCAAATGCTGAAATCAAGAACTCGTGGCATAACAATTTCCCAGCTTCCACAGTGGCTGTAGAACATCTACACCCCCTTTAACATTTTTCATAATTTGTTGTTAGTGCTTCAAATCTGCATGCATTTATTTGAATTAGTATTTTTTCCACTCAACACACTATATTCCATACCTATCATGGTTCAAAAAGGGGGCAAAGTTTATACGGAAAGTGAAATCAAGTAACTGGGTATGTCTCTATCCTCTGAATCAATACTTGGTGGCAGCACCTTTGGCATCAATTACAACTATGAGTTCGTTGGGATAGGTGTCTACCAACTTTGCACACATAAAATACCTTGCAAAATCTTCACACCCTTGTACATTTCTCAAATTTTGCTATCTAAAATACGGTATACAGATCAAAATGCATTAAAATAGGAACTTGATTTACACAACATACTTTATACTTGTCTAGCAAAGGGATAGACTGGTTTGGCTGGTCAAGATCCATTCAAAGGAGGGCACTCCTTTGGATATTTTCGCAGTCTTGGAATCTATGGTGGTAGATGAAGCACACAGGGTTACCCTTTTAGTGACATTTGCTTCTTAACAAGGTCATGACTTGGTTCTCCAACTTCTTTCGCAGTACACAAGTTTTATTTATGGGTTCTAAAGTTAAGGTTTTTCCTGATTTTGGGAGAGCTACCCAAGAATTTAGGAAAATATTTTTGGTTATAGAACAAGAGGTTATAGCTGGGTTTTTTTTTTCTAAGACATCCCTGTAAATGTTTGGTGAATTTTCTTAAAGAAAAGTTTCTCTTTGAACTGTGTTTCTTTATTGATTCTAGAGCTCCCCAGGGGTGAGTGGTCATCTGGAACTTGAAATGTGTTATATTTGGGCTGCACCATCCATCTTGTCCCTCAATCTTCACAACATAAAAGGGGACCAACAAAACACCAAAATAAGTGCCAATCGGCACAACAACTAGTAACAAGGGAGAGGCAGCCTGAAAAGAAAGAATGGATCCTAGGTGGGATCAAAGTTGGTTTCCACACTTCAAACAAGCTCCGAAGGACAGAGTGGCCAAAGCAACTGAAACATCGGCCATCCCTATCCAGACAATAATGATGTGATGTGAATGAATGGAATGCCCTGTCACAGCCCTGCAGATCTCCTCCATGGGGACTACTCACAACTAGGCCACAGATGCTGCCATGACTCGAACAGAATGAGCCTTGACTGGCCCCCAAGATGCAGCCCCATCTGGGTATAACAGGAGATGCAGTTTTGCTAGCCAACTGGAGAGTGTCTGCTTGGCAACGATGATCCCCAACATGTTCTGATGAAAAAAGAAAAAAGGTTGAATGGGCTTCTGTCCGCTCTAGATAGAAGGCCAAGGCTCTTTTACAGTCCAAACTGTGCAGGGCTTGTTCACCTTGGTGCAAATGGAACCTGGGGTGGGGGGGTGGGGGGGGGAAGTGTTGGCAGGAAGATGGACTGGTTGAAATGAAAGACTGACACCATCTTAGGCAGGAACTTTGGGTGCATACGTAAGACCACCTTGTAATGAAAAACTTAGCATAAAGTGGATAAGTCACTAAGGCCTTGAGCTCGCTGACCCTGTATGCTGAAGTGACCACCACCAAAAATATGACCTTCCAGAATTGTAGCTCAAAGGGAGCTTTCATCAACTGAACCAACACCATGTTGAGGTCTCAAGGCACAACAGGAGCCCTTTGGGGAGGCTTCAACTGAAGCAGGCCTGCATGAAATGTACACCTATAAGCTGTACAGAGATGGGCTTACCATCTACACCACAGCGATATGGAAGCCAAACCTGTCTTTGCCAAAGTGGGGCTGTAAAGTTCACAGTCCCTTTGTCCTTGTGAAGCTTCAAGAAGAGTCTTCGCTACCAGTGAAACTTGAGAATATGCTTACAGAAGACCATTGCCCCAATGACAGGTGAAGGCATCTGAAGCTGGTTTGTTGTGTGTCCTGCTGCATGTGCCTCTCCAGTTCCTCCTCGAAAACTGCCAATACCAGGATAGGCTTCAGAACAGAGAGGAGAATCGTGGCGGGCATCAGAACTGGTGGAGACTGTGGTGTATCCCTGGCATAGATGAAAGATCGGCTCCCCTCGCCATAGGGTCAATTTGGGGGCACCACATTAGAAGCTGGTGCATCCCTGTGCGTAGCACCATTCGATGGGGACTGATGCCGATGCTTCTTTGGCTTCCCTCGATGCTCGGATTGGTCCTTCCCAGGTGTCAAGGTTGAGCGTGATGAACTATCTCCTCAACCTGGAGGAGTCAGACAATGACCTGCCTCTGGCATCCTTGGCAGCCAGTGACCTTGATGGCTCAGTATCCACTGGTGCGGCTCTGAGGTCCCTCGATGCCAATGCATCGGTCTTCTCTGATCTGAAGAGGCTCTCCATCTTGTTGAGCTGGATCTTATGTCCCTTTGGGGTCATTTGGTGCATTTGCTGCAACTCCAAACATTGTGTGATGCCCCAAGGCAGAGGACATATCTATCATGGGAGTCCGTGATAGACATGGTCCTCACATACCTGGGGCACTGCATAAAATCTGAAGCAAACATGTCATCTCAAAACAAAAGGGATGCGAGATTGAAATCAATTGCGGCAGCCACTAGGCACACCACCACCTCGGGGGATCGATAATGAAAATAAATGTACCCAAAAACATCTAATAACCTATTTAGGATGCTAACAGTTGAACAGTTGAAAGTACTATCCATCCTTCATAAAATTATATATGAAAAACAAGAAAATTGGCTAAGCTCATCTATAAAACTACATACCCCAAACAGAAACCTCAAATCAGCAAGCAAGGGCTTCTAAAAACACCTCCTACGCATTCCAATCAACTCACCTTAACCCAAAAGAGAGCAATATCTCTAGATAGCCCAAAACTCTGGAACTCCCTACCAACTGAACTCAGAACTCAAGAAAACGTAAACACATTCAAAAAAGAGCTAAAAACATGGTAGTTCAACAAAGCATACCAACTCACCCAATTAACAACAACAATTTCACCCTCCACTTCAACCTGAAGTTTAAATGAATTAATGAACTTATCACAACTACAGACTATAACTAAGAAGTTAATCATAAAACAGAACAGTAAATAACTAACATTTGATTCCCCTATGTTTAACAGTTTGAACCTTTTTGAAACTCTGTTTATCCCTTAACATTGCAACCTTCATATTTGTAAACCATTATGATGGATTTAGGATGATGAATTCGAACGGTATATAAAACCCGATAAATAAATAAACCAGGGGACCCAGCATTGACTGTGTGAGGAAATGTGAAAAAAGCACTTCAAGTTGAAAGTAAAAAGTTAAGAAAAAGTTGAGGCTCACCTGACCAAGACGCAAGACTATGGAAAAGAAGACTGAAGGGATCCCATGTGGACAGCTAGTATATTGCATGTGTAAGTATGCTCACTGAGGCTCAAAGTTCTAGAAACTGACAAATTTTCCATGCTGGGTTCCATTCGATTATACGAGGACTGTCATCCTACTTATCCTCTGAGAACTAACATGAACTGCTGAATTTATCCAGTCATCATGTGACTCAGTACAATGTATCACAGATGGGGCTAATTCACTTGGTGTGTGCTTTTGAAGGTGATTGGTTACACCAGGGCTTTATGTTTTTGGAATTGCTAGAGAAGTACAAAGGGGAGGACACTTAGCTAATCAAGCCAATCCATATTATTTTTACTTCATCGTCTGATGAATTCTGGAATATATTTTTCACCTTGCAGTTATGGAGTAGGATGTGTAGATACATGTGGAATGAATGCTGGTTTAATGCATTTTACTTCCAAGCTATAAGAAAACAAAAGTTGAACATTTTGTAAGGAGGTGTAAACCTTCTATAGCAGGGGTGGGCAAACTATGGACTGTGGGCTAAAACCGGCCTACAGAACTCCCTGATCCAGCCCACTTATTCTTAAAAATGCTTCGATTGAAGAAATATTTATCAGCCCACCGTACAGTAATTCTGCAGTTGACCCTGCCTATGTCATTTTTATTTTCATGTTTTATATTCCACTGCCTCAAAAAACTGTTCAGTAAAGATCACAAAAATAACATAGCAGGCCTTTGATGAGGATGTCAATAGGGACAACTGCGGAGCAATGGCATCTGATTTCTTGTATCCTGTTGTGTGTGTGCAGATGGCATGCGCCTGACCTCCTCTGACTGCCCTGTTCCACAGCAGATGAAGATCATGGGATGTACTGCAAGGAGTGGTTGTGCAGGCAGAGCGAGACAACCCACTAGTGCTGCCTGGAAGAGACACAGCTGTGCCTGTTGTGGCCATGCAGACTCCCCGAGATTATCAAGATACTGCTGGGGAGGCAGGGGAGATACCAATGGCTGCTTTAGGAAGAGTACTTGGATCTGGCTGAGGAGAATATTGGAGTCTGGGATGAGAGGGAGATCCCAGGGTCTGGCTGATAAGACTACTCTAAGGGTCTCCACCACTCACTCTGCGCCAAGTGCCAAGGAATGCCCCATCCCTCCCCCTGACCCCTGGTGCAGGCAAGAGCCTCAAATTTGGTCCTTCATAAAAAAAAAAAAAAAAAAAGTTTGCCCACCCCTGTTCTTCAGGCACTGTAGTTATTGAAAGAATTTTACAACTGAGGAACTGACTTAGTTTGCAAGTTAGATGTTAGTCAGAAAAAAAAAAAAATAGAACAGTGAGATATGCAACCCCATTCTGTGTATTCATACAGTACCTGGATGCTGAATCTGTGAACATCAGAGGCATTGACTAGATCAATGGAAGACATGGAAGAAGAGCGACTATAGGGCTACCACAGAGACAGACAAAGAAAAAACCAAGTAATCAGAACAAAGATACCACAACAGAGCATTCAATGAACAGCTTCCAAGCACGAGAAAATGAAGGAAAGAAAAGCAAAAGCACCAATAAGAAAAAAAATCGCTAATGCTGAATTCCTTCACTTGTTATACATTACTGACCCCGAAAAAAATATCAGTTCTAGGATTAGTGAAAACTGAAGACCTCTAACCTGATGCATGATCTATTTTTGCTATATCAGTTATCACTAGTTTTGGCAATCCTCATTTGAAAGTGAAACTTAGAGAGTTAATAATCTTACAAGAATTACAACACTGGAACCCTTAATTTTCTTTCAATTAAGACAAATCTTGTCGCATCTCATCTCTTCTGAAACAACTAGTATGTAATAAAACAAAGTGATGCAGGCAATCATATTCTGATCTTGCAAGCCAATGCACATTTCAGAATGAGGATCCCCATGGGAATAAATTAAGTCACAGATGTAATGCCAAGTAATTGTTTACAGACTGTGGTATTTTCAGCACTAAAAATTTTTTTTTTTGCAGTTTTCAAACACCCTTTATCATACAGATTTATTCTATACTGTTTTAAATTTTAGTGGACCTGGATAACGTAACTAGTTTGACATACTATTCATGCTTGACAGTCACATCTAAACAAAAAGGGCTTCTCATAGCTCTGTTCATATATTTGTCTTGCCTGTGTGTCTTGATTAGATTATAAACTTCATAGAGCTATTGTCTTTGGTACAATTGCTCAGGCCTTTGTGTTTTCAGCTGTTGATTATTGTAATTCCCTGCATGTAGAAATCCCAGGGGCCCACTTTAAAGCACTGCAGGTTTTGTAGACTTCAGCAACACGCCTCCTTCTGGATGGTCAGCAATGGGACCATGTGACTCCTCTTTTGTGCAAGCTCCAATGGCTTCCTATCCCCCAGCAGTGCAATGTAAGGTGTTAGTTGTGATTTTCAAAGCATTAAAGGGTGGTAGCCTCTATCTGAGTTATTACAACAGTACAGTCCCTCCCAAGGCCTGTGTTCACTGAAGAAAGGGCTTTCAAGCATTTCCTCCTAACTCGGACTATTAAACTGAGACTAGGCAGTGTCTTTTTTTTTTTCTTTCTTTATTTGGTCCTACACTTTGGAATGTGCAGCCAGAATCCTTGAGGTCCCTAACTGATATCTCGATGTTCCATAAGCAGTTGAAGGGGGTTCATTTCAAAGATGCTGTTGGTATTTCTGAATAGGCTCAAAGAAGGGGGAAAAATAATCAGAGTTGTTAAGCCATATTTATTTTTTGTATTGTGTTTTATATTTGTATTTTGTCTATTTACTTTTAAAGAAATTTGTAATTTGTGTTTTAAATATTGTAATTCGCCTAGCACATGAAGTTATAGGTTAAAAAAAAAACAGAGCACGGACTATCATTTATGTGCATCTGTACAATGCTCTGTACGTCTTACTGCACTACAGAAACAATTAGTGGTAGTAACAGCAGCAGTAATAAAAACCTTAGGGCAATCTCTTATCAAATTTTCACATTTCTCCTCACCTAAGGGCCTGATTTCTCATTTTTATGTATGATAAAAAATAGTATGCCAGGCCCATTTGGAGCTTAAGTAGTGATACAAATGACCTCCAAAAGAAGGCGTTTACCTGCAATTGTTTACTGAAGATAACATTTACATAGATTCACACTGATTAGTTATATCACCTGCCCTGTGCCATCCAGAGGAGCTTCTCAAGCAAAAATTTCTAGAACTTAGAATTCTGCCCTACAGCCAATGGCCATCTATTAATCTCTCTTCAATCATGGAATGTAACGCATCCAAGAGCAGATGGCTTTGTGACTTACTGAAAACACTACAGATAGCATTCATAAACTAAAAGATCGCTGAAAGAGGAAGCCAGGCAACAATACCTGTAAAAATTAAGAGAAGCTGGGAAAGTAGTCAGGAATGTGAAAATTCAAATAGAAGAAAAAATAGCAAGGAATAGAAAGGAATTGTATGCATATACGGGTATATATATATTATATACCAACAAAGAGTTTAACAAGGACTCACTTTAGCAGAGCTTAAGAACATTCTTGAGTTGAAACTAAATTAATGCTCATAAATTAACAATCTGAGCTGAGTTTATACTCATGTGCGACAGACTTGTTGCCCTCAAGCAGACATCAGTGAGCAGAGCTAAAGAACTGAGAGAAATCTGAAGAATTTGAGAGAAAAATTATATTCTTTAATTCTACACACATTCATAGCAGAAAGTATCAAATACTGTTTTCATACATAGACTCTTAATAGTACACATTTCTGGATTAGTCTGGCTTCAACTCCTGTTCTCACATTATGCTGCTATTCCAAGATTAAATGTGTGGAAGTTTATTCATATTTAGGGCTGATTCACTAGCGTTATCTTCCAGTCTATGTCTATTGGAAAAGCATTATTAAATCGGGCCTTTATTTCTAGAGCTACTCTAAATTGCAATTCGCATACATTTATTCCAGATTTAGTTGCTCCTGGAATAAATAATGCAGAAGTGAAATTACCTTCCTGAATGGGATTAGTTATTTCAAGATTAATGTGGAGCTTGCTCTCATTTCCCTTTACTGTGAATGTTTAGAGTGAAAATACATTCACTGCTTGATTAGAGGAGCATGGGAAAACAGTATGTCAATTTTGATCTAACATTTAAAAAAGTAAAGTGCTTATAAATATATCAAGGGTTTAGGAAACTTTGGTAGATAAAATTCAATGTGAAGCAAGAAGCATCTCAAATTTGTTGATGTTTCAGAGTGAAAGATCCTAGATGTATGAAACCAAAAGCAAGAATCACTATGGCAAAGCATAGATTGGAAATACTGCACACATAGAAAACACTTCTGAGAGGGACTCTGAAAAACAAAGGTATGTATAAAGATTTCAGGAGAAGCAGCAATGGGGTCTTGGATTCCCCCGATATTTTTTATTTTTATTTATTTCATGAAAGGAAGTGTCCTCTGGTAAGGAATGATTTCCAGTCAGTAGTGGAAAGGATTCTGATAGATGACCTGGAGAGTACTCTTTAGCACTATTCTCATCAGATAAAGATTTGTTGTCTTTGAACATCAGACTCCATGATAATGTGAGGTTGGGGCAGAGCATGCTGATCCAGGTACCAAGGGTCCAGGTTGGATCACAAACCAATCTTTGTATGAGGCAGGGTTACACTGAGAAGTCAGTATCCATGCTGAAGGAGTAATGTCTCAGAAACAGAAAAAGTTCAGACAGTCAAAAACAAGTGGTAAACTGTCTATAAGACAGCAGAAGACGACCAGTCCAGTCAATTGGCACAGAAAACCACGTATGGTCATATGTAACCTCCTCCCCCCCCCAAAAAAAATATACAACTACATATGTACACCTGGAAGAAATGAGTGCTGTCCATAGTCATACAGACATACATAAAGAATATGCAAGATAATCCCAGACAAATAAATGGAAAAATGCTGAAGACAGCAAGGATGATGTGAAGAGGATAACAAATATATTAATTTCTCAAATACTGCATGGATCATTAACAAAAAGTAATGAAAGATGTTCTAATCATGTGCTGAGTTAAAAAAAATGCTGTGGTTTGGTGACTTTAAAAATACCATTTCAATTGAACAGACTAGCCAGAGAATACTAAACTAAGCCAGGCAAAAACACAGTAAATACCCAAAGCGTCAACGTATTTCCTATAGAGAGAGTAGAAAAACCTAACAGCTGCACCAACCCCTCTGTCCAGAGTATTCAGAAAATTCTACAGCTGTAAAATCAAAGACCTTTGGAGAAACCTGTAAGCTAACCAATACTTAGAAAATTCAAAAATTTCTAAGGACAGTAGAGCGTTCTGCATCGAGTACCTCAATTATGATGTCTGAGAATAGCCCAGGGTGAACAGACTTGAAAATACATCAGAAGAAAATATTCTTAGGTGTCACAAGCTCTAGAATTTGAATGCTCATATCAAAGGCAATGTAGTATTAGGTGTTGGAAGAAAAAATTAATTTTATCAGCCATTTTGGAGATGTCGAACTATGAAACACTTGATATTAAAAAGGTATTGACAATGTAAACAACCCTCGCATTTTCACAGCACATAAGGTGCACTGAATGTCCACTTTCAAGGAATGGAGGACACAATGCAGATATGCATCAAACATCTAGCTGTTAAGATAAAATGAGGTACTGGCCACCTAAAAAAAGTGCAGGTGTGTCTTTCCTTGAAGATGTTAAGGCTCTGGAACCAGCAAGCAGTGCACCTTGTAAATACACTAAATTGCCTAATGAATGTAGGCTTTAGAAATGAGCAGGAACCACTGAAATAAAGTTTTAAACATTTTCTGCAAGCTGAAAAGTTTCACAGTCCACTGATGCACACTTATCCTAAAAGTACTGAGATGTTATGCAGGAAAAAGTTCACTTAACAGTCAAGATACTGGTCCATGGAAAGAAAAATGCACTCCTAGGGAATTGTATATCAGGTGAGTTGTGACTAAAACGGTAGGTGTGTCAAGTATATGTTATATGCACATACATGTAAGGAACTCTGTACATGCCAAAGCACCTTAGAGGCTGTAAAATTTGGATTTATTCTACTGTAAATGCTTAATGTGGGAAACAAAAGGACAGAAATTTCACAAGAAGAGGAAGTCTGTTTGATGCACCCATTTTGAGGCTGGTAAGATGGCCATGAAGAATAGCTGCTTGGGTTTGCTATTTAAAGCCAGAGCACAGGCTGTCTGGGAAGCTTCTTAATTTTCCTATGCATGACCCAAATTATCCTTTGACTAATGATCAAAGTATCTCAGGTAACATTGGTCCCCTACAGAAAACGTCAGGAAACGTGTAATCTTCACAGGCAACATATCAAGATGCACTTGAAAATTCTTCTTAATCAAACCAGTGGCACTCAATATGATTGGGACAATTTCTTTATCTTTCCATTACATTTTCTTGGTCTCTGGTTATCTCTTTATACAATCTACAGAATAATCACTGGGTACCTACACCTCTATCAGCAATGCCATTCTTGTGTTCATCTCCTTCACCACAATATCTGTTTTCTGTGCATTAATCTTCCTATCGGTGGAAACCAGAATGTCATAACTTTGTTGTTCTCCCAATATTTGATACATCGATGTTATTCATTGGAAGCTGTGTAAACAAGCCGTGCTATTGTGTGCGCCTTTCTTTATACAGGTTTTTTTGACTTTACACATCTCATCACAGGGTGTGATGTGCTAATCATTTCCAGTTCTGTTCTGCAGAATCTGCGTTTGTTTTACCAGTCTTTTCTAGGCTGGTTGTAAACCATCTCGCCTGCAGTCCACTATCCTGTGCTGAAATTACCAATCTCTCATTCATAGGTTTGAGGTTACGTCTTCTCAACCACTGCTGTGTCAAATCTTGATCCACAGGGGTTGCTGAAGTAGCTCTCTGTACTTCCCACTGTGCTTATGCTTGTGCCAATTATCCTTCCTAGTTTGCTGAAATGATTCTTTAAAGAGTTTGTCTTGCTAATTCTGCAGCTTCTTTGCCTTTGTGTACTGGTGGATCTTCAGTCATTCCCTCTACCACAGGGGTTCCCAACCCTGTCCTGGGGCCCCCCCCCTCCAGTCAGTCAGGTTTTGAGGATATCCACAATGAATATGCATGAGAAAATTTGCATGAACTGCCTCCATAACATGTAAATTCTCTCATATGCATATTGTCTATATCCTGAAAACCCAACTGGCTAGGATTGAGAACCACTGCTCTACCAGAAAGATTACCTAGCTTAATGACTAGACTGAGGATGGCTGCTTGCTTTCATACTTCTGAACTATTTTAGCATTTGGGTCTGTTGATGCCATTAAATATGCCTGAAGGCCTATTATAGTAGCTGTATAGGTATAACCAATTTCAATAAGACCCATACCAACCTTCAGCCCTAGGGATGCACAATCTCGGCATGCACCGGTTCTTATAAATTATCTGATGGGCACGGAGGAGCTTTTTTGTTTTTACTTCCAATTCTTCAAGATATTTATGAAGCCAATCTACTATTTCAAAACTGTTTGACAATACAAGAATTGCAAGCTAGTTAATAGCTTGTGTCTTATTTCATGCTGTTGAAGGCATTAATCAATATCAGCATTACTCTTCTATAGTACACTCTTACCTGATCTTTTCTCTGAATTTATGTTGAATTTTTCCACCTTCCTCTATGCCTAGATATTTATATAGACCTTCCTGCTTCAGTTCCTTTATATTGCAATCTTCAGTCAGGGAGATGTTTTCAATTTTGCTTAATTTTCCTTTAAGGAAAATTGTCTTAGCATATTTGTCCAAGCCAAATATCCTGATTTCATCTGAGAGACTTCACTTCATGAAAGTGCTTTGCTAAATGAGCATCTCAAGAACTGCAGAATTTCAGATCAATAAATAGTAAGTGTGATATCACTGGTGTGGCACCTGCTATGTTTAGCTGTCTCATGTCCCCTTTGGTCCTACTTTTACAAACTACCTGGCTCCATTTTTCTGTTCCTATGTTTTTCATATGCCCACTGAGGGTATGGTAATGGAGATGTGTTTGTGTTCCATGAGTATCTACCATGATTCTGGTCCTTGTCTCTTCTATGTATCCTGTCTTTGCAATTTTGTTCCGTTGTCTTAGTGTTAGCATAACTCTCCTGTATCTGAGTTTGTTTCTCTTCATTTCCTCCGACCACTCACAGAAAGCACGCCTCCAGTGGATGCATGTAGTTTGTGCTAGAGGGGAAGAGAAGCTGTATATGTGATGCCTTCTTTCCTGCTTTGCATTTGCTGTGTATTATTTTGTCTGGAAGGCATTGAAAGTGACTGTCCACTTAGTCTATCAACTCATATATAAAACGCTCTTAGGGGCTGATTCAATTTTCTGTTTGTCTTCTGGCAATGACAACTTCTATGAAATTTCCCCAATCCGGTAAAAAATTAGAAACAAGATGGAACATTAGCCTGGCACCAACTCTATTGAAAATGACTTTTATCTGGGTAAGGTAGAAGGGTGATCTCTAAGGATGAAGTGATTTTCAATATGATTAATGTTGAAGAGAGTTAGAAAATGTATGCATTAGCATGGTTTCTGCTTCCTCTGTTTTTTCAGTTTTGCCTGGATATGCTCATTATCTGCCTCCAAGAGCAGCATGAGGAGGTAGTCAGCACCCTGAGATGAAGCATAACACTCCAACCCTTCCAGGTCAGTTACCTTGGTTCCTGGCCTTCCCCTGGGAAGAGGGTACAAAATTTAAGACCCATTTCCTTGTTTTTGTTAAAGAATACTATTTTTGCTCTACTCTTGTTCCTTTGTTTTTTTTCTAATTTTAGTGGTGTGAGCCTAAGTAATAAGTATGAGCATTTTAATGTGAATGCCTGCATATAGAATAGATCTCAATGTGAGAAAGATTGTTTAAAAAGTGATAAAGCATCAAATGTGGAAGAGGAAGTTGAAGGGGACCCACGTTTGGTTAGTGAGTGTATTGAGATGACTGAGCAGTAGCTATGAACTAGTAATGCAGTTTTTCCAACAGATAGTTGTCCTTGTGTACTGAAGTGATCATGGGTCTGTATTTAAGAGTTGAGAGAGGGCTTCAAAATGGGACTTTTCTTGTAACATTTTCTTAAGACTTTCTAGATTCCATTTCTATGGAACTGGATATAGTACAAAAAAACAAAACTGTCACATGACAGCTCCCGTGATTTTCCATAGGAGGCAAAGAAAATAAATTTCCTTCCATAATAAATAATGGGGGCTATGCAAAGATTTACTCCTGCTCCAAGTTAGAGTAAATCTATTTGGAATACAGAGTTCAAGCAGGCAAATAAAAGTCGCTTAGTACAGACACTCTTCAATGTATTCAATATCTTTTTTTTGCTCATGAATTTCAAAACTGACTAGTTGGCAGGCAAATATCCCCTTTTGTGATGGGAAATATTTGGCAGAATCTAATATTTAGCTGCTATTCACCTATTGGAAGCCCAAACCTCCAATGGGAGGATCAGCTTCCAAGAAGCACCAGTGTTATTTGACAGGGGCAGCCAAGTGAGTTCTAACTGAACTGTCACTCTGAGGAGACACGCATGAAGCAGTCTTCAAGTGGAGCCTCACCAGTAAAATCTACTAAGATGTTTGCATCCAGGCTGCAGTTGCTGAAAATGTCTAACAAATCTAAACAGAGATGGATAGAAGAAATGGAGGATAATACTGTTTAATTCATTAAAAAAAAGATTAAAATACAGAGTGAATGTGAGACTCCTCTCTGGGCTGAGAAAAAAATAAATTTGATGAAGTGAAAGGTTGACAACTGGTTGTTAGGCAAAACTGCAAGTTTTAGACTTGTAACTTTGTTAAGCTCCATGGCACATGACAGGTAAGGTGACCTAGACTGAATTCACAGAAAAAAAGTTTAAGAGAATGACATGGCTTAAATGCAAATGTCTTGGTATTTTGAGGCAGAGCTGCTGTAGAATAATTCAACTAGACCAGAAATCACTGCACTCTGTATTAGCTTTTTAAAGTTGTTTTTTTTTGCATGCAGGAATCCAGTTTCATATTAGATTTTGAAAATTAGTAAAAGATTTGGAAGATCAGGAACTTTAATAAATTAGATATTAAAAATCTAATTGTAATGCATGTTTACTTGTTCTGAGAGATGACTAAGGAATTCTCCCTTCTGTAAATATCTATCTTAAAAGAGGGGAAAGGATACAGAAAGAAAAAAAATTGTTGTTACCAAAGCTCTCTAGTGAAACCAACGTACCAAACAGCAAATACCACTTTCAGATATGCTGCATAATAGGCTTTTTGGAAATCTGCTTTTTAAATAAAGATATTTAACTTGAATGATTTTAGATAATTTTATCAGAACTATGTGAACACTCCAAATTTCCTGGAACTTTTGAAGTGCAGAAGGGAAGTTACATATGAATTAAGGACATCTTGACTTGGTGAGGGCAGTGAACAAGCTTGTCCTGAACTGAAGGAACAATTGAATTGTTTGACTAACACCCAGTAGTTGTATCACACCTATGTGAAATCACATTAGAAGAATTAACTGCCAAGCAAATGTTTCCAATTTCTTTACAGACCATCCTGGAAGTAATTTTAGTATATGACTTACCGACTGGACAAATCTGTGAGTCCCCACAGCTGAATATGCATCACTCGGGGGTGGCGACGTTGGCCGATGTAACCTGACCTTTTCACAGTGAGACTTTAAAAAAAAAAAAAAAAAACCCCCAAAACAATTTAGTTTGATTTTGTAGAAATTTAGCACAACATTCCTCATTTTTAGCTTTTAACCAACACCAATCAAATATCCCTTCACATTTTGACATTAACTTAAAATACCTGCTCTATTTTATCTTGCCGGTCCAGGGCAGCTTCAACAGCATCAAAGAATTCCTCTTCATTAATCAGACTATTAGGTCCTTCCTAGTACAACACAGAAAATATATGAAAATATAATTGCCACAATATGTTCAATGCAAAAGCTGAATCTTAGAGAATAAATTTATGTAGACGAAGAATCAAACTAGTTTGTGGCCATCATGCAAGTTGACTTCATTTGCGGCAGGAGGCCAAACCAGATAGGTGATTGTTTACTGAAACGAGCTAAATTGGCCAATGTCAAGATTTGCAGCAACATATCAGCCCAAGACTGAATGAAGTCACTGTATAACTGTGGTTCTTAATCTCCATCTACAGGATACACCAGCTAGTATGGTTTTCAGGATATTCACAATGGAAATGCAGAATATATCTTATTCTGTGCTTGTAAAAGTCAATTGTTTTGCTGTGGCAAGGTGAGAGCACTGTTTCCCATGGAAGCAAATCAGCAGTGTGATTTTCCAGCCTACCCTGTCACACACAGTTTCATAAATAAATTGTTACCCCAATTAGGTTAGGTAAGAAATTCTTCACAATAAGAGTCAATTAGGGATTTGCATTAACCAGTAATTAATCTTGCCCTTAGCAACTGATTAACTGTAGTCCTACTGCAGGTAACTGACAGATTAAAATAAGGTTCCTTAAATGTATTAGGGTATTTTAAATTTGATTAACTGGCACCACTTCCTATACAACTTTAAATAATTAACTCCTCAAAAACATTAAGATGCAAACAATTGAAGGATGGGGCAATTCAGTCTTTTGCACAAAGTTCTACATTAATAATCTTCTGTTGGTAACAGGTTATATGAACCCAGTGCAAAGACTCCTGGCTCTCAGAAAAAGAGTCCAATTTCTGGAAGCTAGAGTGGTAGACCTGGAGGAGCTGAGGCAGACAGGTTTATAGATGAAACCTTCAGGGACATAGTAGAGTGGTCCCCAATCCAGTACGGCAGCTCCTATGCTATTCTGGAGAAGTAATGTCACCTAGAAGGAAAGCATCACATTGGTGTGACAGGAAGTGATCCTGTTGCTAGGACCAGCCCTTCGGGTGATGCATTATCCTTTCACACAAAGGATGTGTCACCAGGGTCATGTGCTCAAGGGGGAACAGTTAGGACTGGCATTAGAGTTGGTGATTGAATCATTAGAAATGTAGAGAACTGAATGGCTGGTGGGTGAGAGGATCACTTGGTAATTTGCTTGCTTGGTGCAACGATAGACAGTAAACCTCACACATCACCTAAGATTTTAGATTGCTGGGGAGGTGCTGGCTGTCATGGTAAACATGTGTACCAATGATATAGGAAGGTACAGAAGGAAGGGTCTGGAAGCCAAATTTGGGCTTTTAGAGAGGAAATGTTGGGAATTATTAGAAATCAAAGAAAATTCTCTCTCACTCAGAGCATAGTTAAGCTTTGGAATTCATTGCCAGAGAATGTGGTACAGCAATTAGAGTAATTGGGTTTAAAAAAGGTTTGGATATGTTCCTAGAGGAAAAATCCATAAACTGCTGTTATAATTAATAAGCAAAGGTAGCTTGTGATTTATCTAATGTTTAGGTACTTGCCAGATACTTGACTTGGATTGGCCACTGTTGGAAACATGATACTGGACTTCATGGACCCTTGGTCTGACCCAGTATGGCATATCTTATGTTTTAAGCCAGTGCCGCAACTTGAACTTTAAAGGTATATTAAAGGCCAAACCCTTAAGTAAGCCGTCCTGTAAAAGTTCCACAATCAAAGGAATATCCACCTTGATTGGTTGAGAACTTTGCTCAGAACACCAGGCCTCAAAGACCCTCCAAACTAGCATAAGCTAGTGTAGTAGAAAATTTCCAAGCCGAAGAAGAGTGGACATTACACAAGGCGAATAACAGTGCTTCAACAGTCGAGCCCTTTCAATGGCCAAACCATAAGACAGAACAGACCTGGATCCTCGTGTACAATGGGGCCCTGATGTAACAGATCCGTCCAATACGGTAGCCAGAGGGGACTGCCCACTCGAAGTGTCTAAAGATTGGCGTGCCACGTCCTTCGAACCCAATCCAGAGCCAATAAAAGGATGATGTTGGTTTGACTTGAAATCTTCTGTACCAGTCTGCCTATTAAAGGCCAAGGCGGGAACACATACCGCAGGGCGCCATGTGGCCAATCCTGAACAAGAGTAACTATGCCCATCTCTTTTGGGTTCTGCCTGCGACTGAAGAAGCGTGGAACTTTTGCATTGGGGAAGTTTGCCAGACAGGTCTAGATCCAGTAAACCCCAGTGGTCCACCAAGAGCTGGAAGGCTTCATCCGCCAGCTCCCGTTCTCTGGGTCCGGGCTTCTCCTGCTGTGGAAATAGGCTCTGATATTGTCCTATCTGGCAATATGAGAGCCGGATATGCTGTCCTTCCATACCATGAGCACATCTATCCCCTCCAACACCTGTTGACTCTTGGTTCCATCCTGATTGATGTAAGCCACTGTTGTTGCACTGTGACATTATCTAGACAACCTGAGCCTCTAGCCACTTGGCGATCTGCAAGCATGCCAACTGAACTGCTCATGCCTCCAAGTCTGTTGATGTCCTACTGCATCCCAGTGCCCTTGGCATCACCAACTCCTGACAATGAGCTCCCCAGTCCCGGAATCTTGCATCTGTCGTGAGTACCAACCAATCCAGCGCCAGAGAAATTCCCTTCCTGAGATGGTCTACATGTACCCACCTGTCCAACAGGGATTTCACCTCTAATAGAAGGAGCAGCTTCACCACATAATTCTGCAACTGCAGATTCCATCGGGAGAACAAAGCATGCTGAAGAGGGCACATATGTGCCCTTGACCAGGGAACCACTTCTAATGTGGCAGCCATCAACTCCACGATCTGTAAATAAGACCATATGGTCAGACAAACAGAGTTCCGCAGGGATCGGACTTGCAGCATTGATGAGTGGATCCAAGAGTTCGGCAGAAACACTCTGCCCTGCCTTTTATTGAATTGAACCTCGAGATACTCCAGGGTCTGAGATGGCTATAAATTTCTCTGGGCTAGATTCACCTCCCAGCCTAGTTCCTGTAGCAAAGAAACCATCCTGCAGGAGATGAAGAGACTCTTCCAATGTCTTGGCTTGAATTAACCAGTTCAGCTTGCACTGAACTATAATGCCCTCCTTGCAAAGGGTCACCACTATCACTTCCATGGCCCTGAAACTCAAGGCCTACAATGAAGGTTCACGCTTAGCTTTCCCATGCATATAAGCACCTAATATGTATGCACACAAAATGTGCATACAAGCCCATGTGCTTAGTCCTACTGGATGCCCAAACTGAACGCCCAAGACTAACGACTAAACTGGGTACACAAAATGCATGCAGAAGGAAGAATGCCCAATTGCATGCACAAACGAGAATAGGTGCACACCTGGACGCTCAAGCATGTGCCAAAGGTCTGAAGCAAAATAGCACGATAAAGCACCCCGCGGCCTAATGCACACCCAAAATGGGAGAAGTCTGGAAGCGGGGCCTAGTGAAACGGCTGCTCAACCTGCTGTGCATGCACTCTCTCCTCACAGAACTCCCCAGAGACATGAGCAGGACAGCCAAACACCAGAGAAAACAGACTTCCTGTCACTTTTTTTTTAATGTAAAAAAAAAACAAAAAACAAACCATTTACCTGAACTCATCAGCCCTCCCTGGCTGAGAGCAGGAACAGGGTCCCAGGTATGGGGAAAGAGAGCAAAAGCCTTCACCGCTGAGCCTCTCTCAGCCTGCAACCGCTAATTGAAATTTAGGTCACACCAGTAAAGGCTACCGGACTGAGGCACTCAGAGAGACCACACGGTATCACCTCAGGTGGCAAGCAGTGCTACATAAAAAAAAAAGGTGGAAATTCACGTTTACCATCTCCTGGAGATGGAGAATACTGGTGGACTGTCAGGGCAGGACTATTACCTAAAGCACGTTTGCTTATTGTAAATGGTGTTTTCTATAGATAGCAGGTCGAATTAGCCATGACACATGGGTGACGGCACCGAATGGATACTTCTGTCAACTTATAAAGCTTTTGCTCTTCTGAGCATATGCGAGAGTTCCTGTGTGGGCATTGCCTCATGACCCCTTCAGTCAATTTTAGAGCTAAATGTAGTTAGGAAGTTGATTCTACAGAGAGAGATGGGTATTTAGCATAGCTAATTCATCCTGTCTATGAAGTCCCTCATTTACAATAAGGAAACTTTCTTTTTCATCAACAAGCTGGGCTGAATTAGCCATGATATATGGGGAGTCCCAAGCTGAGGGCTGTAGCAGAGCACTTACTGAATAAGTAATCCGGACACCACCATGGAGAGTTGTTTACTGGATGAACAGGCTATGCAAAACTGCTTGTCCAAATTTATTGTTGCTCTTTGATAAATTGTTCAGACAGTAATGGGACATACTGTCTGGCAACCAAACAGCAGCTTTACAGATGTCTTCAAGAGGCACAGCACGCAAATGAGCCACTGATACAGCCATGGCTCTCACTTGATTAACTGAATCTGTAATCTGGAGTCTGCTAGTGCATTAACAGTGCATGATACAGTCTATAAGCCAACTGGACAAATTTGGCAACTGCTATGCCCAGTCAGTTAGGATCATAAGAGACAAATAGTTGTGAGGCCTATGATGATGTGGCAGTCTCTCTTTCAGTAGGTAAGCCAAAGCTCTTTTACAGTCCAAGGAATGAAAGGTTTTTTCACTATCATGCGCCTGAGGCCATGGAAAGAATGTAGGTAACACAATGGCTTGATTTATATGAAAAACTGATACCTTGCTCTAGCAGCCTTGATGGGAACCTCGCCCGTGAAATAGGAAGTCAGTCAAGTGCATCTCCCTCAGTACAGCTATCCTCTTTAAAAGTATGAAGGAAACTGGAATTTGATGCAACATTGCACCAGTAGCACAGAGGCCTGGTGTGGATCCTCGTGCTGAGTCGAGGCTCAATGCTTCAGTGGTGCCGAAGTTTGGTGCACTGGTGAATGGTGTATTGACGGCCCTGGTACTATATGCATTGACTGCTTCTTTGGCATTGGTTGCGCTGCTTTTTACTATGCCATGAGCCCCACAATGGAGGGTTTGCCAAGGCCTGAGAATGGTGCTTTTCTGCTTACTTGACACAGAGGTGGAGGGGGCCCCAGTCCTGCTCCAACGAGGGGGGAGACTTGCTTCAGGAGCTCCTGCTTAATTTGGCACCCAGGAAGCTAGAAGAGGCTGCGCTCTGAGGAAGATAGAGTGGGGCTCTTCAGAGATTTGTGTAGTTCCTCATCTTCCAAGCTCTGGACTTCAAGGAGCAATTAGATTGGTTGTGGCTTGATCCTAGGTACTGGTAACAAATATGTCCATCAGTAATGATATTTTCCTACCACATATCCAGTTTTTGAAGCCACTAACTAGGGGCTTCTTAGTGCCAGATATTTTCCGTGAAGAATTTTTTAAAAATATAGCACTGAAAAATGCTGTTTGGGTGGCTGCTGAGGCAATGCAAGAATAAAACAAATTAAGAAAAATTAAAGATACTAAGATATCACTTAAAGAAAAACAGATTGGGTACACATCTGTGCTGATGTTCAGATGAAAAAAAAAGACTGAAGGACTCATGAAGCAACTCCTGCATATGCTCAGTAGAGAAAAAACTGAGTTAAGAGAGAAGGGTCTGTTGAGATGATATCCAGGTGTCTAATAAGCAGAGATGAATTAGCCAAAATCATTACCTCTGAATTTTATCATTCAACCAGTTTTCAATCCAGTTTTACTATCTCTTGTTCTATTCCCAGTCATTCAATATTGCTTACTAAGTGTTTATACCCCTAAAGCCTTGGCAAAATCCAGCTAAATGGCAACTATATTATGATTTTTACAAGATCTAAGTGCTTTCAGCATATATTATCAGCATTACTATATTTATCATTTTTCTTTACACCTTGTTTCTAGTATTTTCCCTTGGTATTATAAGACTGACTGTTTACTTGTTCCATTCCACAGATTTTATAGACCTCTATCATATCTTCCCCACAGCCACCTCTTTTCTGACTTGAAGAGTCCTCACCTCTTTAGCCTTTCTTCATAGGGGAATTGTTCATTAGAAAGACTGGTCTATAGTTATCAGACTGTGGTTTTTCCCTTTTTCACACAGTAGCATCACATTTGCTTTCTCACGTGTTTTCAAGGGCGCTAGAAATGGTCCCATTTCATTTTCACAGAAACCAAAACATGCAAATTAATTGAATTTTTCCTTTATGAAAATACAAAAAATCCACTTTATTAAAATTCAAAGTGCAATAGTAATTATACACCAGCTTCAAGGAGAGGGGCAGGTAAAACAAACAAAAAAGGAATGTACTTTAAGGAAAAAGTGTTCTTAGACTGAATGAATACTGTGTTATAAACAATAAAATGAGAAGATAAAAATGATTTTTTTGGGTTCCTGCAATAAAAACATTATTTTATATAATATGTCTATTGCAGGAACCCAAGAATCATTTTTATCTTTTATTATCTTTTTATTTTATATATATATGCAGTTCCACAGAGAAACCGGTAGATGTCTTAAAAATGATCATAAAAGTCTATGCTACACGAGACTACCCTCCTTTCCTCCTATCTGTCAAGGTCCTTATCAAAGCAACATAAAATGCTAAAATACGTCCCTTTGGATCAGACCCTTCCTTTTATTCTCTGATTTAAATAGGCCTTGTGGGCACAAACACACCAAGTACTGTTTTTTGTTCTGTTGAATATTGGAGAAATTACTTACCTGATAATTTTGTTTTCCTTAGTGTAGACAGATGGACTCAGGACCAATGGGTATCATGTACTCCTGATAGCAGATGGGAGACTGAGTCAGATTTCAAAGCTGACGTCAGCCTACATATACCCGTGCATCATGCTTAGCTCTTCAGTATTCTCTTCGAAAAGCAATTGTGGTCCTTTAATAACTTGATTAACTTGGTTAACTTGATTAACTAGGACTGGTTCAACTGATTTCCAAACTGGAGACTGCCAGTGCACTCAACCGGATAACACTGACACCCAGCAACTATGGGTGTCTTGAACTAGGGGTAATACCTGGCTTGTCTTGTTCTCAGGGTTTTTCACCCGAGGTTTCCGGATTCTGGGGCAGCCGTGGGCAGGATGCTGAGTCCATCTGTCTACACTAAGGAAAACAAAATTATCAGGTAAGTAATTTCTCCATTTCCTAGCATGTAGCAGATGGACTCAGGACCAATGGGATGTTCAAAAGCTACTCCAGAACAGGGCGGGAGGTTGCCCTTGGCCACTTAGCACTGCCCTTGCAAAGCCTGTGTCCTCCCGGGCCTGGACATCTAGGCGGTAGAACCTGGAAAAGGTGTGTATGGAGGACCATGTCGCCGCCCGACAGATCTCAGGAGGCGACAGCATCTTTGTTTCCACCCAGGACACTGCCTGGGCCCTTGTAGAATGGGCCTTGACTCGAAGAGGTGGAGGCTTCCCTGCCTCTACATAGGCCGCTTGATTACTTCTTTGATCCAGCGGGCTATAGTTGCCCGCGAAGACGCTTCCCCCTGTTTCTTCCCGCTGTGAAGGACAAATAGGTGGTCCGTCTTTCGTACAGATTCTGACCTTTCCAGGTATCTGACTAGGAGTCTGCCAACGTTAAGATGGCAAAGGCGACGTGAGTCTTCAGAGTCCTTGGGTTCGTCTGGAGATGGTAGTGAGATGGTTTGGTTTAGATGAAATTGAGAAACCACTTTCGGCAGAAGGAGGGGACAGTGCGTAGCTATATGGATTCCAGTGTGAACCTGAGAAACGGTTCCCGACAGGATAGCGCTTGAAGCTCAGAGATGCGACGGGCTGAACATATTGCCACTAGGAATGCAGTCTTCAAGATTAGGAGCCGTAGTGACAGACCGCAAGTAGGTCTGAAGGAAGCTCCCGCGAGGAAGTCTAGTACTAGATTGAGATTCCATAGGGGTACCGGCCACTTTAGGGATGGTTGGATTTGTTTGACCCCTCTCAGGAAACTAGAAACGTCTGGATGGGTTGATAGACTGATGCCGTCCACTTTGGCCCTGAAGCAGGCCAGTGCGGCCACCTGAACCTTGAGGGAGTTGAGAGACAACCCCTTCTTCAAGCCGTCCTGTAGAAATTCCAGAATCATGGGAATTTTGACTGTCCACGGAAGGATTTCACAGTCCTCACCACCAGGCTTCGAATACTCTCCATATTCGTATGTAAGCTAGAGATGTGGAGAACTTGCGTGCTCGGAGCAAGGTGTCAATCACTGCCTTAGAGTATCTGTTTTCTTCAGGTGAGACCTCGCAATGGCCAGATCATAAGAGAATCGATTCGGATCTTCATGGAGGATCATTCCTTGCCGGAGCAGGTCCCTGTGTGGAGGAAGGTGCAGAGGGTTCCCTGCAAGAAGTCTTCGAATGTCTGCATACCATGGCCTTCTTGGCTAGTCCGGGTCCACTGGAAGAAATAGTCCCCTGTGGTATTCTCTTGCAGATGATCCTGCCCAGTAGTGGCCATGGGGGAAAGGTGTACAGCAGGTCTTCCTGTGGCCAGATCTGGACGAGGACGTCTATTCCCCAGGATTGCGGTTCTTGTCTGCACCTGAAGAACTTGGGAACTTGGGCGTTCGACCGGGTTGCCAGTAGATCCATAGCTGGGGTTCCCCAGCGGTTTACTATCAACTGGAAGGCTGTGGTCGACAGCGTCCATTCCCTTGGATTTAGGCTCTCAACATCCAGAGAGACGTTGTCCTTTCCCGTGATGCGGGAGGCTGAGATCCCTTGCAGATTTGTTTCCGCCCACGCCATGAGGGGGTTTATCTCCAGGGACATCTGTTGGCTCCTGGTTCCTCCCTGGTGGTTGATGTAGGGAACTGTTGTGGCGTTGTCAGACATGACTGACAGACTCGCCCCAGAGTCTGTGGCCAAATCGTAGACAGGCTAGTCGGACTGTTCGGGCTTCCAGCGTTGGTTTCTTTTGTTCATGTCTTCCGGTAGGCGAGGTACTGGAGATTCACCTCATTTGTTGGCTCACTTCTCCAATTTGCTTCCAAAACAAGAGGGATCCTTTAAAAGGCATTCTCGTGAGGTTCGTTTTGGAGGTTGCATCGGCCGACCAATTTTGGAGCCATAGTTGTCTTCTGGCTGCAACTATGGAGGAGACGCCCCTGGCTGAGGTGCACACTAGGTCTGAGGTCGCATCTGTGAGGAAGAATATCGCTGGTTCTAATGGTTCAGCGGACGTGTTTGCATCTCTGGAGAGAAGCAAGCAGGCACGTGTTACTACAATGCAGCAGGACGCGATTTTGCAGGGTCATTGCTGCTACATCAAAGGACTGAGGATGGCTTCCTGACATCTGTCCTGGGCATCCTTGAGTGCCGCTCCTCCTTTGACTGGGATGGTTGTTTGCTTAGAGATGGCGCAGACCATGGCATCCACTTTTGGGAAGCGTAGGATTTCCTTGGCCGTGGGTTTCAGGGGTATAGGGCTTCTAAGGCCCGTCCTCCTTTGAAGCTGGCCTCCGGGGATTCCATTCCAGGTCAATCAGTTGTTGTACGGCCTGCAACATTGGAAAATAGCATGAGGCCTGATGGAGGGACACCAGGACGGGGTTCGTCTTTGGTTCCGCTGTGGTACCCGTGCCTGGAATGGCCAGCGTCTTCAAGGTCAGGGACACGAGAGCTGGTAACTTGTTGTTGGAGAAGAATCACAGCAAGGTTTGGTATGGATCCATCCCTGGGGGGGATTTCCCCTTCCTCCAC
The DNA here is from genome assembly GCF_901001135.1 of Rhinatrema bivittatum. Classification (NCBI taxonomy): domain Eukaryota; kingdom Metazoa; phylum Chordata; class Amphibia; order Gymnophiona; family Rhinatrematidae; genus Rhinatrema; species Rhinatrema bivittatum. The sequence continues at coordinate 690,279,362 of NC_042615.1, forward strand.
AGTGTCAGTCTCGTCTCCCGAGGTGTCTGTATTGCCTGTAGGGATGCTCTTGCCAAGGTGAGGCATGTCTTGAGCGGTCTGAGAGGTGCATGGAAGATCTTGTGCTTCTGGTGAAGACTGGGACTGTCGCTGGTGGCACCGATTGCACCTGGACGAAGGTTTGTAGACCTTTGAAGAATTCCACCCAGGAGAAGGTCCCTGGGTCCATATTGAATCCCGGCGGATTTATGGTGGAAGCCCCTGAGGTGCCTTCCAGTGTAGGCACAGAGTTGGAGATACAGAGATCCGGGGTACTATCATTAGTGGACACAGAATCCACTACTGGCTGTGGGGGGCCTTGCTTAGGTTCCCCCTGAGCCTCTTCGCACTGCTGGCGCAATGTGGATGCCATTTCAGCTTGCGCAGCTCTCAGGTGGCAGGCTGGGCAGAGGGCTTGTCCCTTGATCTTCTTGGCTAGTGGTGCCATGACTTGTGCGCGTGGAGAGATTCAAAACTTGTTTGTGCACTTTGGTATGCGCGCCGGGAGGCTTAGTTGTGTGCTCCGGGTGCATTGATGATGTGCGTGCAGGTACCTGTCTGTGCGCCTGGGCGAGATGTGCGTGCTGCTGTGCTCACGGGCCATTTATGCACCCGACACCGTAGTGCGCGCTGCTGTGCACACGGCTCAGTTGTGCGGACAATACGGCGGTCAAGGAGGGGAAATGGCGCCGATGACCATGCGAGCAAGATGGCACCCCCCTCTCCGGAGGGTCTCCACTTGTGTGGACCCTCGCACCAGATCGGGGTCTAGCTTGGACGAAGCTGCTCAACCCGATTTAACAGACGCTGGAAGGGTCAATCTGTGCGGCAAATCGAGCCTTGGAGACTTAAAAGGGTTTCTACCTTACTTTGTCTCTGCGTTTCCTGGTCTCGTTACAGGCAGTCTCCAGTTGTGAGGGGAGAGGGAAATACCTTCACCGCCGTGCTCGATTCAACACCCGCTGCCTCTAAGGCACTCTGGGGGTAAGTCCACGCCAGGAGCCGGCTAGCGGATAGAGGCTTACCTCTGAGGGATCTCGAAAATCACCTCAGGAATTCGACTGGGGGAGGGACCCTTAGGTATCACTGCAGGAGAACGGGGCTCGTTTTCTTGAGGTAAATTTTCTCTCTTCTGTTTTAGAATTGCTAACACTATTCTAATGTGTGGATGTGTCCCTATCTGCTTTAGGAGAAGGAGAAATACTGAAGAGCTAAGCATGCTGCACGGCTATATGTAAGCTGACATCAGCTTTGAAATCTGACAGTCTCCCATCTGCTGTCAGGAGTACACTATACCCATTGGCCCTGAGTCCATCTGCTTGCTACACGCTAGGAAAGTACCTGTTAGTTTCATAGTTCAGCTGCTTGGAAAGATTTTTCTATGTAATCTGTACTAACATTTCCTTCAGATAGGAGCACAAATTTCTTTAGCACTAGTTCCTTTTAGAAAGAATAAAGACTGGGTATAATTCCTACCTCGTAGTCTGGTCCTCCAAAATGTGATTTTTTCTTTAATTCTGTCATGGCATTTTTATATGCCTCCTCTATTCTTCTTCTTTTTTCAATTTCCTGTAACAAACATAATAATCCATTAATAGTTACTAATTTTAAATCAAATGCTATGTGTGTATGTGAGGGAAAATATTAGAGAATGATAGTTTTCTTCTGTATTAAACTTGTAAAATCCTAAAAATGCTCTTTGAAATATTTATAGCAGTTAATAAAAATGTCATTGTTTCCTTTGGACTTTATTTTCCACTTAAGTGAAGGAATTATTTAGCTAGTGTGCTAACACTCAAGCCCTTATTTAGGGCTAGGCAACTTGCTCTGTGGTGCTGTAGCCAGCACCCATATCTGTAGCAACAGAAGGAAATAAAATTCAATGTCAGGCCTGTAATCTGGTATGTGCTCACAGACCCTATCTATGGCAGTCTGTTTCTCGCATAGCTTTCCTTAGTAAAAGAAAAAAAAACGTATGTGAGGAAGGTGCGTGGCTGCTGTGGTTCCTGTGAGTGCACTGGCTCGCAGGCCCATGATGAATTTGGTCTTTCTTTACTGCTGCTGGTTGAGATAAAAAGTCAGGTGAATACGAGAATCTCTGTAATCTCTTGGGAGACTCTCCCCATCCCACCAAGCCTATGGGGGTTGATGTTTTAAATCTGGCCCCATCAAGACTTCTCAAGTGTGATTAATTGAATTATTTAAACAGTTTAACCCTGTCAACTACAGCAATACAGTTGTGCTCATCGATTACATACCCCAGGCAGAATTGTCACGTGTCATTTTAAGAAAAAATGAGTGATCAGACAAAACATGTCTATTATGCATCACAGAATAGCACTTTCATTAACAAACCATAGCAAAAAAGGAAATAATAAAATGGTCCTCTTGAAAAGTCTGGAGCTATAGGTAACAACCTGAGGTGTTCTATTTTCTTTATTGAGATGATCCTGGCTGTGTGTTTCTGGTATAACGTGGTTTTTCTTTTTTCTTTTATGAGCCCCGCAATTAGTTGGATAGTAGTGTCCAGAAAGTAGACTTGCTGTGTGGATTGTTCCTGGCTCAGGTTGATTGTTAGGTGGAGTTTGCTAAATTGTTGGTGGAATTTCTTAAGTGCTTCAAGTCCATGGGTCCAGATGATGAAGATGCCATCACTGTACCTTAGGTAGTGGAGCGGCTTCTGGGAGGGTAGGATCTGGCGAAACATCGTTCTAAATCAGCCATGAAAATATTGGCACACTGTGCAACCACGCGAGTACCCATGGCAGTGCCCCTGACTTGCAGATGTAAGATCTTTTCAAATCTGAAGTAATTGTGCAGGACGACAAAATGGCAAAATGTGCTGACCAGATCAGCTGTGATGTCATCCGGCATGATATTCCTGATCGCTTGTAATCCATCTTTGGTGGGGGCGTTTCCACACCCTGCCTGCCTAATTCAATGCCTTCTCTTTGTTCTGTATCTCCCTCCTCCCCCCGCCCAACCCCCTATATATTTTATCCATCTTTGTACTACACTTCATGCATCGAATAAAGTGGACTCTGTCCTCAAAAGCTCATGCCTCAAAGTCTATAAAGGTGCCACCCACCTAGTCTCATTTTTGCTTTACTGGACTAACACTGCTATCCCTCTGAAGATCTATACTTGAACCAAAGAGGATTCAGAGGAATAATTAATAGAAATCTCCCCACATATTTTAGAAACAAAAAGATTACAATTTTGACTGAAAATAGTATTAACTGTTTCAAAAGATCAAATGCAGTGCTTTAAAGTTACAACACAAAACAAGGCACCAGAGAACTTTTTACTAAGGAGCAGAGGGGACTCACTACTATCTAGGAACTGATTAAAGGGTATGTTTCCATGAAAGAGATGCAGAGATTAGAGATTTCATTTTCAAACATCAGTTGACAAATTTTTACATCACAGACTAATCTTCAAGGAACAGGATAAAATACAAAATGAAGTCCTAATGGATTAAACTATCTGACCTAAAGAGACTACTTCTGACATGCTTAAAAAATAAATAAATAAATAAAATTGAAAAACTTTTCACAATAACCACTTAAATGATTTTTCTAGTTTGTTATATCATGGTCATAACTAAAATTAATGCTAAACCAAGGTAATAAAAATATGAAATTTGTTCAGAACACTTTTCAAGGACAATCTTTGGCCTATTTGGAACTTCTCTTTAAATGCCATTGTCACTTTTCTTAAGGATATTCTGATATTGGTTTTAGAGTTGATGTAATATATAAATAGATTTCTGAGAGAATGTGGGCTGATTATCTTGCTATCCATTGAGAATAGCAATTACAGGTAAGTAACTTACATTTTCTCTATAGACAAGTAGGATTAATAAGATAGCTGGGAATCTCTAAGGATGGTCTTCCAACAAAAAAAAAAAAAAAGGGAAACAGCAACAAATTGCCAACAAGTGACAAACATGATTTTGTGGGTGAAAACCAGCATGTTTTTAATGTACAGTGAGAACAAATTCAAATATAATGGGTCCTAAGGGGATACCTGTCTACAGAGAATGTATATTATGCTGAGTGGTGAGGAAGACAGTTTTCCTCTTTTTTTTTTTTGCACCTAGAAGTTTCCTCTTGCTCCTTTGATCTAACAATCAGAGCCCAGAGCTTGGATTTTTTTCTGTATTATGTCAACCCCAAGGTTCCTACTCTGGTATTTGCAGGGACAGTCCTCAGTCAGGGGCCACGTACCAGGGCTCTTTCTGGAACCCTGAAATCATGGGTCCTGAATCCAGACACTAGGTGACCCCTTGAATGATGACCATGCACTTCTTTCCTCAAGGGCTGTGAACACTGCCTTTGCAGCAGCCTATCGGGGAACAGAAGACCTAACATGGGGATCAAACCAACATTCCACATACTGAGCAGGCCTGCAGCAAACAGGTTTTTAAACAAACATATGTGAAGGCATATAATGTCTGGGCTTTATAAGGTTACGTAATGCTTGCTACAACTGATTCATAGAAACATGATGGCAGAAAAAGACTGCATGACCTATCTAATCTGCCTATCCACCCAACTAATTTTCTTTACGATTCCCATCACTCCCTCAGAGATCCTCTGTGTTTCTCTCGTGCTTTCTTGAATTCAGATAATGTTACTGTCTCCACCACCTCCACTGGGAGGCTGCTCCAGGCATCTACTATCCTTTCTCTAAAGAAATATTTCCTTAGATTACTCCTGAGTCTACTCCTTTTCACTCTCATCCCATAACTTTTAGAGCAGTGATGGCGAATTCCAGTCCTCGAGTTCCACAAACAGGCCAGGTTTTCAGGATATCCACAATGAATATGCATGAGAGATTTGCATGCACTGCCTCCAATATATGCTAATTTTCTCATGTATATTTATTGTAGATATCCTGAAAACCTGGCCTGTTTGTGGAACTCGAGGACTAGAATTCACCATCACTGCTCTAGAGTCCTTTTCATTGAAAGAGGCTCACCTTCTGTGCATGGAAATCTTGGAAGTATATAAATGTCTATCATATCTCCCCTATCTCGCCTTTCCTCTAGGGCAGCGATGGCAAAGTCCAGTCCTCGAGTGCCACAAACTGGCAAGGTTTTCAGGATAACTACAATGAATATGCATGAGATAGATTTGCATATAATGGAGGCAGTGCCTGCAAATCTCTCATATGCATATTCATTGTGGATATCCTGAAAACCTGGTCTGTTTGTGGCACTCGAGGACTGGAGTTCACCATCACTGCTCTAGGGTATATATGTTTAATCTTTCTGTCCCTATATGCTTTAGAAAGAAGGCAACTAAACATTTTAATAGCCCCCTCTGGACAGACTCCAACTGGACCTTTTTAAGGTAAAGCCTCCAGAACTGTACAAAGTATTCCAAATGAGGTCTTATTAGGGACCTATACAGGGTAAATATCTCCCTTTTTCTCCTGACCATTCCTTTCCCTACGCAGCCAAGTATCTTTTTGGCTTTTGCTGTCCCTTTAGCCACCTGTTTGGCCACCTTAAGATCAGATACAGTCACCCCCAGATTCTTCTAAGCATGAAAGAGCAGCAGGATTTTACTCCTAATACTGTACCTCTCCCTTGGGCTTTTGCAACGCTTAACTTTTTTTTTTCTTTTAAGCATTAAACCTTAGTTGCCAGACCCCAGACCATTCTTTGAGCTTCACTAGATCCCGCTTCATATTTTCCACACCTTCCTGGTTGTCTACCCTGTTGTAGATTTTGGTATCACTGGCAAAGAGACAAACCTTTCCTGACAATCGTTCTGCAATTTTGCTCACAAAAATATTGAAAAGAGCTAGCCCAAGGCTCAATCCATGACGCACAACACTAGTAGTGCTCCCCAATTTTACTGTATTTTCTTCTATTTTAATTTTTGCATTTCTGACTACTTTCCCAGATATTGTTGCCTGTCTTCCTCTTTCAGTGACCTGTTTATGAATGCTATGTTTTCTCTCTTACCTTTATAGCTACTTTAGAAAGACACAGTGACCTCTTTTTGCCTCTTACCTTTATTTACTTTCCTGACAAAAAACATTAATTACCCTTTAGTTTTGCCCACTGCTTTTCTACTTGCCTTAAATGTTCCCGTCCAGCTAATGACTCCTTGGGGTACTCCCCCATTTTTACAAACAGCATTTCCAATAGGCTTGGGCTGCTATCATCAGGAAATGTAGCTCAAGTAGCACAGCCGGAAAATCCAAAGCAGTACCCACCACAAACCCTAGTTTCCAAGAACCAGAAGATGCAATCTATTGTGCAAAGAATACCAGTAAAAAACAAGACAGACCAAGATAAATATAAAACAAAGATTTTCTGGTAGCAACTATTAGACCGAAGGGAAGTTCTTCACTGAGGGCGTGTAACTTAACATGTTAAATGCCTAGTTTCTTATTCATTTATTGCTATTTGGATATAGTTTAATATATATGCTACAATAGATCCTAATTTAATGTGATCTTTTGCTGAAGTAGCTTACAGTTTCTCATGTTCGGTTCAGAAATTCTACTCTCTTGCAGGGTGTCAGGACAATTTAAAATATGGGGGAGAGTAGACAAGTTACCTAGTATGGACAGTAGACTGACTTGGCAACATTTCCCAGCTAAGGACAAAAAGGAGGAGCAAAGTCCTGCAAGTGGTCAAGCTCAAATGCTGAAAGCTGAGATATATCCTTAGCTAGAGCAAGCTTTAAAGAAACATGTATCAAACATAACAGGTTCCTGTCTTACAATATGCAGGAGAAACAAGAGTATTCAAGAGTACTCTTACCAGACAAGTGAGGAGTGAGATCCAAACTACTAAACCTGATTTAGAGCAGTCCTTATAGACCCAGCCCAGTGAATTAGGGAATCGTTGTGCCAACAGAGACTCTGCTCGCTAGGGTTTTAAATGTGTGCGCTATAAAGGGTGGGTTTCCTTTTGGGCCAATAAGAGCTGGGACATACCCAGTGAAATGTTAATACTGGAGAAGAGAATTACTGCTTCCTCAGCCTGCATGGCTCTTCCTGGAGGACTCCAGCTTGTTTCTCCCACAGTCAGCAGTTCAAGACCCACTGGTCCTAGCACAAGCTAGGCAGCTGCAATCATGAAGACTGGATGGTCCTTATCTGTCATTTACCATGATACAATACAGGGATGCAAAGCGACCAGTTAGACCACCACAGGTGGTACAGGGATGTGCACAATACAGGATATTTGGGAGGAGTAGTGTAGGAAAGTTGTAAAATGTTGGTGATATCCTGCTTTCTTTAGTTTTGTTCTATCCTTTTCAATATTTTTGGTATAAGCAAGATGACTTAACGTGCCACAATGCACTGGTTTGACATTTGTTTACAGTTTGAGTGTTGGTGGTGGTAGGCAGGATTGGTGGATCCCATAGTTTTAATCTGCATAATTTATTTTGCTATACTAAGAAGGAAGATGAAAGGAGAAAAGTTCAAAAAAGATCCAATCTTAGTTGTAATTACAGCTTTGAATTACAATTAAGTTAAATTTGTTCTAATTACGTAACTTTGCAGAGTTCTAAGCAAATATCACTTGTTACCAGTTTACTAAACACAACAGCGTCCTTTTTAATTTTTCTGCTTTAAATAAATGGCTTAGTTCTATTCATGAGTGCAGTATGAATTAGGTTCTATGGTATGTTTTGGTATTACAGTAGCACTTATAAATATTGCCTCTAGTACCATCAACTAAGTCACAATATTCAGGTGAATTTTTTTCAACCTCCTTTCTTTGGCCTCCAATATTTCTGTCTACATGCTACTACTTGTATTTGCCAGAAACTGGAGAGCATGCATTGCCTTTTAGTACCAGGAGACTCACATAGCAGGATACCATGATGTGTTCTTTAAATTTTACTTTCCCATTCATACCATCCATGACTGTGAACTTTCATTCCCAAATATGGTTATAAATTAACAAAACATTGTAAGAAACTTTATGTAGACAAAAAGAACCTTCAATACAGGGATGCATAAGTTAATGGCAGAGATGGGTGATAGCATGCGACAGTAAAAAGGGCCAGTGTTTGGAGATGCTCAATGTTCTAATAATGTCTTGATTTAGAAAGCAGGTCATGGCATGAGACAATGTGCTGAAGTACATAAAATGATGTTCCATACCAAATGACATCAACAAATAATGGAGCTTATTTTAAAAGATTTGATCCTGCTCTTTCCACCATTCAAGGTGGGGAATAACATATCACATTCATAGAAGCAATGAAAAGCGCTGTTTTAGTATAGTATTTAGTATTTATTTGTTTTTCTTAATCTTAGCCTAACAGCCAAAGCTCTTTTGTGATTTAAAGGTTTATCTGTAATTTAAAAATACCTTAGTCCCCATAAAAGAAATTGGTAATATAATTACGTCTTGGTAAAGGAAACAGAATAAAGCTTATTGTAATCCACTCAGTACAGTGATCTACATTGGGCAGAATAAAAATTTTAACTACAGCTTCACAAAATGGTGAATAACGTTAACTAAAGACTGCATAGAAAACTTTAGATTAAAAATTAGGAAAATATTCTATGCATGCTATGTGGATGCTTTCTGGCTATTAGGTTTTAACAGTAATTTACTTAAAAGCCACAAGAGCTCAAATTTTAGCTTAAATTTACCAGTGGCAATTATGTTATAGTGTCACTACAGAACTGGAAAGTACGTTGTCCTCCTACAAAAGTGATAATCTGCAGCTCAAGTGCCTCCCATGTATCTTTATGCTTAATGATTTTCTCCGTCAAAATAAAATTACTTATTTTATAAACTTCAGCTAAGTTTTAAGTACAACATATACCTTCCAGGTTTGTACTTTTTAAAATGTCAAACAAATTGTAATTTAGGGTGAATAAGATTGAAAAGGTGTACATAATATTTCCAGAGCCATTCTGTTTATTTAGTGAATATTTCTAAAATGTTTTTGAGGGTGTAAGATACATCTGAGGAGGCTATTTTTGTCTATGGGAATGACAATGAGTATGTGAGAGAGAGAGAGAGAGAGAGAGAGAGAGAGAGTGTGTGTGTGTGTGTGTGAGTGTGTGTGTGGTGTACACGTATGTACTTAATAGAGCTTTGTATGGTGAGATGCTGTGTGCATATGTGATAAAGAATGTCTGTCAGAAAATTACTAAATTTAATATATAAACAGCAGAAACATCAGATTGGCCCATCTAGCCTGTCCAATTAAGAGTCTTCCACTTGTGGTAGATCATGCAATTTCCTATATGTAAGCTCAACGACAACTCCCTCTGTCTACATGTAATCTTGTCCTTCACCTGACCACACAATCACCCTACAAACCTATCCAAATGTGACCAGAATTCATCATAGTACTGGCTTCCATTACCTCCACTGACAGGGCACTACAGGCCTTATTTTCTACGACTCTTACAAGACCAACATTAAATCCAACACCCATGTCCCCTATCAAGTTTTATTAAACAAAGGACATGCTTGTGAATTATATTCCTACCTGTTCCCTCCACTCTTCGGGGACAGGTTTGCCCTCGCTGGCTACTGTCAAAGTTGCCCGACTGTTTGAGTCACGTGTTAGAGCTCTATCAATAGCAGGATCAAATCTCTGGAATGCCCTTCTGGTAGAGCTCCGGCTGGAAAAAGGTTACCAGCAATTCTGTAAAAAGGATAAAAGATCTTTTCCAGCAAGCATTTGAACCCTAGCTCTTACTGGTCCGCATTGCACCAAGGGGTCTGCAGTAATGGCTGACAATCACTCACATGAAAAGAGGCATCCCTCATTATGCAATTCTAAGGAAGACACAATAGGACTGGGGATTGGGTTCCATGTGCAAATTTGAGCTACTTTGGGTAAAATCATATTAAATTGCTGCTGGGAGATTAGATGGGTGTTTTGGTCTATCTGCTGTCATGTTTGTTGTCTGATGTAAAATCTGTATCTTACTTGTCAATACTGTTGTAAATTCATGTTTTATCAAGTATGATCTGCCAAGAGCTCAGTTTCAAATTCATGGATATAAATTTTAGTTAAATAACCAAGTTTTCTAATAATCCACAGTGTATCAAAATTAGCAAAGCCATTATCCAAAACATGGGGTCTCCCCATGCTCAATGAATTTTGGGTTTTAACCATGGTCACTCCAAGCAGGTTACCAATACCTTCTTGGAAACATAGGCTGTAACACAAGGTTTCTCAAACCTGTGCTGGGGACCCCACAGATAATTGGGTTTTCAGGTATTCACAATGGGGTAAATATTCAAAGGGATCTAGTCAGCTAAGTAAGAAGAACTTAGCTAGTTAGATCAAAGCATCTGAATATTTACTGGGCTGAGCAACTAAACACTGCCCAACTTCTGGGCAGACTATTACACAGGGTTAGGTCAGGATTTGGCCTGTCAAATCTAGAAACTACAATGGCAGACCTAAATCTGATCAGCTGCTCCCAGAAGCCAAAAGCAATGGAAAAAAAGATTTTTCTTGGCGTTTAAATTTGAGTGTTTAGGTCTTTTAGACTTGATAGCGCTGGGAATGCGAAGGTGAGCTAGGCAAGGAGGTTAAAAACAGGACCCGTTTAAGTCTGAAATAAGACTAAATCTACAGTAAATTAGACTATTGCAATAAAAAACCTGCCAAACAGACAAAAGGAGTCCTCTCTCTAAACTCCCTAACTCACCATTAAATTACCAGCACTGAATCAAGTCTCAAAAAACCTATGTTAGAGCTGAAATAACCAAAGTGACTGCTAACTGAAAATGGAGGAAGCCAATTTCAATACAAACACCTATCAAGGCTGGAAGATGTGTTTCATCAAAGCTATCATATCACTGCCAAGTCGTTAGAACATAAGAAATTGCCATGCTGGGTCAGACCAAGGGTCCATCCAGCCCAGCATCCTGTTTCCATCAGAGGCCAAACCAGGCCACAAGAACCTGGCAAATACCCAAACACCAAGAAGATCCCATGCTACTGATGCAATTAGTAGCAGTGGCTATTCCCTAAGTAAACTTGATTAATAGCCGTTAATGGACTTCTCCTCCAAGAACTTATCCAAACCTTTTTTGAACCCAGCTACACTAACCACATCCTCTGGCAACAAATTCCAGAGCTTTATTGTGCGTTGAGTGAAAAAGAATTTTCTCCGATTAGTCTTAAATGTGCTACTTGCTAACTTCATGGAATACCCCCTAGTCCTTCTATTAATTGAAAGCGTAAATAACCAATTCACATCTACTCATTCAAGACCTCTCATGATCTTAAAGACCTCTATCATATCCCCCCTCAGCCGTCTCTTCTCCAAGCTGAACAGCCCTAACCTCTTCAGCCTTTCCTCATAGGGGAGCTGTTCCATCCCCTTTATCATTTTGGTTGCCCTTCTCTGTACCTTCTCCATTACAACTATATCTGAGATGCAGCGACCAGAATTGTACACAGTATTCAAGGTGCGGTCTCACCATGGAGCGATATAGAGGCATTATGACATTTTCTGTTTTATTAACCATTCCCTTCCTAATAATTCCTAACATTCTGCTTGCTTTTTTGACTGCTGCAGCACACTGAGCAGACTATCCCTCTGTGAACTATAACTATCCCTCTGTGAACCCTGCTGAAGCTTGTCATCTGACAAGATGCTTTCATCCATATTCTGCTCACAGTTTGCTGAGACTGATATGTACACTCTAGAAAATGGGAGCCAAATTATGGCAGGAGTGGGCAGGCTTCCTTGTAGTCACTTGTATGTCTCTTGCCTGCTTCAGGAGCCAGAGGACCAGGTTACGCCTGGAGAAAAGAAGAGGACAACTTCTCCACCTCCCCCAACATGAAAAAGGGGGAGAGTTCCCAGTTAAATTCTAAACTCATGCCAGAAATCTCTCCAACCTTTCAGGCATGTATCCCCATGGACCCTCTCTCACGCCTTCATACCAGATACATTAGCTCTAACAGATGCTCTTCCTGCCACGATGCCAGAGTCTCTGCTTTTCTGTTTCTGCTGCAGCCACACAGCTCATTGATCAACTGTTTGAACCATGTAGCCCAGTATCTATAGAGTGCAGCATGGTTCAAACAGTTCACAGGCCATCCTTGCCTTCCTGCCAGTATCATCGGAAAGGCTTCTAAGCCACAATGCAATATGCACATTTAAAAAAAAAAAAAATCAAGTGGGCTGGATCAAAAGGGCCCAGAGATCATAGTTTATCTACCTGCCTACCTCTGGTCTATGGGTATTAGACACTGTGAGAGATGCCAACTGGTAAATTCTCTCAGGCAGCAATTAAGGGGGCTGAAAGAGAATGTGACCAAGCTGAGCGCATCTGAGAGGATGATGGTTTTGATAACCATGATTAAGAATCAGCTAGAGAGGATATCAGATTGCATAGGGGAGAAGGAAAACATGGTTCTTACAGGCACGTAAAAACTGGAAGATTACTACTTCTAGAAACTGAGTACAACTCCTCTGAGGGCCCATCAATTCAGTTACAGAACTAATATAAAGTCCTAAAATCACATGCACAGAAAAGGGAAAGCCAAGCTCTCCAGAAGCCACAAAAGAGGAGGATGGCTGTTTGTGATTATTTTCTATGTGGGACAGATGGACCTATCTACCAATCAGAACTGCTCTCCAGGAAGATGTGCTGTCTGCTATGATCCCAAATCTGTTGAAACTAATCAGACCCTGTGGCCACCACCTCTTTATTCATGTGGGCACCAATGATATAGCAAGGTATGACTGAGCAGATCAAAGAGCGTTGCATAGCATTGCGAAAAGAGGTGAAAAAAAGCAGACAAGTGAAGTTCTTTTCTATCCTTCCATTCAAGGGTAAATGCATGTGCAAGGAGATAAACTTGTGGTTGCATGGATGATGTCAATGACCAAGCTTTGGTTTCTTGGATACTGGTGTCATATTCCAAGGTGGTGGTTCGTTGAATCAAAATGGAATATACTTATAAGAAATGGTAAGACTTTTGCCCATAGACTCACCAACTTCATTAGGAGGACTTTAAACTAGAGTCATCAGGAGATGGTGACAAAAGCTCAGATTTAAGCAGGACATACAGTAAACTGAATAAAATCAAGGGAATGGGAATGTGTACAGACAGAATTGTGTTAGCAGTTGGATATGACAGAAAGGAACAGACCAGAAATAAGAGAAAAGAAGACAGAACAACAAATTAGCAAGTCAAGAGTGCAAATGCTCATAGTCTAATAAATCACGGAGGTAGAAGCTTCGATCATGGAAGGAGACATTGATGCAGCTGCAGCCACTGAATTATGGTTCAGAGATCATCAGAACTAGAAGGTGAACATATCGGGATATACCCTTTTCAGAAAGGATAGGATAGGTTAAAAAAAGGGAGAAGAAACTCTCTCAAAAAAAAACCCAACAAACCCAAACAAGGCCACTGATATACAAAGAGCAAGGAGAAGCCAAGGGGTGTAATATCTATGGTAGGTGCAACCTGTAGACTGATAACCAAGGTAAATCTATCATAAGGAAAGTATGTGCATACACCACAGTATTGCAGTTTATGCAAGAGATGCATGTGTTTAATGGCAGTTAAGTGCTCACAGTACAAAGAAAAAGGGGGTGTGCACACAGAATGAACTGAAACAGTAAAAAAACTGGGAAGATATATATATAAATTATACCTTACTACAAAAAAGGCTGAGGTGTATCCAACCAATACCTTTATAAGAAAAATAAAGTTTAAATGAACATGATCTGAAAGATTAAATAAAAAAAGTAAACAGAAGGCTCAGCAAATACAGGAAACCAAATGGCTTCAAGCACTGTTAAAAGTTGTCTATTTGTGACAGTTAACAGAGTTCGTTGTCCGAGGTTTTTCTCCCCTTACCTTAGATACTTTTTCTGTCTAAGAACAGCGAACTGGATATTGGACTTCTAGTTTTATGTATTATAATAAGCCAGTAGATGCAAATTACATTATTTGGTTTGTAAACAATAAAATATTAAATATATACATTGCAAAGTTTTTTCTGCATAGACAGGAAAGGGGTGTATATTATTCTTGTAAAAATTATACCTGCCATACAATTCAAACTGAAAGACTGTGAAATTGTTCTGGGCTGCGGTACCGCAAGAGAAGCAGCCACTAAGATGTTGTAATGATATAAAGAGGTAAACAGTTAAAGGACGATCAACAGAATGAGACTTAGTGGATATGATGCATCTCTTGCATAAACAATAATGCCACAATCTGTAGACTGTCATCACAACATGAAAGCTATCCAAAACAGCAGCATGAAAAGAAGAAGTGCTGTTAATGGGTGACAAATCTACCAAATGTCAAGTTGAGAGTGCCAGCTGCAGGATCAACAAGAGGCAGGGGGATACTGGAATTCTTGCAAGAGGTATTTCTCAAACAAGGCGGTGAGGAGCACACTTGTGGCAAGGTGACACTGGACCTGGTACTGACAAATGGAGCCTGTTTGAGGATTTGGTTATGGGATAACTGAGGATCCAGTGCTCATCATACTGTGTGGTTTAATGTAAACATGAGATCAGAAACTGTATAAAAAAGAACTCAGAAAGGCAGAGGTTATGAAAAGTAATGATTAGGAAACATATCTTTCAGGAATAGAGGATTTAAGAGGTGCAGAAGAAACGGATTGTAACGAAAATGAGTACTGAAGCGGCAATGAATATGTCAGGCACTTTAATAAAGGGAAGAGAACAAACAAGACTATGGTTCACCAAATAAGGAGAAAAAGAGATCAAAAAGAGTAACATTCAAAAATAGACAGGCTCAGGAGGAGAGCATGCAAAAGTACAGAGATAAAGGGAGACAGGAAGGGCAGTTAGAATGCAAAGTTGCTTTTCTATAATAAATGTTCTCTGTGGACAGTAGGAAAACCAGCCACGAAAGCAGGTGATAATGTATGGAGCTGACATGCAATATGCTCTCCGAGCTTAGAAAGAGCATATAAAAATGTTCCTGTGCAACTGCTGACATGCGAGTCTCCTTAGTCCCTTTACTAGGTAAGCTTCAACTCTAGGGAGTAAGGTGGGATTGTGTGATTAGTTTGTTATGCTGTCCATGGAGAATTTACAGAAAAGCAACTTTGCTATCTCTATGGACAAGAAGGATGAATCCAACTTTACAAGTGGTGACTCAAGTGAAAGGCTGCAATGAAATATTTGAATTTTTCCTAGATACAGAGTGATTGCAACCTAGTAAAAAAGAGGAAGAAGGGGGGAGTTGAAGCTTTTAAGTAGGTTTCTTAAAGCTGCTTGGATAAAACTATAATTGCAAGAGTCTACTTAAGATAATACCATTTGGTAAATGTATGTATAGAGGACCAAGTAGTCACTTTGCAGATATCCTGAATGAAAATGTACTACTGACGATGTTGCTCTCACCTGATAGGCTTTAACCTTCGTAGACTATTTTCCAATATTAGCAGAGCAATAGGAATGCAGTCAGAGCCACACAGGTTATAAGAGAACAGTTGAGATTTTCTTAAAGTCTTAGACCTAAGTAAAACAAAGCTTTTCTGCGACCTAAAGTGAAGAGTTTGCTCAGCTTTGTTGGAATGTGGCTTCAGAAAAAAAAATGGCCGTACTATAGATTGATTCAAATGGAAGTAGGAAACAACATTTGGTAAAAACTTAAGGTGAATTCTCAAAAATTCTCTTTAAAAATCTGTGTGTAGGGAGCATTTATTACTAGTGTCTGAAGCTTCCTCACTCTGCATGTTGAGATCACTGATATTAGGAATAAAACTTTCCAAGATATAAAGTTGAGATTCATAGTTGCTAAAGGTTCAAAAGGTGAACTCATCATTTTAGAGAGAACAATGCTGAAGTACCATTGATTAGGAGGAACTTTAATTGGAGGAAATAGATGATAGAGACTTTTGATGAACTTAGTTACCACAGGATGGTGAGAAACTGGGTGACCTTCCAAATGATGGGGATAAACAGCAATAGCACTTAGATGTACTTTAATAGCTTTCAATCTGATTCTGAGAGACTGAGAAGATACTGAAGTAGAATGGAAGCAGAGCCGCTTAATGGATTTACATTCTGGTTAGCACACCAAATGAAAAATTCTCTCAATTTAAAGTTATATAAGTGTCTGGTAAATGGTTTTCTTGCTGCTATGATTATTTCTCTTATCTACTCAAGAAAGGGCACTGACTGCACTATTTGGCTTTAAATATCCATGCTGTTAATGGTAGTGATTGAAAGATGAGGTGAAAAAGCAATCAGTCGTTTTGTACTAAGAATATTAGAAATATCTGAAGACATATTGGTGGAACAATAGCTAGTCTTTGTAATTAAGGGAAACAAATCTGATGCAGCCAAAAGGGAGTAATGAGGTTCATCCTCTTCTCTCATAACTTGAAAATGGTGTTTGATATGAAAGAAAGAATTATAAATACATACAGGTGGTCTCTTGTTTCAAGAAACAAACATGTCTAATATTAAAGAATTTGGATCTGGACTCCAAGCAGTATACTGTAAGCTACTTGTCTGTTGGCATCATAAAGAGGTACATTTGAGGTGTTCCCTAGTGTTGGAAGAGATAGCGTACTGTGCTGGGGTAGAACAACAACTTGTGAGGCTGAAGTCAACAGTTCAAGGAGCTGCTAGGATACTGAGCTGTCTTGAGAAATATATAAGCATTCAAAGGTATTTTCCTCACAGTTGTCCAATTCAATATCTTGCATGCTTCTTTGTAAAGGTTTTCAGATCCCATGCTTTGTTTAATACATGGCTACTTGATAATCCATGTGAATTTGAACTGCTGTTCCCTTTAGCTATTTCTCAAATACAAGGAGAGCTTTCAATATAGCTCTTATCTCTAAAATGTTTATGTGACAATACTTGTCTTGGATAGTCTAAGTCCTTTATGAGCATATCTTATTGAAATAATCACCCCAGTTTTATGTGGATGCATCCATGGTCATATTTGTGATGTTTGGAGAGAATGAAAACTTTGGCCACAAAAAAGATTTGAAGGTTGTGTCCACCAATGTAGTGAATAAATGAGCAGTTTGGTGATATTAATTCTGGAAGACATTGGTTGAGTATGCACATTCCAATGAAGTCTTAAATATCATTGGTTCTGCCTCATATGCATATGTGCAAGGTAAGTGACAAGACAGTTGAGGCCTAACATTCTGATAAAGGTCCTGGCTGATATTTAAGACTGGCTGGACAACTGGCAAATTATGTGAATCCGATTTATCATCCTTTGAGAAAGAAACGCTCTCTCTCTTCTGTGGTGAATTCCCAAACAGGTTGGCGTTACGTGGAACTCCTGAAAGATTCCTATAAATCCCTATCTATGAAAGAAGTGCCAAGTGTGTAGGACATTGTTCATTTTGTTTCCCTTGAGCATCTGCTCAATATTAGTCAATCATCCAGAAAAGGAAAGAATCATTTTTCTTCCTGATGTGCAGCTACTATTGAATACTAATGAATAGGCACTTGAATACTCTTAGAGCTGCTAAGCCAAATGGCAGAACTCAATACTGATAATGGTCTTTTATTACGAACTGCAGATACCTCCTGTGATTCCTCTGGATGGTTATGTATCCTGGTACATAAAAGGAGCGAATTCTGGCTTAGTAAGCTGGACTGTAAACAAACTTGCAATGGTATATCTCCCATTAAAAAACAAAACTTAATAAGTTGGCAAACCTAACTTCAGTATTCTCACTTAAACAGCATTAGCCTTATTAATCCTGTTTTTGATATTTTTATGATTTATGTTTTAGCTGATGGCTTTTATTTACCAAATTATGAATGTAATATGTAAACCACTTGGAAATGTTGACAAGTGGTATACAAATCTAGTAAATACGTGCACATATTTATCTTTTAAATCTAGGGTTGTCAGCCAATCCCTGGTATCTAGATGAGGGAGGATTGGGCCAAGGGACATCTTGAAGTTTTCCTTTTTTAGGAGTTATATGTAGATTCCGTAAATCCAGAATGAGATGAAGACTTCCTGACTTTTTGGGATCAGAATGTATGTAGAATAGAACCCTTTTCCCTCCTTCCTTGAATGGGATTGGTTCTATCACATGGACTGCTGACAATGAGGCAAGTTCTCTTTTTAGTACCTGGACTTGATCCAGAGGTAGTAGATTTGGGTGTAGAAGATTGATTGGCAGTACTCCTGAACATTTAGGTGATAATCTTCACAAATTTCCTTTAGAACTTAACAGTCTATGGTGATGAGTGACCAGTGAATGTGAAAATGCTGCAGTCTCCCCCCAATGAAAAAGTCCATAACAAAAAAGAATGGCCATGATTCTGACAATCAAAATTGAAGACCAGATTTTTGTGCAGACCATTGGGTAGATCTCTGCTGAGCCCTGTTCCTGGGATGAGGGTCTTGTTTTTTTGTTACTGTTGTGAGATTACCTACAATATGGTTAAGGCTGGTTATCTTCTGTGGGAGTATGAAAGATTGACGTTAGAATTTCTTTTGTAAAGATTGTCCCATACTGGTCATTGTTAATGCTTGTAAAATGGAGCAATGATCTTTAATCATACCTATAGCTTTTTTTTTTTTTTTTTTTAACACTTTGACACTTAACAGATTCTCTCCTGTAAATGGGCATTAACCAACCTGTCAAGGGCATCTTCACTTACGCCTAATACCTTTAACCATGCAAGTCTTCTGGATCCTACTGCTATGGCTGACAACCTGTATGATGTTTCAAAAGTGCCACTGATTTTATTAAATGTTTTGTACATTTATTCATATCATTATTGACAAATTTATTTTGAGTGTCTGATGACAGGGTTAGTGTCAGTTTTTGTACAAGTACTGAGCCATTTTAAACTGGTGCAATGAAATTGAATGTGGCATTGAAATTGGTACATCTAATGGAGAAATTACTTACCTGATAATTTATTTTTCCTTAGTGTAGACAGATGGACTCAGGACCAATAGGTATTGTGCTCTTCTGCTAGCAGATGGGAGACAGAGTCAGATTTCAAAGCTTACGTCTCTCAAGATATACCCCTGCAGTAACCTCAACTCTTCAGTATTCTCTTCGAAAAGCCAGTAATCAAAATGGCACAGACGGCCCTTTGCCCTTACTATGTCACAGGGGCTACTGCTGCCATTGGTCGACCCCAGTGACATAGTAAGGGCAAAGGGCCGTCAGCGCCATTTCGACTGCTGGCAGCCGTCAGCCCAAGTCCAGGAGATTTACCCGGACCGCTCCTGGACCCCCCAGGGACTTTTGGCAGGTCTGGGGGGGGGTCAGGAGGGTGGGGGTTTTTTGTTAGATTTTTTTTTATATTCGCTCCTTAAGACGCACCGACATTTTTCCCCCCACTTTTGGGGGGAAAAACTTGAGTAAACTTGAACTGGTTCAACTAATTTCCAAACTGGAGACCGCTAGTGCACTCAACCAATTAACGCAGATACCGGACAAACTGTGGGTATCTTGAACTAGGGGGGTAGGCTGTGGCTTACCCGTATTTGCTTAGTCTCGAGGTTTATCATCTGAGGTTCTCCTTTTCCGGGGCAGCCGTGAGCGGGATGCTGAGTCCATCTGTCTACACCAAGGAAAACGAAATTATCAGGTAAGTAATTTCTCCATTTCCTAGCGTGTAGCCAGATGGACTCAGGACCAGTGGGATGTACAAAAGCTACTCCTGGACAGGGCAGGAGGCTGCCCGAGGCCCACTTATTACTGCCCTTGCAAAGGCTGTCTCATCCTGGGCCTGAACATCCAGGAGGTAGAACCTGGAGAAGGTGTGTATGGAAGACCACGTCACCACCCGACAGATCTTGGCAGGCGACAGCAGCTTGGTTTGTGCACAAGAGACTGCCTGGGCCCTCATAGAATGTGCCTTAACCTGTAGAGGTAAGGGCTTTCCTGCCTCTATGTAGGCTGTCTTGATTACTTCTTTGATCCAGCAGGCCTTGGTCACCTGCGAGGCCACTTCTTGTTTTTTTCCCCACTGTGAAGAACGAACAAGTGATCCGTTTTGCGCACCGGTTCTGATCTTTCCAATTATCACACCAGGAGTCTGCCGACATTCAGGTGGCGAAGGCGGCATGAGTCTTCCGAGTCCTTATGTTCATCTGGAGCTGGTAGCGAGATTGTTTGGATCAGGTGAAACTCTGAAACACCTTCGGAAGGAGGGAGGGGACAGTGGTTCCAGGTGTGAACCTGAGGAACGGTTCCCGACAGGATAGAGTCTGTAGTTCGGAGATACGATGAGCTGAACATATTGCCACCAGGAACACAGTCTTCAATGTTAAGAGGCGTAGTGACAGACTGCGTGTTGGTCTGAAGGAAGCGCCAGTTAGGAAGTCTAATACTAGATTGAAATTCCATAGAGGCACCGGCCACTTTAGGGGTGGTCGGAGTTGTTTAACCCCTTTCAGGAAGCGGGACAAGTCCGGATGGGTTGATAGCCAGATACTGTCCACTTCTGCTCTGAAGCAGGCCAGTTCAGCTACTTGGACCTTGAGGGAGTTAAGTGACAACCCCTTCTTCATACCGTCCTGTAGGAACTCAGAATCATGGGAATCTTGGCTGTCCGCGGGAGAATCCCACAGTCCTCACACCAGGCTTTGAATACTCTCCAGATCCGTATCCGTATGTATGACAGGGATGTGGAGAACTTGCGCGCTCGGAGCAGGGTGTCAATCATGGCCTTTGAGTAATCGCGCTTCTTCAGGTGAGTCCTCTCAAGAGAGAATACAGATGGATCTTCGTTGAGAATCGGGCCCTGCAGGAGAAGGTCCCTGTGTGGAGGTAGGCACAGAAGGTCCCTCGCAAGAAGTCTTTGCATGTCTGCTTACCATGGTCATCTTGGCCAATCCGGGGCCACTAGTAAAAACTAGTCCCCTGTGATGTTCTATCTTGCGGATGACCCTGCCCAGTAGTGGCCATGGGGGGAAGGCATACAGTAAGTCTTCCTCTGGCCAAGTCTGGGCGACAGTGTCGATTCCTTGGGACTGCGGCTCTCATCTGTGGCTGAAGAATCTGGGGACTTGGGCACTGAGACGGGTGGCCAGTAGGTCCATGGCTGGGGGGCCCCAGCGATTTACTATCAGTTGGAAGGCTGTGTTCAACAGTGTTCATTCCCCCAGGTCCAGGCTCTCTCTGCTGAGGAAGTCTGCTGAGATGTCTTTTCCTGCGATGTGGGAGGCCGAGATCCCTTGTAGGTTTATCTCCGCCCATGTCATGAGAGGGTCTATCTCCAGAGACACCTACTGGCTCTTGGTTCCTCCTTGGCAGTTGATGTAAGCAACAGTTGTTGCGTTGTCAGACATTACTCGAATTGCTTTGCCTCGGAGTCAGTGGCTGAATTGCAGGCATGCTACTCTGACTGCTCGAGCTTCCAGGCGGTTTATGTTCCATTCCGCCTTGGCCATCAGTTCCTGACAGTAGGCTCCCAACCCTCGCAGGCTCGCATCCGTGGTGAGCAAGATCCAGTTCAGTGGGGATAGGCTTACTCCTCTGCTTAGGTGGTCTTCCTGTAGCTACCACTGGAGCTGAGAACAAACCTCTGCTGGTAGTTGGAGGCGAATTGAGTAGTCCTGGGACTGTGGGTTCCACCATGACAGTAAAGAGTGCTGGAGTGGTCGCATATGGGCCCTTGCCCAAGGGATAGCTTCCAGGGTTGATGCCATGAGGCCGAGGACTTGAAGATAGTCCCATACCTTGGAGCAGGCATTGGTCATTAGTCGTCGTAATTGTTCCAGTTTCCTTCTCCTCGGGGGAGGGAGGAAGACTGTTCTGTTTGGTGTTGAAACGGGCCCCCAGGTACTCTAGCAATTGAGAGGGCTGAAGACTGCTCTTGCCCATGTTCACGACCCAACCGAGTTCCTGCAGTAGGCTCTTGACTCTGCTGGTCATCTGCCAGCTCTCTTCCGAAGGCTTTTCCCTGATTAGCCAATCTTCCAGGTAAGGGTGTACCAAGATCCCTTCCTTCCTCAGTGTTGCCGCTGCGACCACTATGATTTTGGTGAAGGTTCTGGGGGCGGTTGCTAGGCCGAAGGGTAGTGCTCAGAACTGGTAATGGTGATCCAGTATCGCAAAGTGCAGGAAGCGCTGGTGATCCTGATGAACTGGGATGTGAAGGTAGGCTTTGGAAAGGTCCAGGGAGGTTAGAAACTCTCCCGGTTGTACTGCCATTATTATGGCGTGAAGAGTTTCCATGCAGAAGTGTAGATTCCGCAGATGACGTTGACGTTCTTGAGATCCAAGATGGACCGGAAAGATCCTTCCTTCTTGGGAACGACAAAATAGATGAAACAGCGCCCCGTATTTTGTTGGGGCATGGGAACTGGAGTTATTGCCTTCAGACTGAGCAGTCTTGATAGAGTGGTTTCTACTGCCAGTCTCTTGGAATGGGAGTGGCAGGGTGACATCAAATCTGTCTCGAGGGATGCTGCGGAACTCCAGAGTGTAACCTACTCGAATGATGTTTAGAAATCATTTGTCCAAAGTTATCTCAACCCATCTTTGGTAGAAGAGGGCAAGTCGACCCCCCATATCCTCTTCCTGTGGATGGGTCAGCCCAATCTCATTGTAGAGCATGGCTGGAGCCTGCCTCCGGGTCTGCTCCGAAAGGGCTGGGACTTCCGGAGGGATGAGGTGCCTGGAACTGCGAGTTCCTGTAGGGTTTAAAGCACTGCAATCCTCTGCCCTTAGTTCTTCTGGGGGAGGGACACGGACACAGATCTTTTACTCCTATCTTCTGGAAGCTGAGGCACTGGGGATTCGCCCCATTTGCTGGCTAACTTCTCCAATTCACTTCCGAACAAGAGAGAGATCCTTTAAAAGGCATTCTTGTGATATTCGCTTTAGATGTCGTGTCCGCAGACAAATTCTGTACCCATAGTTGTCTTCTGGCTGCCCTACCGAGGCAACGCCCCTGGCTGAGGTGCGCACCAGGTCTGAGCTTGTGACCGTGAGAAAGGCTGCTGCAGGTTCCATCGTCTCACCGGTATACATTCCAGAGTTATTTGCCTCTCTCTCGAGAGGAGCAAGCAGGAACGTGCCCACCAGGAGGTAATCTGCAGTGTCATTGCTGCTGCGAAGGTCTGCTTAAGGATGGATTCCAATCGTCTGTCCTGAGTGTTCAAGGCAGCCCCTCCTTCAACGGGAATCATTCGCTTTGAGACAGCACAGACCATAGTGTCCACTTTCGGGAAACGCAGGCATTCCTTGGTCACTGGTTCTAGAGAGTATAGGGCTTCCAAGGCCCGGCCCCCTTTGAAGCTTGCCACCAGGGCATCCCATTCCAGGTCAATCAGTTCCTGGATGGCTTCCATCATTGGAAAGTAGCATGAGGCCGTACAAAGGGACACCATACTGGGGTTCTTCATTGGTTCCGCCATAGGGTCTGTGCCAGGAATACCCAGAGTCTTCAGAGTCTGGGAAACAAGGGCTGGTAATTCATCTTTGTGGAAGAATCGAAGAATGGTTCGGTATGGTTGCATTCCTGGAGGGATTTCTCCTTCTTCCAGGGAGTCACTCATCTGAGGTGTCTGGGTCCCTGTTAGGGAAGTTCTTGGTTAGGTGAGACATGTCTCGAGGTACCCGAGACAGGTGGATCTTATGCTTCCGGCAGGGGTTGAGCATGGGGCGCAGCTGGGCTGATTGTGCCTGAACGAAGGCTTGCAGCTCTTGGAAAAATTCCAACCTGGAGAAGGTCCCTGGGTCCATGTTAACCCCAGGGGGAGCTGGAGTAGGGGCTCCTGAGGTGCCCTCCTGTGGTGAAGCCATATCGGAGATGCATAGGTCCGGGGAGCTATCGTCAGTAGTTCTGGAGCTATCTCCCGACAGTAAGGGGCCAGGCTTTGGTTCCCCCTGGGCTTTTTCACAGTGTTGACACAGGTAGGACTCCAATTCCGGCTATGCGGCACTTATGTGACAGGCTGTGCAAAGAGTACCTTCTGGATTTCTTGGGTACCGGTGCCATTGTCTCTGTGTGTGTTTGCACGCGTGCAGTTGTAAACGCAGCTGTGCGTGTAGATATGCGCCTGGGCGTGCTCATTTGTGCGTGCGTCTGTATTGGACGTGTGCAAGTTAGGCACATCGGCCGCCCGGCCTGCCCCGCACGTACCACGGGTCGAGAAGGGAAGATGGCGCAGACTATCCCCATGCGTAAGATGGCGCCCCCCGGGGGTCTCCACGTGTGGACCCTTGCACCGGATTGGGGCCTAGCCCAACCAAGGCTGCTTAATCCGATCAGTGCTCCCTTCTAACCTTGCTGGGGACAGATTCGGAAGGACAATCCGAGCTCTGGAGACCTGAATTTAAAGATTTTCTCTTACCTGGTCTCGGCACTTACCAATGGTGTGTTGGTCTCCAGCTGCGGGGGGGGAGGGGGGGGGAGGGAATTACTTTCACTGTCGCGCTCGTTTCTGCACTTACTGCCTTTCAGCCACACTGGGGGGCTAAGTCCACGCCAGTAACTGGCTACTGGACCAAGGCACACCTCTGAGGGATATCTGAGATCAACCTCAAGAATTCTCGACTGGGGGAGGGACCCTTAGGTATCACCGCAGGAGAGCGGGGCTCAATCTTCCTTAAGGTAAATTTTGTTTCTTCTTCTGTAATTCTTAACACTATTCTAGTGCGTGGGATAGTGTCCGCATCTGCTAGGAGACAGAGATACTGAAGAGCTGAGGTTACTGCAGGGGTAGATCTAGAGTGACGTCAGCTTTGAAATCTGACTCAGTCTCCCATCCTCTAGCAGAAGAGAACAATACCCATTGGTCCTGAGTCCATCTGGCTACATGCTAGGAAAATGCAGTATCCAACAATTTTGCATCATTCCAGGTGGCATACTGGAATTATTTTAGTCTTCTTTGCTTTCTTTAAGGCCACTTCCACCACCACCAAATCATGAGCGAGTTGAATTTTCTTGTGCCCTGTACATTGGTGAACTTTGAATCAAATCTATTTTCCTGTCCACTGGAGAGCTCTGAGTGACATTCACAAGAGTTTTAACTGAACATCCTTATGTGATTTATGGGAATGACCTTTGCTTTTTAGGTGCTTGTATAAGTTTTAGCACTCCTGGAAACTCTTCCTTGGAAGACTTTTCTTTTTCCAAGCTGAACGGTATGGAATTTGACATCTTTTGAATAAAAGCTGGGTCGGACAGCATCCAAAGGAGGAGTTTTTTTTTTTTTTTTTATTATGGAGATGGTTCAGATGGCAATTCTACAGACTTTCAAAGAACTGAAATGAATGCATTTTAAAGGATGATAATCTTGGACTCTGAGGAAGAGTCTAATTCTGGAGATTCTCTGGAAGATAGTTCACTATAATTAAGGAATAAACTATGAGGGTTCTCTCCTCCTGTCTCTTTTGGGGTTTTTGATAGTGAGGAAATGTTGACAGAGACTGTAGTTATTCGTAATAGGCTCCATTAATAGTAATGGAGGAGGAGTAGACAAGTTTTATTCACAGTGATATGAAAGAGCCAAACAGCTTTTGAATTAAAAAAAAAAAAGATTCTGATGTAGTATGCTGATGTGATACAAAAGTATTTGATTCTGGTATTAACACCAGTGGCATAGATAGAGAAAATTCTCTGCACTGAAGAACTGCATTGGGGGGGGGGGGGGGGGGGGGGGACACGACACTCATCTGCACCACAAGTTTCTGAGCCAAAATGGACACTGTGGGTAGCTTCATTGATTCAAGGACTCTTGGCTCTGACCTGTCAGTGCTGGAAATGGGTAGTGCCATTTTCTTTGGTACAGACAGAAATTTGGCATGGCCTCTTAAAAATGGATGGTGCGACAGGAGATCTATTTCTCTTTCCTATGAGCTAGGTGAGCCACAGCTATGGCGCTTAGGAGACTGACATTTTCTTTTTAGGTCTTGTCTGTCTGAGCTTTTTCTCCCTGGTCTGAAGGAAAACATCAGAATCTTCAATTTAAACTCTATAAGAGAGCACTTAGGTTACGGTTATCTTCTCCCATACACAGCACAGACATGTCACAGGGAGAGCTGAGATAGTGAAAGCAGGTATTATGGAGATCCAAATGGGACATCTTTTGCACATACTTAGAACAAAACTTGAAAGGCTATTTACCTGACCTGGAGCTTTTTTCAAACAGGGCTGAAGAAGGGTATGAATTTACTTTTTTTTTTTTTGGGAGGAAAATCAAAGACGAAAATAATAAAGGAACACCAAGAAAGAAAAGTAAAGTAAAGAAATGAAAAAAACTCATGAAAATGTTTAAAATATGGTGAAAGACCACAAAAAAATGTTCTTTTGCTTTAATCAAGTTTAATCAAGTTATTTAAGCATCCATACTGCAGGAGAATCCTCCAGAATACTTCAATAGTACTAAAGGCTTTCATGAGGTAAAAAAAAAAAAAGCAATCTAGAAGTGTTTATTTTATTTCTGACATTTTTTCTATGGTTGATGAGTAATGAATATCATGTCAGTTGAGTTTCTTGATGAAGTAAACCTATACTGATATTCTGGAAGGAAACCTTAAGTGAGTGGAAGGAAATTACTCAGAAGGGATCTTGCAATGATCTTTGCTATGACAGACAGTAAAGTGATCCCTCTAATTTCCAGTCCACTTGTCTCCTTTCATGAATATTGCCACAATCTTAACAACCAAGATCTGGAATTTCCTCATCACCCCAGATCTTCAGGATGAGAGTGTGAAGCTGAGATGTGAACTTCTCCCCACTCCCAGTTTGATGATTTCGGCAGCATATCTGTTCCAAATGTCTTATTGTCTATCTGCTTGAAGGCTTTTTCCATCTTGGTGGTGGGTTACTCTGATCTAGTCTCCAACTGTGTGTTACAAGATGAAGTTAAGGATGCGCTCAATGACCATATCAATTAGTGCATTCTTCAAAAATGCTCTTTTCAACAAGGGACAATTTCCTTCTTCATGATCAGATCTATTCCATCCTTACTGGGTCCTTGAGTGTTCAAACTAGAAATAAGTTTAGTGACACTAAACATCTTCCCACAAAAAACATGCTTAATCATTGATGCCAGTGAAAAATCAGATCTTTGTCTTGTCTTCCTACCATCTCTTTTTCATGTCTTTGGTCCTCCTTTGGACTTCTACTTTGGCTGGAGATTCAACTTTTTACTTGAAGCTGGTATTTTGCCAAGCTCAAAAGGATGTGTTTGCAGTCTAGCAACTCTTGAATTTCCTATTTTAATAAAATCAGTATTGATGTTTTCTAAAAGAGAATCAAAGGATCTCTCTACAGGTACTGATTGCAGACTTGAGGACACCTCAAGCACTGCTGACATTCTCCTATTATTGTTGGTTTGAATTCACTACATTTTTGTTAAGGCACTGTTGGAAGAGATATTGTTTAATTGGGTCCTTAAGTTCTTTCACATTAATCTTTCATCTGCACTGCTTTTGTTGCAGTCATCACTTGGGAGCCACTTTGATGGACATAATTGAGAAAATTAGTATGATAAATCCAACTACTGTCAGCTCCTGGCTTAGCTGGGGTGATATAGACATCTTTGTGATCCAAGGCACAATGATGTAAGTAGGCCATGTTTCAACACTTAGACTGTAAGTGTTGCTATGTTGTCTTGTGCTTGTTTTTTCTGGTGGAACACGGTGTTTGTGACGAATCTATGTTGGTCAAAAGAAAGACGCCACTGGAGTTGATCTTTTCTACTCTTTCCTTACCAAAGTTCCCATTTCAGAGGTCTGAGTCCATTCTGACCAGTGTTGAATTTGCCAGGAAACAAAAGTGTCTCCTTTCTGGTGATCCAGAGGGACTTGTTCAAGGTTGGCATTGAATTCTTCTATTTCATCATCAGTATCTAGATTTTGGTCATATGTATTGATGACAGTGGCCTACTGGGTACCTGCCAGCCTGAGATAGTATGTTATGGGGCACTCATTGATTCCAGTAGAGAATTTATTGATAAGAGTAAATAACAGATTCACATTTACCCGTTCTAGGCCTCTCATGATTTTAAACACCTCTATCATATCCCCTCTCAATTATCTCTTCTCCAAGCTGAAAAGTCAACCTCTTTAGTCTTTCCTCATAGGGGAGCTGTTCTATCCCCTTTATCATTTTGGGCGCCCTTCTCTGTACCTTCTCCATCGCAACTATATTTTTGAGTTGCGGTGACTAGAATTGTACACAGTATTCAAGGTGCGGTCTCACCTTGGAGCGATAGAGGTGGTATGATATTTTGTTTTATTCACCATTCCCTTCCTAATAATTCCTAACATTGTTTGCTTTTTTTGACTGCCGCAGCACACTGAGCCGACAATTTCAATTTATTATCCACTATGATGCCTAGATTTCTTTCCTGGGTGGTAGCTCCTAATATGGAACCTAACATTGTGTAACTACAGCATGGGTTATTTTTCCCTATGTGCATCACCATGCACTTATCCACATTAAATTTCATTAAGCTTAGAACTCTATGTGCTAAATACTATGCTACACTGTCAGTATCAAATTGACTAAATTAACTTTCAAGGACAACTTTAGTATCCTGAAATCCTGCAGCACTAGCATTCAGTCAAATATACTGTAAGTATCTTTCTGTTAGGGGGAAGAACAGTTAGCTCTTTAACTGCCTTGAAAACCATAAATTTCATTTGCTGAATGCATTTTTATATCTAGGTATATTGTCTAAGATGTTTAGAAATATAGATTGGTGTGTCTTATCCTGCATTTTGTCTTCCATACTTTTCATACCATCTTTGTGTCTCAAATATCCAACTATACCTACAGCTGGCTTGTAAAATTCTCAGATCAAGAGCAGAAGGAAGGGGGGATACGAGGGGGATCTCTACTGTCTTGCGATCTCTCAGATATACTTTATATGTGAACGATGTTTTATGATACAATACAGTATTGTTGAAAATTACAAGGACAAATGTATAAATGTGGTAGTCCAAAATGGATTTATGAAGTACCATAGACTGAGAAACCATTCTAAATTGGTTAATGAAAAACACTTTGGCTCTATCCATGCTGGATTATTTATTACCCACATGATTATTTTATTTATTTATTTAGTGTTTTTTATACTGGCATTCACGATAGGCATCGCATCATACCGGTTTACATTTAACAGGGGGTGAAAACATAATACAATATAAGAACGTTAACAGGTGTGGAGCTTAAAATCTTGCAGTTACAATAAAACAGGGAAGTACACAACTGGGAGCAGGAATAAGAAAGGAGATTAACAGAAAGAGCAATTATTTACAATGTTATAAAATTTACAATGTAATAGAAAATTGATTATAGTATAATGGTACAGTCAGAGGGTAGATTGGCGGTAAGTAAGGTTCAGTTGTGGTCTGGGAGGGCTTTCTTAAATAGCCATGTTTTGAGCCTTTTCCTGAAAGTTAGTAAGCATGGTTCCTGTCGCAGGTCCGATGGGACAGAGTTCCATAAAGGTGGTCCGGCTGTGGAGAAGGCTCGGTCTCTGAGGGATTTATGTTGATAAGTTTTGGAGTGTGGTACATGAAGTGATTCTTTATATGACTCAATGATGGGTCTGGAGGAGGTGTGTTTTCTGAAAGGGATTTGTAGGTTCAGCTGAGCGAGGTGATGGATGGCTTTGTAAATGGTAGTAATGGATTTGTAAATGATTCTGTAGTGAATTGGCAACCAATGTAAGTCTTTGAGGATTGGAGAAATGTGGTCTTCTCCTTGAGTAGGTCAGAATTCTAGCTGCTGTGTTCTGCACCATCTGCAGAGGTTTGGTGTGAGAAGCGGGGAGACCTAATAAGATAGAGTTACAATAATCTAATTTAGAGAAGATTATTGCTTGCAGAACTGCTCTGTAGTCATGAAAGTGAAAAAGTGGTTTTATTCTTTTTAGTACATGTAATTTGTGGAAGCAATCCTTAGTAGTTTGGTTGGTGAAAGATTTTAGGTTTAGACGATTATCAATGTTAGCTTCTAAATCCCTTAAATGAGAAATTTGCAGGTGGGCTGGTGGATTTGTGGTGATGTTAGTGTTTTCCGGGGCTATGAGAAGGAGTTCACTTTTTGAAGAATTTAGTATTAAGTTTAGACTGGTGAGGAGGCAGTTTATTTCTAGCAAGCAGTTTTCCCAAAATTCTAGGGTTTTTGCGATGGATTCTTTAATGGGGATAACGATCTGAACATCGTCGGCGTATAAGAAGTGTTTCAAGTTCAGTTTGGTTAGCAGTTGGCAGAGAGGGAGAAGGTAGATGTTAAAAAGCATGGGTGAGAGTGAAGATCCCTGAGGAACCCCTATTGAGGAAGGATAGGAGAGAGATTCTTTGTTGTGTATTTTGACCTTGTAGCCTCTGTTCCCAAGGAATGTTTTGAACCAGGCCAGTGCTGTACCTGTGATGCCGATGTTGGCCAGCTGATTTAGGAGGGTGGAGTGATTTACAGTATTGAATGCTGATGAGAGGTCCAGGAGGATTAATAAGAAGGCATGACCTTTGTCTAGGCCGGAGAGGAGGTAGTCTGTTAGGGAGATGAGTAGTGATTCGGTACTTAATGCTTTACGGAATCCAAATTGATTAGGGAACAGAATTTGGTGGTCTTCAATGTAGTCCGATAATTGAGTGTTAACTAATTTTTCCATGACTTTGGCTATGAATGGGAGGTTGGAGATAGGCCGGAAATTGTTGAGATCTTTAGGATTCAGGTTCGGTTTCTTTATAAGAGGTTTAATGGAGGCCATTTTAAGATCGTCTGGGTATGTTCCCTGAGATAGGGAACAATTTATGTCAGCAAGAGCTTTAGAGATCGAATCAGGGATTGGCAGTCATTGATTGTAATATATGTTGAAGTACCAATAAAATATGTAAAGATAAGAGTAAATGAAGTAATCAAACTACACAGAAGTTAATCAAGGTAACTCAAGTTACTCAATCTCTCTTTTCAACCATATCAATGGATATTAAGCAATGTAACAGTACATTTTATAGTGGGCTGTAGCATACATATTTCAGACAACATGAAATAGATCCTGTCAAGTAACTTGATAATCTTCCCTAAGTATGTGGTCAGTACCAAGAGGTGCGCTATTATGTAAAACAAGAAGGATACATTTTGGACCTGAAACACTTTGTAAAGATTTGCATTTAAAGGACAACTATGTTATATTTTGATTATAATTACCATCATTGTGGAAATAGTACATTAAATAATTTTATACTTTATAAAATTGTAAATTTTGGCAGAAAATAATTAACTATGGCAAATATTTGCTTACTAGTAATGTGCTATTTTATGTTGTGTATATTAGAACACATTCAAGCTTCAAAAGCAGGAACACAAATAAAATTCAGATGTGTGAATATTGGTACTTTGGTACAGATTTTTGCATATAATTACTACTCCCAATCAATGGCAGGGTAGTTTTCCTAATGCTTGTCACCACAATGTACTTTGACTTTCCTGAAACTACAACTGAACTGGCGTGTTTTTCTATAGAAATTAAAATAAATAAGGGATTTTAAAATTGCCTGAGGTGTCAAGGGAATGAACAAGACAGAAAACAGTTTATTTTATTTTATTTTTTAAGAAATGGTCCCAAATTCATCCACACAGATGATAGCATAAAGACCTGGGCTCTGACTATTAAGTTGGATCATTTTGATGATTTGTAAATTTACTCTGGTAAGGGGTGCTTGGTATAGTTTTACCATTTGCATAAATGATTTCACCTTTATATTATGGGAAAAAAGTTCTCAATCGCCTGGCAAGCTCATTTTCAAAGAAATCCCTGTCGGTTGATGTAGGCAACTGTTGAGGCAGGCTAGTCTGACTGCTCGGGCTTCCAGTTGGTTTATGTTCCATCCTGATTCTCCCTTGTCTCATTGCCCCTGGGCCGTCAGTTCCTGGCAGTAGGCTCCCCACCCTTGCAGGCTCGCATCCGTGGTGAGCAGGATCCAGATTAGAGGTGATAGTCTTACTCTCTTGCTCAGATGGTCTTCCTGTAGTCACCATCAGAGCTGTGTCCGGACCTCTGCTGTAAGCTGGAGGCGAACGGAGTAGTTCTAGGACCTCAGGTTCCATCGTGACAGTAGGGAACGTTGTAGTGGGCACATGTGGGCCCTTGCCCATGGTACAACTTCTAGGGTCGATGTCATGAGACAGAGGACTTGGAGGTAGTCCCATACCTTGGGGTGAGCATAGCTCAACAGTTTTCGCAACTGGTCCATCAATTTCCTTCTCCTTGTAGAGGGCAGAACAACCTTGCCATGTTTGGTGTCGAACCGGACTCCCAGGTACTCTAGTGATTGGGGGCTCTGCAGGTAGCTCTTGGGTGTGTTGACGACCCACCTGAGATTCTGTAATAGATTCTTGACTCTGGTGGTCGCCTGGTGACTTTCCTCTGGAGATTTTGCTCTAATCATCCAATCGTCCAGATTCGGGTGTACGAGGATTCCTTCTTTCCTCAGTGTCACCGCCACTACCACCATGATCTTGGTGAACGTCCAGGGGGGCCGTAGCTAGTCTGAAGGGTAACGCCCGGAACTGGTAATGATGGTCCAGTATTGCAAAGCATAGGTAGCGCTGATGGGCGTGATGGACTGGGATGTGGAGATAGGCTTCTGATAGATTGAGAGAAGTCAGGCATTCTCCCAGTTGTACTGCCCTTAAGACTGAACATAGGGTTTCCATGTGGTACCCTCAGGTAGCGATTGACGGTCTTGAGGTCCAGGATGGGCCGGAATGTTCCCTCCTTCTTGGGAACGATAAAAAAAAAAAAGATGGAATAGTGACCAGTATTTTGTTGGTGCTTGGGCACTAAGGTTATCGCCTTTAGGTTGAGTAGCTATGTCAGCGTGTTTTCCTACTGCCGTCCTCTTGGAGAGAGAGTGGCACGGTGATCTCACAAATTTGTCTGGGGGGATGCTGTGGAAGTCCAGATAGTATCCCTCTCGAATGGTTAGGACCCACTTGTCCGACATTATCTCAACCCATCTTTGGTAGAAGAGGGTAAGTCTGCCTCCCTATGGCTTCTTCCTGTGGATGGGTCTGCTGATTCTCATTGTGGGGTGCAGCCGGGGCCTGTACCTGAGCAGTCTCCCCTCTTGTTGTTTTGTTTGTTACGAAAGGACTGGCCCCTGCCAGCCCGGAGAGATGCTTGGTATGTGTTTTTGTACGGTCTAAAACACCGGTCTCCTTTGCCCTTGTTTCTTCGGGGAGAGGGGCGCTGTTTTTGTTCCTGTCCTTCGGTAATAGAGGTACTGGGCATTCACCCCATTTGTTGGCTAACATCTCCAGTTTGCTTCCGAACAGGAGGGATCCTTTAAAAGGCACTCTCGTGAGTTTAGTCTTGGAGGTGGCGTCAGCCAACCAATTTCGGAGCCATTGCTGCCTTCTGGCTGCCACTATGGATGAGATGCTTCTGGCTGAAATGCGCACCAGATCAGAGGTCGCATCCTTGAGGAAAGATATTGCCGGTTCTAGTGTTTATGTGGAAGTGTTTGCGTCCCTGGAGAGAAGTAAGCAGGCACGTGTCACCAGGGCGCAGCAGGAAGCGATCTGCAGGGACATTGCTGCGACATCAAATGATTGTTTAAGGATGGATTCCAGACGTCTGTCCTGTGCATCCTTGAGTGCAGTTCCTCCTTCAATTGGAATGGTAGTGTGCTTTGAGAGAGTGCAGACCATGGCATCCACTAGGAGTTCTTTCACCG
Source organism: Rhinatrema bivittatum (assembly GCF_901001135.1). NCBI lineage: Eukaryota > Metazoa > Chordata > Amphibia > Gymnophiona > Rhinatrematidae > Rhinatrema > Rhinatrema bivittatum. Next base: position 690,313,010 of record NC_042615.1, read on the forward strand.
TGGGTTCCAGGGCGTATAGGGCTTCTAGGGCCCATCCCTCCTTTGAAGCTGGCCTCCGGGGCATTCCATTCCAGTTCAATCAATAGTTGTACGGACTGTAGCATTGGGAAATAGCATGAGGCCTGACGGAGACCGACCAAAACTGGGTTCGTCTTTGGCTCCACTGTGGTACTTGCGCCAGGGATGGCCAGCATTTTCAGACTCAGAGACATGAGATCTGGTAACTAGTCTTTGGAGAAAAATCGCATCATGGTTCGGGTATGGTTCCATCTCTAGAGGGATTTCCCCTTCCTCCAGGGAGTCAGGCTCTTCTTCAGAGGTGTCTGTTTCCCCTAAGGGGAGGCATTTGCCCGGAAGGGGTGTGTCTCAGGGGATCCGAGAAGGGCTTGGAAGGTTTTGCTCTTCTGGTAGAGGCTGCGGCTGTGTCACAGGTGGTACCGATTGCGCCTGGACAAAGGTTTGCAGGCCTTTAAAGAATTCCACCCAGGAAAAGGTCCCTGGGTCCATATTGAATCCAGAGGAGTTCCCAGAGGTGCCCAGGATACAGAGGTCCGGGGTACTATCATTAGTGGAGGCGGACTCCTCTATTGTCTGAGGAGGGCCTTGTTTCGGGTCCTCTTGAGCCTCTTTGCACTGCAGGCATAGGACAGAGGCCACTTCGGATTGCGCAGCTTTCAGGTGGCAGGCAGGACAGAGGGCTTGCCCCTTGGCCGGAGGTACCATGATTTGTGCACATGGAGTGGCTCAGAGCTCGTATTTATTTATTTATTTAGAATTTTTATATACAGACATTCTTGATAAAATATCAAATCATATCGGTTTCCATTGAAAACAGAACAATCGCAGCTATGGCATTACATAGAACAAGTCATCAAAAACATTAAACAGGTGAATATAAATAAAATGATAAATAATTATAAATAAGCAATTCAAAATAAACCATTATAGCTAACAGTTAATTATAAATAAAATAAAACATGTCGTCAAAGAAACAAATAACAATTGACAAGTATGATAGAGCAGCATAGGCAGTGATGAAAAGCGATACATAAATAAGGTCGTCTAATATATGTTGCTATGAGAAAGTGGAATAGGAAGGGCGTGGTGGGCCTAGAGGAATCGGGTAGTCATGAGGAGGGAGAGGGTTGTGAATCTCAGGCTGAAAGAGGGGTTGAGAAGAACAGGCTGGCAGATGGGGAAAAGGAAGAGCGAGGAGGGGGGAGGGATGAGTGGCATTAAATCAAGACCATGGGGTATGCTAGAAGTTTAAGTCTGTCTGCGTTTCAGTTATGACCATTGCGTTTCAGTTAAGTCCATTGACCAGTGTCTACCCTAATGTAGACACTGGTATGTCTACATTATGTATGTAGGTATGAATGTATGTATTATGTATGTATTATCGTATGTGCGCGGAGGTGCGCATGCTGGGGAACTAAGTTATGCGCACAGGCATATCTATGTGCACGGCACAGGTGCACGCGCCGCTGTGCATACAAGTCGTTTGTGTGCACAGCACAGACGACAACACGGGCAAGATGGCGACCCCCCCGGAGGGTCTCCACATGAGAGGACCCTCGCACTGGATCATGGTCTAGCCCGGATGGGGCTGCTCAACCAGATTTTAACAGATGCTGGGAGGGTGATCTGTGCGGCTATCCGAGCCTCGGAGACTTTAAGAACGTTTTCTACCTTACCTTGTCTCGGAGCTTCCCGGTCTCATGCTGGGCAGTCTCTGGCTGCGGGTGGGGAGAGAGAGGGAAAATACCTTCACCGCTGCGCTTGGTATTGCACCCGCTGCCTCTCAGCCACTCTGGGCTAAGTCCACGCCGGGAACTGGCTACCGGACCGAGGCTCACCTCTGAAGGATCTCGGAAATCACCTCAGGAATTCTCGACTGGGGGAGGGACCCTTAGGTATCACCGCAGGAGACGCGGGGCTCGTCCTGTAGAGGTAAAATTTTCTCTCGTTTGGATTTTCTAACGCTCTGCAAGCATGCGAGGAGTCCCTAACTGCTTAGGAAACAAATATCGAAGAGCTAAGCTTCCTGCACGGGTATATGTAGGCTGACATCAGATTGAAATCTGACTGTTGCCCAACTGCTATCAGGAGCACACTATACCCATTCGTCCAGAGTTCATCTGCTACATGCTAGAAAATACACTGTTTTGTAGAAGTCTTCACACCCTTCTAAATTTTCACATTCTGTCTAAAAAAAATACAAGCCAAAATGCATTATTGTAGGAACTTGTTTCACTGGTCTACACATAACACTCTACATTTTTAGCGTGAAAGAACTATTTAGAAATATTTAAAAATTAAGAATGGAAAAACAAAAACCTTGACTAAGTCTTCACATTCCTTGACTTAGTACTTGGTGGAAGCCCCTTTTGCAGCAACAGGTAATGCCTGTTTAGGATAAGTATCTACCAACTTTGCACAGTGGAATGGTGTAGTTTTGGCCACTCTTACTAGCAGAAGAGCTCAAGCTCTTTTAAATTGGCTGGAGACAGTCTGTGAACTGAAGACTTCAAGCCTTGTCACAGATTTTCTACTGGATTCAAGTCTAGGCTTTGACTTGGACACGCGAGGATATTCATTTTCTTCTTACTGAGCCATTTTCTTCTTGCTTTTGCTTTGTGCTTAGGATCATTGCCCTATTGAAAAGGTGAATCTCCTCCCCAGTCCTGGGTCTACAGCAGACTAGAACAGATTTTCCTCCGGGATCTGCCTTTACTTTGCACCATCCATTTTTCCCTTGATCTTCACAAAGCTCCCTGTCCAAGCTGATGCAAAGCATCCTTGGAATATAATGCTACCACTACCACGCTTTATTTAAAGGGATGGTGCTAGCAGGGTGATGCACTGTGTTTGTTTCATGACACACATATCACTTAGCATCAAGACCAAGAAGTTGCACTTTGGTCTCCTCAGACCATAAGAACTTCTCCCTTATGCTTAACAGTGTCTTCTACGTGTTTCTTTACAAATGCTGTGTGGCACATCATATGGCTTCCTTCTTCCCACCCTCCCATAAGATCACGTTGATAGAGTAATCTTGAAATAGTTGAACAGTCTACATTTTCCCCAGTCTCAACCAGAAACCTCTGCAGCTCTTTTAAAGGAATCTCAGGCTCACAGACTTTCCACAGCAGTTTTCTTAACTCACGGCTACTGTTTTGGAAGGATAGCCTGATCACAGCAGTGTCCTGGTGGTGCCAATCTGTTTCTACTTAATGATGGACCTGACAATGCATGAAGGGATATTCACACACATTGAAATTTTCTTATAGCCGTCTCCCAATCTGGACTCTGAGGTCTCAATGGACTCAAGCTATTCAGCCTCAGAGTCCAGTGCATGAGTCTCATGGCCAAGCAGGCCATTGGTGTGACGGACTGAGGACGCCATGTGTCCCAGGACGACAAGAAATTGGCGTGCAGTCACAGAGTGCTGAGACTGCAGCTGGTCAGCAAGAGATATAAGAGTCAGTGCTCGTTGTTGAGGTAGGAAAGCCTTTGCCTGTAAGGTGTCCAAGTCTGCCCCAATGAACGACAAGGTTTGAGATGGGACTAAGTAGGATTTGTCGTAATTGACAAGAAATCCTAACGAAATTAGTGTGTGTAAGGTTAGATTGAGAGACGACAGAGCAGTTTGCTGAGTGGGAGCCCTGATTAACCAGTCGTCCATAGGGTAGACATGAACACCCTGTGTCCTGAGGAAGGCTGCGACGACTACGATGCATTTGGTAAAGACTCGTGGTGCAGACGCTAGGCCGAATGGAAGCACTCTGTATTGATAGTGCTTGGGGCCTACTAGGAACCTCAGGTACTTGTGATGAGTTGGAGTTATCGCAATGTGGGTGTATGCGTCCTGGAGATCCAGAGAGCAGAGCCAGTCTCCTCTTTGTAGAAGAGGTAGAAGCGATCCCAAGGTGACTATCTTGAACTTTTCTTGCTGGAGGTACTTGTTGAGGGCCTGTAGGTCCAGAATAGGACGGACACCTCCCGATTTTTTGGGAATTGAACCCTAGGCCATGCTGAGAGTATGGTATGGGTTCTATTGCTCTTGATTGGAGAAGGAGGGAAACCTCTTGATCCAGAAGAATGGAATGTTCGGATGTTCTCCACATCTGTAGAGGTGGGGAGTCCGGTGGCAGGGCGAGAAAGTTGAGATGGTAACCCTGAGCAATGATTGCCAATACCCATTGGTCGGATATGATTGAATGCCACATGTTATGGAAGTGGCACAATCGACCTCCCACTGGTATGTGCGATAGAGGAATCTGGCTGCTGCTCTCTAAGTGGAAGTCAAAAACCAGAAGCAGCCTGTGGTTTTTGTTTACGGGCTTGATGAGACTGCGGTTTTTGATAAGGTCTCGTGGCATGGGATCTGGTTGGTGGCGGGTAACACTTCTTCAGGCGGAAGAAAGACTTAGAGATCTTTCTAAAGGGCTGTTTTGAGGAGAAGTCGGAAGGCATCAAAGAGAGCTGTCTTAGGGTCTCATGATGATCCTTTAATTCTGCCACTGTCCGTTGAATCTGTTCACCAAATAGATTATCTCCGACACAAAGCAGGTCGGATAACCGGTCTTGTACTCCTGGGCGTAGGTCAGAAGACTTGAGTCAGGTCCACAGTCTCGTCGAATAGCAGCTGCAGACACTCTGGTAGAGGTGTCAAAAATGTCATAAGATGTTCTAATCTCATGCTTGCCTGCCTCAAAACCCTTGTTTACTAGGGTTTGTAATTGTTCTTGAAATTGCTGAGGCAGGGAGTCTGAGAAATCCTGTATCTGCTTGAAAATGACCATGTTATATTGGGTCATATAAAGTTGATAGGCGGCAATTCGGGAGATGAGCATGGCTCCTTGGAATACTCTGCGACCAATGTTATCTAGGAACTTTTGTTCCTTTCCAGGAGGAACAGAAGAGTGAGGCTTTGACCTTTTCACCCTCTTTTGTGCAGACTCTACCACAACCAAGTGATGATCAAGCTGAGATTTTTGAAAACCTGGGGCCGACTGTACCAAATAGGTAGTGTCAGCTTTCCTGTGTACTGGAGCAATTGATCCAGGATGTTCCCAGTTCTTCTTGAGGAGATCAAGAAGGACCTGATGAATGGGAATAGAGGTGATTACCTTAGGGGCATCCAGGAATTGGAGCAATGCCATCTGGTGCCTATCATCCTGTTCCGTCTGTAATTGGAAGAGAACCAATTCAGACATTTCCTTCACAAAATTTATAAAGGAAAGGTCCTCTGGAGGAGAACACTTTCTACTCTCAGTAGGTGAAGGTAAATCATCGGTGTCTTTGAAGTATCATCACCCCAGGTATCATAAGGATCCGCACCTGTCCCTCTAGGAACTAGTGGGGGACAGGGTGGTTGGATACCTGAAGGACCCGGTCAAGGCTCCGAAGGAATCGGAGGAATTATCGGAGGCACCGATGATGGCATCGAAGGCACCGGTGCAGGCATCGAAGGATGACTCTGTGGTGCCAACGGACATATTGGCACCGATGGATGGGTCGGTGGCGAGGGACATATTGGCATCGATGGCTGAGGCAGAACTCCCGATGGAGGGATGCGAAATGGTGTTTCTCCTCCCGATGATGCTGTCAGTGGGGAGGGCATCGGAGCCATCGGAGACCCGAGATCCATCGGTGGAAAAGCGGCCATAAGTGCTTCCATCCTGGATAGCAACGGTGCCAGCGCTGCTGGAATCGGGTTGATGATCGGTTCCAGAGGCGGTACCGGTGTCGGAGGAACCTGAAGACGTTGCATCGCCTTGTCGATGGCCTCCTGAACCATCCGGTCCAGTTCTTCTCGGAGACCTGGAGCAAGTAGCCCTGGCTCCGTAACAGAAGGAGGCAGAGGCATAGCCGGAGAGACCACCATTAAAGGCGGAGTTGCGGCTCCCGATCCCTGATAGGGTTGCCTCGGTGACTCGGTCACAGGAATGGTCGGTGCCTTTCCTGAACGGGGTTTTTTCGACAGCAGCTCGGACGATGGCGAGGTCGATAATTTCGCTCCCTCGATGGTCCGAGTCTTACTATGTCGATGCGATGTTTCTCCCTGCAATCCCCTCGATCCTGAGGGGGAGTAGAGGGTGTCGATGGCCGAGAAGTTGTCAATGCCGGTCGGTCACCGGTCGGTGCTGGCGCGAAGTTGACTGTGCTGGTTCTGATGACGTCGATGCAATTGATGGAGTCGGGGTTTGAGCACAGAAGAGAAGTTTCCATCTTCTCCATTCTGGCCTTGCAACCCTTCGGTGTCAATAGGGCACATTTGGTGCAGGTCAAGACATCGTGCTTGCGTCCTAGACACATTACACAGACTTTATGGGGGTCTGTGATAGACATGGTGCAGGTACAATCCGGGCAAAGACGAAACCCCGATGCCATGGCAAAAAAAAATCGAGCTGTGGTACGGTCGATGGCCAGTAGGCCACGAGGGCCAAACTTGACGGTAATCGAAGGAAAACGGGTAAAAACTTACCGGAGTACCACGGACTGAGAAAAGTTAGAGGAGGGACCCCTGTGGGGCAATTTAACTTTTAGTAATTCCGTGAGGAAAATTCTTGTCAGGAATCTCTTCAGAGCTCCTTTTCCACGAGGCTACCGCTGTGTGGAAAAAAGAAGATTGAAGGGGGACCCCTGCTGGCTGCAGGATTAGTGCCATGCTGGGCATGCCCAGTAGGGGCCAATCAAAGTTCTGGAAACTTTGACAGAAGTTTTCCGTGCTTTGGCTCCATCTTGTGATGTCACCCATGTGAGGACTACCATCCTGCTTGTTCTGTGAGAATGTATGTTTAAGGCAAAGAGAAGTACAGTGAATACAATAAGATTGAAGGATTACAATAAGAAGTAAATTGGACCAATTTTCATTAAAGTACATGATTGGGTATGATACACTGAGGTAAAAAGAAAATACTATTGAACATTGTTGGAGGTTTTATATGGGAATGATGGGTGTATGAATATGTGAAAGATACGATTGAAAAAGGATGGGTGACAGGTTTGGGTATTGGAATTTATAGACATTAACATTTGTTGATCTAAACATTATAAAAAGTTTTGTATAAGTAGAAATACATGTTTTGAACATAAAGGAACATTAAAAATTGAGAAATCTGTTATCAGTATGTATAAATAGATGAGTATTCGTTGATAGACTGTCTATATAGTTTTACTGTTTAATGAGACAGTTTGAAAGTGGTACACTTGATAGGAAGGGTGTGATAATACTGAAAAGTAAACCTTTATCCCAGTTTCAAGCTTTCTTGTAGAAGATAGGATAGAAGGGGGCAATGAATGGAGAAGAGTTCTTGAGGAAAACCTGATAAGTGCTTGCCTATGAAAAATGCAACATGCTGCTGCCAGCATCATGCATAATGGTAGGGAGGTGTTCTCTGGGTGACATTTTGTTTGTATCAGATGTAACACTTTGCATTCAGGCTAAAAAGTTCAATTTTAGTTTCAGACCACAAACATTTTGCCACATGGCTACATTAAATAAAAATAAGAATTGTCATACTGGGTCAGACCAAGGGTCCATCAAGCCCAGTATCCTGTTTCAAGCAGTGGCCAATCCAGGTCATAAATATCTGGCAAGATTCTAAATAGATGCCAAGTTGCTATCACACGGTGATAAGTAGTAACTATTCCCTAATGCTATGTGGTTAATAACAGTTTATAGATGTCTCCCTCCAGGAAATTGTCCAAACTTTTTTCAAACCCAGTTATGCTAACTGCCTTAACCACATCCTCCAACAATGAATTACAGAACTTAATTATGCATTGGATGAGAAAGGATTTTCTCTGATTTGCTTTGAATGTGCTACTTACTAACTTCATTATTATTATTATTTATTATTTAAAATTTTTATATACCGACATTCATCCAGGATATCATATCGGTTCACATTGTAACGCAAAAACAAACGCACGGCATGGCGCTTTACATTGAACAGTAAAAACATGATAACAAGGCATTAACAAGAGGGGGAACAATAACATGGGAAGTTTTGCTATAAAATTGTAAACAAAGTTTGCAATTATATACATATGTACAAAAGAAAGAAAACTATGAGGTTAATTTTAATCAGGCTAGGAGATAAGAAGGGGAAGAGAAGGGAGGAGAGCGAGGAAAGAGGAGGGGCAGAGAGAAAGAAAAGAAGGTGGTGGAGAAAAGGGGAGGGGAGAGAGGGGCGGTAGAATGGGAAACAGGGGAGGAATGGGGAGAGTGGGGACAGTGGTGAGGTATAGTGAAAAATTAAGTGTTTGCTTTTGCAAAGAGCCAGGTCTTGAGCTTCCGCTTGAAGGATTTGAGGCATTCTTCTTGCCGTAGTTCAACAGGCATTTTGTTCCAGAGGGTCGGCCCGGCTATCGATAGTGCACGGGCTCTTGTGGAAGTGAGTTTATAGAGTTTAGGAGAGGGGATAGGCATAGTTGCGAGATGTGCTAGTCTGGTGGGCTTATTAGACTGGTGAAAACGGAAGGATTCATTGAACCAGTTCATTTCGGGATTGTATAGGGCTTTGTGGATGAGAGAGAGAGCCTTATATTGTATGCGGGAGGCTATTGGAAGCCAATGTAGGTCTTTTAGAACAGGTGTAATATGGTCATGTCTACGTAAATTGGTCAAGATCCGGGCTGTGGTGTTTTGTAAGATTTGAATGGGATGGATGGCATTGTTAGGTAGGCCGAGGAGTAGGGAATTGCAGTAGTCTGTTTTGGCGAAGATTGTGGTTTGGAGAACTGTACGGAAATCGGGGGGATGTAATAAGGGTTTGAGTTTTTTTAGTGTGTGGAGTTTAAAGAAGCCGTCTTTTAGAATGTTATTTCTGAATTTCTTTAGTGTGACGTGACCATCAAGAATGATACCCAAATCACGGACTTGTTGAGCAAATTGGAACTGAGGAAGAGGGGGGAGGATCGGTTGGCTTTGGGGTGAGATGAGCATAATTTCAGTTTTTTTAGTATTAAGAGCAAGGTGGATGGAGGAAAGGAGATTGTTAATGGAATGGAGGGTTTCATTCCAGAAGTCCATGGTTTTTGATAGGGAGTCAGTGATGGGTATAAGCAGCTGAACATCATCAGCATATATGTAATGAGGGAGGTTTAGACTGGAGAGGAAGTAACAGAGGGGCAGAATGTAAATATTGAATAGGGTTGAGGATAGGGAGGATCCCTGAGGGACACCTCGGTTGAGGGGGATGGCCTTGGATACGTGATTTCCTAGCTGGATTTTGTAATCTCTATTACTAAGGTAGGAGTTGAACCAATTGTGGGCAACACCTGTAATACCGATTTCAGTTAGCCGCTGTAGGAGAATGGGATGGCTAACGGTGTCGAATGCGGAGGAGATGTCAAGGAAGGCAAGAATGTATGATTGCCCTTTCTCAAATCCTTTGATAATGTGGTCTGTCAGGGAAAGTAAAAGAGTTTCAGTGCTATGAGATTTTCGAAAACCGTATTGTGCAGAGGCCAGGATATGATTTTCTTCATGGAGTGTCCCTTAGTCTTTGTATTTTTTAATAGAGTAAATAACCATTTACATCTTCCCATTCTATTCCATTCATGATTTTATAGCCCTCTATCATATCCCCCACTTCAGCCATCTTTTCTCTAAGCTAAATAGCCCTAACCTTTTTAGCCTATCATTGGGGAGCCATTCCATTCCCTTTATTATTTTGGTTGCCCTTCTTTGTACCTTTTCTAAAGCAACTATTTCTTTTTTGAGATGCGGCGACCACAACTGCATACAGTATTCCAGGTGCAGTTTCACCAAGGAATGATACAGAGGTATTATGATATTCTGTTTTATTCTCCATTCCTTTCCTAAGTCCAAACATTGTTTGCTTTGATTGCCATTGTACACTGAGCCAAGGATTTCAAAGTATTATCCACTTTGATGCCCAGAACCTTTTCCTGGGTGGCAATTCCTAATATGAAACCTAAAATCTAACTACAGTGTGGGTTACTTTTCATCCATGTGCATCACTTTGCATGTATCCATATTAAATTTCATCTGCTATTTGAATATCCAGTCTTTCAGTCTCACAAGATCCTTCTGAAACTTTTCACAATCTGCTTGTGATTTAACAACTTGAAATAAGTGTGTCATCTGCAAATCTGATTACCTCACTCATCATTCCCTTTTCTAGATCATTTATAAATGTCTTAAAAAGCAAGGTCCCAGTACAGATCTGAGGCACTCCACTGTTTACCTTTCTCCACTGAGAAAACTGACCATTCAGTCCTACTCTGTTTTCTATCTTTTAACCAGTCTGCAATCCATAATAGGATATTGTCTCCTAACTCATGACACTTTAATTTTCTCAGAAGTCTCTCATGGGGCACTTTGTCACATGCCTTCTGAATATCCAAATACAGCGATTCTCAACCGGTGTGTCGTGACACACCAGTGTGTTGCCAAGTCCCAGCAGGTGTGTCACGTGCTACTGGTCTCCCACTGCTCTTCCCTCTTCCTTCACTGAGCGAGAGGCAGACTATCTTCCACGGATAGCCCGGGCTGTTATCGCCCGGGCTATCAGCACGTTCAAGCCTAGATGGGAACGGCAGCAGTGCTACTGGAGGCTTTCAACTGCGGCTATCCTTTTCTTTTTCCCGCACCTACCCCCGTGGCCTGGAACAGGAAGTAATGTGCAGTGGGGTGCACGGGAAGAAGAGCAAGCTATGCTGCATATAAAAGTAGCGGCGGCATTGGCCCCGGAGCAAAATCCAAAGCAGCCGGCAATCGGCAAAGGAGACAGCAACATTAGCTGCCTATAGCTGATGGGATTCTTCTTTCTTGGCCTGCAGGGGCTGGAGGAGGCTGCTGCAGCTACCATTTGTGCTCTGGGGTGGGGAAGGGGGGGGGGCAGGAAATGAGAGATAGACAGCCAGCTTGTGTGTAAGTGAGAGCATGTGTGTGATTGAAGAAACTGGTCAGAGGTGATGGGTGTATATGTGAGAGACAGTGAAAGACTGGTCAGGGAGAATACTGGTGTATATGAAAGAGAGAGAGAAAGTGATGTGCGTGTGGAGACAGCATGGGAGTGAAGCGTGTGTGTGTCGAGACAGCATGGGAGTGAGAGAAGTGTGTGTGTGTGTGTGTTGTGAGAGAGATTATGGGAAGGAGAAGTCCGTGCATGTGAAAACAGCGAGCACAGAAGTGAGAAAGCATGGGAGTGAGAAGCCTGTGTGTGTGCATGAGAAAGACTGTTCAGGAAGGTGAGTGGTGTGAGACTGGTCATGGGCCCTAAGTAAGAGAACCATGAGGACAGAGCTTCAGCCACTACTGCTGCTTCTGGTGTGTGCTATTGGCCTGCATGGAAGAGGAGTAAGAGAACTGCTGGAGGGAATAAGTAAAGGTGGCTTTTTAGGTTTATTTTTCTTGATTGACTGCCATTTTAATTATTGAATATTATGGGATGTGTGCTGTTTTGAAATATTTTATTGGTGTTTGGAGAATGTTTGAGTTTTTAATTGTTGGATATTTTGTTCATAGCTGTCTTGAAACCATTTATTCTGTTTATTAGTATAGTTTTACAATTATTTCTGTGTGGGGATCTATAGTTGCTTGGCTAGTTCTGTTTGCCTAATAGGAGGTGTATTGGTGTTTAGGGCCTGATTTAGTATTTGTTGTATTGCCTTTTTATAGGTAGGGTTGTTACTGTTTGAGTGCATTTCATAATACAGGCATAGCGGTGTGCAGATTAGTTTATGTGCATTACTGCAGATCTTGGGAATATGTTAGGTCAGTTCTGTGTGTGTGTGACAGAGGTGAGTTATTTTACTAGCATGTAAGCGTTTGTATCAGTCTTATTTGTTGTGTTTTCTCAAGTGGACATGCATTGGTGGTAAACTCCTGTCTTTTCCTACTACCAGCTATTGAGCCTGGTAGTAGGAGCTGTTTGTGTTGCTGTTACGGAGATGACACTAGAACATCTTTTTCTGTAGGGCAAGTTGAACGGGGAATGTCACAATTCTGCTTTACATCCATTATTGTGGGTCGGGGGGGGGGTTCCTGTGGATGCAAACTGTACTTTTATATTTAGCCCCATGTGTTCAACTTGTCATGCATGTGAGAACAGAAAAAAGGTTGAGAACCACTGTCCAAATATATTACATCAACTGGCTCACCTTTACCCATGTTTATTAACCCCTTCAAAAAAATGTAGTAGATTGGTAAGGCAAAATTTCCTTTGTGTAAATCCATGCTGGCTGTGTACCATTGAACCGCGTCTTTCTAAATGTTCTATGATTTTGTTCTTTAGAATAGTTTCCACAATTTTTCCCAGCTCTGAAGTCATACTCACCAATTTAGTTTTCTGGATCACCCCCTGGAGCCCTTTTAAATTGGCCACCCTCAAACTTCAGGCACAATGGATGATTTTAATGACAGCTTACAAATTTCATTTTTGAGTTCTTTCAGAACTCTGGGGTGTATACTTTGACAAACTAAAGAGGAGCAAAAGACACAGACAATCTGCCTTATTACATCTTCTAGCTTCACTGTGATTTGTTTCAGTTTTTCTAAATCACCATCGAATACAGTTTTGGCATGGGTATCTCAACATCCTCTTCAGTATACACTGAAGCAAAGAATTCATTTAGTCTTTCCTCAATGGCCATATCTTCCCTAAGTGACCCTTCAACCCCTTGATCATTTAATGGTCCCAAAAGACTCTTTCAAAGGTTTCCTTTTGATATATTTTAAAAAGTTTTAATTATTTATTTATTTAAGGTTTTTTTATACCGGCATTAATGAACTCGTTCACATCATGTCGGTTTACAGATAACAGGGGTGCGAATAATACAACCAAACATAAATAACGTGATGAAGAGAAGCAGTTACAATTAACAAGGGCTAATGAACTGGGAATGTAAGAAATAGAAAGAGATAGAGGAGGTTAATTATATACAAAAGTACAATATAAATATGGCGTTTTTATGAGTTTTTGCTTGCCTTATCAAAATTTTACATCTATCTTGCCAGTGCTTACGCTTTTTCCTATTTTCTTCAGATGGATCCATTTTCCAATTTTTGAAAATTTTTTTTTTTTTTTTTTTTTGCAAAAATAGCCACTTTCACCTCACCTTTTAACCATGCCAGCAGTCATTTGGCCTTCCGTCCACTTTTTAATGCATGGAATGCAGCTGGACTTCCAAGATGGCATTCTGAAGCAATGATTATGTCTAATGTATAGGGACCTTCATTTTTGGTTTTTATTTTTGAAACTTTTCCTGGGAATTTATCAGGGTTTATTATGACAAGAACAAAAATAGTAGAAAAATCAGTGAAAAATGACATTTTTCGGGTAAATATCTGTTTATTTTGGCGGACAGAAGCCAGGACAATAAAACATTAAGTAGATTCTCCCACTCACCAGCATCCCAAATCTCTACCCCCATCTCCTGCCTAGCATGTTTCTTTCTTTCCCCATCCCCCCAAAAAAGAATCTCATTCTTTTCCCCCATTGCAACAGCATTCGTCCTTATCGTGGTGGTTCCAGGCTTCTCCTCTCTCCTTCGTTAGCACGCTTTCTGACGTTCCCAAACTCTGCAGCACTGCAGGACCAAGGAGCCTGCTGGGAAGCACTTCTGGTAGTGTGGCCCGCCTCAAATGCTGCAATAGCAGAACCAAACAGCAGGCACTTTGGTGGCTTGGGGTGAGGGGGAGGCTGGACTTAAGATGCCAGATCAGTGATACTGGAGGTGAGTGTTTTTGCAGGTTGGGCGGAGGAGGGGAGGCAGGACTTGAAACACTGCAGGTGCTTTGGCTCGCACTGGCTTCCAGCAGATGCTGGAGGCTTAAGATGATGCATCTGGAGCTCTTTAATTAACCTAAAATTGGGGAATTTATGGGTGAAAATCTATTTAAATTGAAAATGAAGGACCCTGATGTAAATTAACCTCTGTAGATATACCTTTCAGATTTTTTCTATTTCCCTCATTTTATCTGTCTCCCTTTTGAAAGTTGAATGCTAGAGCTGTAGATTTTTTTTTTAATGTCCTCCCCCTCCAGTCATTAAGTCAAATTTGATTGCGTTATCACTGTTGTTGAGCAGCCCCACCAGTGTTACTTCTCACACCACATCCTGCATTCCACTAAGAATTAGGTCTAAAATGGCTCCCTCATTAATTCCTAGACCAACTGCTCCATGAAGAATTTATTTCATCTCGAAGCTTTACTTTCCTAGCATGTCTTGATATTACATTTACCCAGTCAATATTAGAGTAATTGACATCTCCATTACTGTGCTGCCAAATTTGTTAGCTTCCCTAATCTTTTAGCATTTCATCATCTGACTGTTCATTTTGGCAAGGTGGACAGTAATATAGCCCCACCTATGCTCTTCCCCATCACAGATAGAGTTTCCACCCATAAAAATTCTACTAAACATTTAGTCTCCTGCAGGATTTTTATCCAGTTGGAGTCTATGCCATCCCTAACAAAGCACCAACCCCCCACCTGGCATAGCACTGTCCCATTGGTTACCCTCATTTCATCAGGTCACTGAGATGCCAATTACGTCTAGCTCTACATTCTAACTCTTCCATCATACTTTTTAGACTTCTAGCATTAGCATACAGACATTTTAAAGTATATTTTTTGTTTGCATTAACAACCTTTATCAGTTGACAGAGGTAGTTTGGAATCTTAACTCAGGTGGTTCTTTATTTATAGGCACATGGGCTACTTTTGCTTTTATTAGAAAGTAGTAGTAGTAACTTCTCTATCGGGATGCCCTATTTCTTCTATTATTTAGTATCCTTTATAGAAACATAGAAACATAGAAACATAGAAATGACGGCAGAAGAAGACCAAATGGCCCATCCAGTCTGCCCAGCAAGCTTCCCTCATTTCTTCTCCCATACTTATCTGTTTCTCTTAGCTCTTGGTTCTAATTCCCTTCCACCCCCGCCATTAATGTAGAGAGCGGTGATGGAGCTGCATCCAAGTGAAATATCTAGCTTGATTAGTTAGAGGTAGTAGGGGTAGTAACCGCCGCAATAAGCAAGCTACACCCATGCTTATTTGTTTTTACCCAGATTATGTTATACAGCCCTTATTGGTTGTTTATCTTCTCCCCTGCCGTGGAAGCAGGGAGCTATGCTGGATATGCGTGAGGTATCAGTTTTTTTCTTCTCCCCTGCCGTTGAAGCAGAGAGCTATGCTGGATATGCATCGAAAGTGAAGTATCAGGCACATTTGGTTTGGGGTAGTAACCGCCGTAACAAGCCAGCTACTCCCCGCTTTGTGAGTGTGAATCCTTTTTTCTTTTCCCCTGCCGTTGAAGCAGAGAGCTATGCTGGAAATTCGTGATGTATCAGTCTTTCTCCCATGCCGTTGAAGCAGAGAGCCATGCTGGATATGCGTCGAGAGTGAAGTATCAGGTACATTTGGTTTGGGGTAGTAACCGCCGTAACAAGCCAGCTACTCCCCGCTTTGTGAGTGCGAACCCTTTTTTCTTCTCACCTGCCGTTTAAGCAGAGAGCTCTGCTGGATGTGTGAAGTAACAGTTTTTCTTTTCCCCTGCTGTTGAAGCAGAGAACTATGCTGGATATGCATTGAAAGTGAAGTATAAGAATGGAGTGATCAAGCTAGTTGAAAGGCATCAGGAATTGAAGATGTCTCTCTCCGAACCATGCACTGCTGAGTGACTGTTGGCTTTCCCCCCCATGTTCTAGTTTAAAAGTTGCTCTATGTCCTTTTTGAAGGTTAGTGCCAGCAACCTGGTTCCTTTTGGAATAGGCTCCCTCTTCCCAAAAGTGTTGCTGGATCCTAACAAATCTAAAGCAGTGTTCCTTTTCGTACTTCAAAGAGGATTCAAAATGGGTTTCCCAGAATAATGGTTTCCTTCTTGCCACTCTACTGGCAAGATCAGACGCGTGCTTGACCACTCCTGGTAATGGAAGCCTGTAGCTTTTTCAAACTTGACACTGGCCTCTTGGCTGCCTCTCTGATTAGTCTCCCCTCCTTACTTGGTCATCCAGTTTGGAGAGACAGCCTGATCAAGGCAGAGTTTCTGTGATACCATACACCTTCTACTTCTTAAGTCTTGACTGTGCTCTGAAGGATATTCAAGGAATTAGCAATTCTTTTATATGGACCCCCAGATCCATGCCTTTCCACAACTTTGTGCCAGAGTTGTCAGCTCCTTGGTACTCATGGTTGGGTCTTTGAAATGCACTACTCAAAGAACACAAATAGAAATGCTGAATTTATCTTGTCATTATGAGAATCAGCACAACCGAGATGGGGCCAATTCATTTAGTGTGAGCTTTTGAAGGTGATTGGTTACAATAGTGTGTTAAATATTTAGGTTGCTATAGAAGTAAAAGGACACTTATCCAACCAAGGAAATCCATGTTTTTACTTTTACTTCATTATCTAAGCAAGTCTGGAATATATTTTTCCCTAAGCAATAGTGAATGGGCTCCCAAAATATTTTCCTCCCTAACTAAATTGGACAACATTGTCAAGAGTTTTTGAAGGATGGTGTAATTCATCTAACCCTGGAGTCCTCCAACTCATTTCTCTCCTACTCTATGCATATCCAAAACTCTGCTAAAACATGCCGTTTTTCTTTATAACATTGCCAAAATCAGTCCTTTTCTTTCTGAACATGCTCCATTCTCTCTCTCCTCCTGCTTAGACTATTGCAACCTGCTCCTCACAGGTCTCCCGGCAAGTCATCTATCTCCACTGCAATCTGTGCTAAATTCAGCTGCCCGACTTATCTTTTTCCACAAAGTCGTTACACTCACAAAACCCCTTTTCTCAAGTCAGTGCATTGGCTCCTTATCCGCTCCTGCATACAGTTCAAGCTCCTCTCTCATACCTACAAATGCCTTCATTCTGCAGCACCTCACTACTGCTCCTCTCTTATCTTTCTCTACACCCCTCCTTAAGCACTCCGCTCATTGGACAAGCCACTATCTGTACCCTTCTCCCTATGGCTAATTCCCGACTGTGCTTTCTACCTGGCTGCGCCATGTGCTTTGAATAGTCTTCCTGAACTGGTGCTTCATGCTGTGTTTGAATTCTAAAGACCCACCTTTTTGAAACCACTTTTAAATCTTATGCCAGATTGTCTGCTTTTAGTCTTAACTTTCTTTTTAGCCATTGTCTTGCTTTATAAAATATCATACCACAAATCTCTTGTACTGTTTGTCTTATTAGATTGTAATGTTTGTACAGCGTTGCGTATGTCATGTAGCACTATAGAAATGTTTAGATTTTCAATTTTTAAAAAATTTACAGGTACTTCCAAAATGGGGGTCAGCGTAGAGTTAGCTTTAAATTTTAATATGTAAATTAACTGACTTATTAAATCAACCATCTCTTCTAATTACACCAAACCAAAGAGAAAATTGGTCATAAAAATGTAAATATAGGATAGCATTAAAAATTAGTAATAAACCTCAAACTTCCTTGTATTTGTATGTGCACATATATATATCAACAAGTGTTCATGTGAATTTTGAATTTATGAAAAAAAAAAGTCTCATCTTTGACTAAGTTTATAACCAGTGAAATCAACACTGATTTTATTTTAGTCTCTTACCTTGTCCAGTCTTTTTTGCCAGCTATCCTCACGCTTCACCATGAGGTCAATACAATAAGAAAGTGTAGCAAGGATTCCAGCAGTGGTTGCCTTGAATGTAATCGCTTCACCTTTAAAGTCTATGCCATTAATCCCTTTGGGCGTCACATGTGGGAATACTACAATACAAGTGGATAAGAAATGCAATTACTTAAACCTTGGTAACCAAAAACATACATCATCTTGTATAAGCTGACATTTGAAAAGACTCCAAACCTGGACAAACCTATGCCAAACAGCTTTCTTGGGCAGTTTCACAGCTTAAGAACAGTCCTCTAAAGACAGAAATGTGTCAGTACTAACTTCACTCAGCCATAAGCCTTTCAGCATTTTAAAAGGTAAAATTTTCTTTCCTCGAGTCCTGCTAGACCAGTCCTTACATTTGGGATTTCCCCGCTTCTCAACTGCTTGAAATAGAGGGCACATCCCCTTCATGAACTTGTTCTTAGCAACAAAGCGGAACGTGGTCAATGGCCCTTGCCAGTAGCCTGTCAAAGCATCCTGACAAGGACTTAATTTCAGTTTACCCACACATTTCTTTTTTTTTTTTTTTTTTTTTTTTTAAATCCCTCAAGGTTACTACCTCTTTAAAGGGAGAGTGAAGAGGAGAGAGAAAAGAGAAAGAGCACCAGCAAGCCAGATTATCTTGGATGTCTGTTTGTGGTTCCTGTATTCCCAAGTGGGGCCTGGAATGGTCTAGCAGGACTTAAGGAAAGAAAATTTATGAAATAACTATTTTACCTTCCTTTTCATCCTGCTAGATCAGTCCTTAACACTTGGGAGATAGAAAAGCTACCCCTACACTGGGTGGGAGGAAGACAAGACTGTGTTCAGAACTCTTGACCCGAAGGCTATTTGCTCCTTAGCCTATACATCCAGCAGGAAAGATCAGGTGATGACTGTGCAGATTTCTTCTGGGGACACCAATGAGGCTTATGCCCAGGTTGGTACCTGCACCCTTGTAGAATGTGCATAGAGTACCACTTATGCTTGTCTACCATTGAGTACGAAGGCCGAAGAGATCATGTCTAATTCATCTGGCTGTCTTGGCCTTGGAGGGTGTGTCTTCCTTTTGTGGTCCCCTGAACAGCACAAACAACTGTCAGACATCCTGAAAGGGTTTGTTAGCTTTAAGTAACTTAATATCACGTGAAACAGATCCAGTAGGTGTAGACAGTCATCCTTCTCTTTACATTCCTTCTTTCTGAATGCTGGAAGGGAGACACCAACTTTAAGAGAAATGAGAGCACCAATCAAAAGGTGATTGAATGAAGAGAAATGATTAAGTAGGGCTCTCAGAATGAGAGACCTTGCAATTCTGAAATGTTCGGGGGAGCAGATTGCTACCAAAAAGGTAGCTTTTAATGCCAGATTCTTATTGGATTCTTGCTTCAAAGGGTACTCCTACTGGTGCTCTAAGGACCAGGTTAAGAATCCACTGAGATAAAACTGGTCTGAAAGGTGTAGGTTCACCCCTTTTAAAAAGTGCACCACAACCAGATGTGCAGCTATCTGGGTACCTTTAATGCAGCCCCTATTGCAGGAAATGGCTGCCATTTGCAGCCTCATGTATTAAGTGTTAAGCCTTTATCTAGCTCTTCTGCAAGAAGACTAGGATTTGTGGGATATCTGACTTCCATGAGGAAGTCATATGCTCCCAGGAGCAAGCAACCTCCAAACTAAACTGTAGACTAATGAGGTTGAACTTTTACATGCTTTCAGCATGGTCGATAATTGCTTGGGAATAACCCCTGCCTCGCAGCCATGCTTTTCAAGGGCCAGAGACCATAAGACAAAATGGAGATAGGTTTTCCAATGGTACTGGACCCTGCCACAGCAATCCATGTTATCTGGAGAGTTGCAGAGGAGTGCCTACTAGAAGCCTCTTTAGGTCTGCATACCAAAGACTCCTCAGCCAACCTAGGGCTACCAGTATCACTTCTGAAGGGCCATCCTCTGTTCTCTTCCACTTTGCCAATTAGGAGTTTGCCCTTTGGCAGGGTCAGATTAAGGCATTTATCTTTCTGGACCCTGACTCTTTCAGATGACTGAGGAGTGACTGCTTTGGTGTTGGCTTAGGTCACCCTCAAGACCACAGCCAGAGGTTCCCAATGTACCACTATCATCTGGAATGCCTGCTGGCTGATTTCCCATTCTCCTGGGTCAGTCTATTTCTGCTGAGAAAGTTTGCTTGAACATTTTTCTCTTCTCACAATGAGAGATGCTGACAACTGGGGCAGATTCCTCTTTGCCTAAATGAGTATTCCTCTCGTTTCCTTCACAAGCCTGGGGCTGCAAGTGCCCCTTTGCTTGTTCATGCATGTTTCAGCAGTAGCATCGCAGTGAGGACTGCCTGCCTTCCCCTTTTGTTCTTGGTAGGCAGGCTTGAAATGGTAGCTTGATGGCCCTTATCTCTAATATGTCTGTTGGCCAATAAGCTTCCTCCTCTGACCAGCTCCTTTGGACCAAATGATCCTGGCAAGGAGCTCCCAACCCTATCATGCTGGCGTTTGTGGTTAAGACAATCCAGTCATGTGGTTCTAAGTCTACCCCTTTTATGAAGTTGGAGGTATCCAGCCACCATTCCAGGCTCTCCTCTGCCTCCCTTGAGACCTGTAGGCGATTGCCAAAGCCCTGAGGCTGGAAACCAACAGGCTAGCAAAAACTGTTTCAATGGGTGCATATGTACCTTGGCCCAGGGCATTACATCTATAATGGCTGTCATTAGCCCCAGTAGCTGGAGATAATTAGATACCCTGGGACAACCATGGTGTGAAAACCCCCCAACTTGCTCTATTTTGGTGACCCTCTTGGTTGTGAGAATCACATCTGCTCTCATGTTGAGGATTGCACCTAAGAATTCTATCAACTGAGAGGGTTCTAAATTGCTCTTTGTACAGTTCCCTACCCAACCCAGTCTCTCTAGAAGTTGGACTACTGTGACTGAAGCCTGTCAGTTCTCCTGGGCAGTTTTTGCTCTGATGAGCAATCATTCGAATAAGGATGTACCATTATCCTTTACTTGCATAGAACTACCTCCATGAGTATCATGACCTTGGTAAAGTCCTCAAGGCAGTTACAAGCCTGAACGGTAAGGCCTGAAACAAAATGTTGGCCTAGGACGCAAAAAATGAAGAATATTTTGGAAACAGGTTTGATAGGTATATGGAGTTAGGCCTGTGCCAGATACAAACAGTTGACCCCTTTTAAATCCATGACATAATGAAAAATACCATACTTCTTAGGAATTATAAAATAAACTGAGTACGTTCCTTACCCCCTTTCCTGGGAAGGGACTAGGACTATGGCCTCCAAGACCCATAACTTTTGCAGGGAAGGTAATCTGACTCCACTTTGCCTAATACTGTGACAAGCATCTGCCTACCGGTGTTATCACTTGAGTGACCTGCTGGAAATCATCGTAGAGCGTAACTGCATCCTGTGGTTGCAGACAGGTCTCTCTTGGCCTCTCAAAAAGACAGCGATGTACACTTGCCGGTGTGAGGCTGCCAACTCCGATGTCTTACCCTTATTTTAGACGGCATTTCAAATACTAAGTCCCCATGTGCTTGACCAGCCTCTATCTTCCAGGAGTTTTTGAAGTTTGGATTCACACAAATCCTTTACAAATTTTTCTAAGTCTTCTCCAAATAGTAGCTACCTTCTAAAGGGAAGTTTACAGAGGTGTGACTTGGACTCAGTCTGTTGACCTTATGAAGCCAGAGGAGTCTCCTGGTTGCAACTCTAGAGGCAACCAACTTAAGGATAGCCTAACCAGGTCATACACTGTTTGCCAGAAATGTCACTGCTGACTCCAAGCATGGAGTTTCTTTATTTTTGGTCAAGTGATGAATCCAGTGAAAGGCCGCCTGGGCTACATAACCTCCACAAATCGAGGTCCGAATTATGATGATGTCTGTAGAGAAAGCCTGCTTCAAGACCTCTTCAATCTTCCTGCCCTGAAGGTTTAGGGCTGTCTCTCCTCCTACTGGAATGTGGTTTTACGGACTACCACTGATACCAATGCATGAACCCTTGGGTTTTGCAATAGCTTTTTCTTTTCCTTTGCAGGGAGAGGGAACAAACTTCCCATGGATCTGTCTCTTCCAAGGATCCCCCAAGTGTGGGAATGCCAGCACTATCTATCTTAGGGTTTTATGTAAGGGAAATGTTTTTGAAGGCTTCATTATCCCTTGAAAGATAAGATCAGTTTCAGTTGGGTCTCCTGCATTGGTGCCTGAGATCTTAAAGGCTACCTGCACTTTAGGAATGAGGGCTGAAAGCTCCTCTTTTCAAAAATCCCACTACTGAGGAAATTTCCTCCTTTATTGAGCACTGTCTCTCTCCTAGGAGCTCAGGGGCACATTAGGCTCTGATTCATCCGCTGTCCAACAGTCTTCACTGGAGCATGGCCATAATGGCAGGTGACACTAATTTAAAGCATAACCTGCAAATGTTTAGGACTTCTCTCTGCTAGTTCCTGCACTGAGAATCCTGAATCAGCAATGCAACTAGGCTTCTGCATAGTGCAGAAAGTCTGGTGCATTAACACAAAATCTGGGTAAAACCCATAGGGGTAGACTCCCATCAGGTCCTTAGGAGGATCTGACCTGAAGCCTTCTCCTGGAAAAATCATCCTATCTCCAACCCCTTCCCTGGAGCCCTCTTACACTAGAGGGGCTACCGGGTCTAGTTGCCTTGAACACAGCAATTCTCCCCCCCCCTGGAGTAAATAGAACAATCAGTTAACCTTGTCCCCTCCCACAGCTCTTCCTCTGCACGAGGGGGATACTCACTGGACCTATCGGGGTGGGGAAGTAAGGGGCTGGGCCTGGGCCTCCATCACAGGCTAGGTAACAAGAGCCAGCCATGTTGGGAACCTTTTTTGATATAGAGGATAAATACCTGCATTCTTGAGCATTTACTTTTTTTTTTTTCCCCTCCTTGCAAAGCATCTCATTATGCTGGAGCAGCCTGGACCCCTGCCTCTCCCCAGATGACGCAGAGCGATACAGTCTATGCTTCTGTCCCTTTCCTGAGCTCCTTGTAGAACTCAACATCTCCAGGAATACACTGACACAGGCAGCTGGTCATTGCTCTTCTCCTGCATGTTTGTTCTTTTTTCTCTTTTCTTCATTTTGTTTTAGCCCCTCCCAGACAAAAAGAAGAATAGAGGCAGAGTACTAGAGCAACAGAAGTGGGGGGCTGGGGAGGTGAGAAACACCTCCAATCCCTATATTATTATTATTTTTTTTAATAGGGCCAGGGTTCACTGAGATGCTCTATTCCCTAAGGCATTGCGGGTCCTTCTAGGACAGATCCTCAGTCCCTAGGGAAACCTGGGATCCACACCTAGGTCCTACAACCAGGATTCCACCTGTGAGGCAGCTCTACTGGGAAAAGCAGTCCCTAGGGAACGCTGACCCAGAAGCAAAGGGTTCAACTAGGCTGGGGCTGCACCCTGGCTCTGAGAGGATCTGAAGAGTCAGTCTACGCTTATTTGGAGTTGCAGGACACAGTCTGCTATATCAAGGGCATACGACCACACTTCCCTTTATGGCCAAGAATGAGGTTATGAAGGTGATATGCCCTCTGTTTCTGTCAGCTGAAACATGGAGAAATCTGAAATGTAAGAAGGACTGGTCAAGCAGAAAGAAAAGGAGTAACGAATTGATTCAATTATAAGAGAGCTTTTTTATTTTTGGGAAACTTGTCTTCAAAGACATACTTAGTCTTATAATTGCAATATAATACTTTTGTACTCCTTTGTGACTGTTAGAGGTGTCAGTTAAGTGCAATTGAGGGAAATACAGAAGAAAAATTCTGAATTGAACGGATTTCAAGTATGCTATTTTTTTTTATTGCTATGGACAGGAAAGTTACTTCTTGAAACACATTGTTCTAAAATTTGCCAATCTATTATAAAAACTACTGATATTACAGTACCATATATATTTATAGTTTGCTTTGAAAAATATGTGGTGTGCTCTCAAGTCATTTTTCTTATGAATTCAAGAATTATATCACATTGATATATAAAGCAAGCATTTTCCAAGGTGGCTAAACAGATTGTTCATAAAAGTGAAGACTAAGTACACAAGCTTTAAAATATTGTGGTTTAATATCAAAGAAAATCTTATGGAGAGCTTATTTCAAACAAATTATAGTATCAAAACATTACTAAAATAGTAAAATTCAGATACATTTATTACAATGATATAAGCAATAAGGTTAGTGTGAATTTTCTTTTTTTTTAAATTTTACCATAGTCAATTTTTTTTCTATATAATTCTGAAATCACCTTTAACTTTGCGCCTTGTTTCACCATCATGGATTTAAGTAATTCAAAATGCAAACTCTCATAAGAACCCTATGTAAATATATTAAAAGGACAGTTTTTCTCTGCAATTTACATGGATAAGAAGTGTTTTACCTACATTAATTTGCCATCTAAGAACTGCCCTCCCTTAATATGGCTACAAGTCCATACATTTTTACATAATCAGGATAATTTTCTAAGTCCCATTTTGGAGCCACCCATTGCCCTTATGTGACAGGGACTGTCCAATGGCACCAGTAGCCCTTGTCACAAGACAGGGGGCAAAGGGTGGATGGTGCCATTTTGAATAACGGCAGCCACTGGGCCAGGAGTGAGAGGTTGCCCCCGGACCCCTGCTAGACCATCAGAGACATTTTGGTGAGTACTGGGGGGGGGGGGGGGGGGGGAGAAATCAGAAGAGTGGATGGGCTTAATATTCTAATAAATGGGAAAGGTTGGGGTAGATTCTTTTTTTTTTTTTTTTAAAGTATGAAATGAAAAACAGAAAACTACCCCCCCAAATGAAAGCAAAAAGGATTGAGGTGGGTTCTGTTTGTTTTCTTTTTTAAACAAAATCTTAGCTATTTTGGCTCCCCCCCCCCCCCCCCCCCCCCCCGCCAAAAAAATAGGTAACATTAAATTGTGTTTTTTCCTTGGGTTTTTTTTTTTTTATTCTAAATGAAACTAAATTGGAAATATTGTCAGTATTTCCTATTTTGTTTCAAACGAATGTTCACCCCTAATTTACAATGGGGAGGAAAAGCAAGCGAGTAGGTAGCATTTTCACCTTTATGCACATACTTTACAAGCAAAAGTCTACCTGCAGATAAAGCGATCATACATACTTTATATCCATAGTAAGTTTCAAAATTAAAGCACACATGGACTTTCACTTTGAGAACTGGTGCAAAACACATAGGTAACAAGTATCACAGACTTTATCCCAATATGGACATTTTGAAAATTGCCCCCAACAAGTACAATATAACAGCCAGCCGGAGAGTGGATATAGAGAAAAGTAAAGATAATAAAATGTGCAAACTTCTTAATGAAAAGCCATAAAACAAAATATATTAAGTCAAAATAAAAACTCATAAGGAATGCCATTGTGGAAATGATACACTTGAGAACTATGCAAGCTGACTGAGAAATCCAGCTAATTTTGCTGCTTTAACATGTCAGATAGTATTATGAGCTGGTACTTACATTTTTCTTTACTGCCATTGCTATTGTGCAAAAAATCTCCATCAGGGTGAGCTGAAAGGAAATCATCATCATCTTCTACCACTAAAAGAAAAAATAAGGTTATGGTACGTCTTATACCCAAGGAATGCCTGACTCCCAAGAGGACAAATCTCCTTCCAATCGTATCCTGTAGTACAATACAGTATACAATTATCAGCCTCAGAGGGAGGGTCAAGAATATAAACATTCCTTTCTATTCCTGCTTACAGACATATGAATTCTTTTAAGATAGCTAAGTGAAATTACAATAGCAGTGTTTGAGCAATTCACTGACAAAAGAACACTAATGGTTGTGCTAACCAATACCAGGAACACAACTGTCCAGAATGTGTTAAATGATCAAATAGTTACTTAAAAAAAAAAATTCAGCAGTTTGTTCTGGTTATTTAAAATGCTAACATTGGCAATGGTTGTGTTTGTAAATCTGCTAATGACAGTCCAACATTAATCAAACTTGCATAACCTGAAGAAACATGAACTGGATGGACTGGTCTTTTTTCAATGAAACTAGCTAGGTAACTAGCTCGAGCTTCCTGACTACAGCTCTTATTCATAATGTGGCATGTCATAGGATGCTTTGTTGAGAAATGCAGACGTATCAAATCTCTTTGTATCTTGAATGTTGTTTTCCTATGCATTAGCTTTATATTAAGTATTCTTCAATTTTAGCCATCTTCATTGGTTCAAGCCCACACTGATCAGTCGGTAACTATGCATCAGGGACAGCTAGCCCAGGGCTTCCCAAAATGTGGGTCGGGTCACACGCGCCTCAAAAGGCAGCACTCTTCAGGTACCAGCAGCATTAGTAGTGGAAGTCAGCTTGCAGTCACAGGCCCTGCAGTGGCACTGCCCTTGTATGAGTTTCTGAGGTAACAGGAAACCCTGCACAAGAAGGGATGATGGCCCTACAAGGTAGATGAGCCTGCATTAGCCCACAGGCTCCTTGCTGACTTTCATTGGTTATGCTGCTGCCACTTGAAGATCACCATCTGGCTTGGGACCAGACCAGAGGAAAGGGGAGGACTGAATATTCGTGGGTCTGTGAAGATTACTACTGCTCCTCTTCTTACCCACCATTGAACCTACCCAAAGGAAAAAAAAAAACTGTTGCTCCTGTTAGCCTACCCTCTCTTCCAGTTTGTCCCAGGGACCAAACAAAAATGTTGCTCCTGATCTGATGCTCAGATGACGAGGCTCTTTTAAAGGAAGGGATGAGATGAAAAAGTTTTAGGGTTGGATAAGGTGAAAGGGGATTGACTGTGGAGGGTGAGCGAAGGGGAATGGGAAGATAATCTGGGTGGAATGGCAAGAGGAAGTGGTAGGTGAAGAGAGATCAGCTGGGGCAAAATGTGAGGGGAGAAGGCAAGGCTGGGAGTTGTGAGAAGGCGTGAGGGATGACAAAAAGACCAGATGGGGGTTAGAAGGACGACTTGGGGTTAAGAGAATCAGCGGATAGGTTGTGAAAAAGGCTTGAGGTGGTGAAGGAGGGAGTAGGTGCTGGGTAGGTGAGAAGAGCAGAGGTTGAAAGAAGCAGGCCATTGGAGGAGAGGAATTTAAGAGGGGGGATCACCTGGAATGCAGGAGGATGAAGAGTGATTGTTGGGGGGGGGGGGCCCACATCCCTGCTAATTTGGTTTGGTTGTTTCTTGGGGGTCATGTGAATTTTCCAGTGCTAAAATAGAATCATATTGGCTTAAAGTTTGGGAAGTACTATTAGCCTCTTACCAACCACCACAATTAGCCAGTCCTGCACTGCCAATTCACCATCGCAAGTTGGTGAGACAAGAGAACATGAGCTTCTGCAATGCTCTTTTCTGTCCATGCCCCTCTCCACTTCCCCACAAACAGCAACCTAATGTCAAAGCAGTCTCCTGTGGCCAAGAGTGCAAAAGGTTTTAGCACTACTGCACTGGGTTGTTCAGCAGGTATTACTACAAAAATAATACTCTGGTTAATCTACTCCTGGGGACTGAACACACATTAGCATTTCCAACACTTAGCCAAGCCAAGGAACAGGAATTAAAGCCAAGTATCCTGCTTGGTAGCAATTCTGCTTCTGGTTTCAAAGCCTTCCCAAATATGTTTTTCTATAACTTGTAGTTTGTGCAAGGAAATAAAAATTTGCAAATAGGTCATACTGTCATTGCTGAGTAAATCTGATTGTGAGCCAATGCCTCAGCCAACCACATTCTAATGCTACTGTCTCCCTAATCTCAGACATTTAAGTATCAGCTCCATATGGCGATGTGTTTTAAACATTCTGTAATATTCAGCACTGATATATAATGATTTTTACTGGCAGTAAGGCAATTCACAGATTTCAAATAAGTACACCATACTACAGCAGCAGAAATTATGAAAATCTGGAACTATGGATGATCACGGCAAATGATCTCAGAGTTCTGTAGAATAACAGGATGGCCATCTGCAGGATTTCCCCCCCCCTAGTTACCTGAATTACAGTAACTAGCAATTTACCTTTATCCCTCTCAAGCTCATCCATTGAGACTGCATCTGCACATGCATCAAAGTACTTCTGTAAAGTGTCAACCTGTCTACACAAGATGTCTCTGAATGTTTCCATTTCAGCAAGCTTTTCACGCAAACTGTGTCCTTTCTATGCAGAAAAGAAGAAAAATAGAAAATTTGAACAAACATTTGCACAGATGTTACAAACATCCAAAACAAGTACAATGAAGAACATTTTCAAAATCAAGATACAAAATATACCAGCATCATAATGCTGATAAACAGCAACAATAAAAGACATTTTACAGACCAGTTTTCCATACTATATACCCCATTCTTTCAATATAAGCCAATAATAAAACATAAGAACTAACACAAGAATGATTTGTCTCATCACCAGTTCTCTGTAAGATTATTAAGTACCTGCAAAATAATATTTACAAATCAATCACTAACCTTGAATGATGAGGTGGATGTGGCAGAGTAGCCACTTGCCCCAGACACAAGAGAAACCATAGAGCCATGGCGCCGCAAACTAGACTCTGATCCATAACCCGATTCAGTCTAAAATAAGAATCATCAATAGTCATTAAGATTTGTAATTGAAATGGAAACTTTTACTTAAGACACAAAATTACAGCACATTCTAATTAGTTCAAGCAGTTATTTGCCATGAAGTTGTTTGGGCAATACGTACCGGTACCTTGTTTGCCTGAAGCATGTCTCTAAGTGGCAAAGAAATGGGAAATGATAGCACTCACAATCACATTATTTATAAATTGTGATGTGACAAGCTGTGTGCAGTAAACAGCATTTGGAAAAAACATACATGGGAAGTAAAATCTCTAATGCTAAGCCATGGGGCAGCCATGTTTGCAACAGCATTTCAAATGATCCCATCTAGCCAGGGGATCTGAGTATTAGTGTGTGTAATGCCATTTGTGACATCAAACAATACAAGATAACCTGACAATTATGTGAGGTAAGGTCTCTTGTTACTAAGTCTGTTGCAAGGGATGTAGGGAAATTGATAGAGTGAAATCTAATGGCTATTGTGTGCATGTATGAAATATCACAGTATACAGAAGATAAGCTGCTGCATATTAAGCACTGAAGATGAGTTTTGGATCATGAAAATCAGGATCCAATGAACAGGCCATGAACTAGGTAGTGCTTAACTTTTTCTCAGTTTACATTTTAGGGTCTTTATTCTTTGCACACAAACACAGCAAGGGAAGGTACAGGTGAAAATTCAAGAGATGGATACAGGCATGGTTCAGGATTCCCACTAATATGAAATGGAAAATCAGATTGCATGGATTAACATCCATACAGGTCGAACCCTTCCTGGTATATTCCAGAGGCAGGCTTTAATGAATTGTGCATTGCAACCAAAATAGTATGATTAAAAAAACCTCAAGATTCAATGACTTCTGATGAGGAATTTCTGTTACCTAAGTCTTTTTCTTATAGTCTCTTACCAGTCTGAACCGTATGGCTACAAGGCTCCATCTGCTGGCTTGACAGACCAATATTAATCTTTTTATAAAGCATTCCCAGGGTGTTGCCTTTCTTATAGGACTCTTTCTGCTGTCCCTTCTCCCTTAACTGCTTAAGCAACATTGTAGATAAACTATATGAACAGAGGACTCGGCAAAATTATAATGCCAATGAATAAGTATATATCAATTTTTTATTGAAAAATAAATTTAACATTATATTAGAACAGTTATGTGCTGAAGACATCACAAATTAAAACCCAATGACTCATCACTACTAAATTATCACTCATACCATTCCATTCATACTATGTCCCTAATTACCCCTAAAAATCAATACATACAACATTTATATGCACCATCACCAACCAATGTTGACATGCCCAACATATAGCATACAATACATTTATATAATGACTTCTGTATAGTAAATACCTATAATAATTTAACCAGAACCAATATTATAATCATGTGCTATTGTTATATTATTTATGCAACCCGACGGGATACCCGTTTCGCCCGTATGATAGGGCTTCTTCAGGGAAAAGTTGGATGTCCATAAATAGCACCTTTATACTGACATCTTCATGCTGTTGATTCCTTCATGTACATATTGCACATTGTCAGATTTTTGTCATTGATGGTCATGTATGATAAAATTACAAATTGCACATAAGCCCGGTCTCTGTAACCTGTGAGATTAAAATGGAATACACACCCGTATATAAAGTAAATATTTATTTAAAATGAGTATTGTATTCCATTTTATCTCACAGGTTACAGAGACCGGGCTTATGTGCAATTTGTAATTTTATCATACATGACCATCAATGACAAAAATCTGACAATGTGCAATATGTACATGAAGGAATCAACAGCATGAAGATGTCAGTATAAAGGTGCTATTTATGGACATCCAACTTTTCCCTGAAGAAGCCCTATCATACGGGCGAAACGGGTATCCCGTCGGGTTGCATAAATAATATAACAATAGCACATGATTATAATATTGGTTCTGATTAAATTATTATAGGTATTTACTATACAGAAGTCATTATATAAATGTATTGTATGCTATATGTTGGGCATGTCAACATTGGTTGGTGATGGTGCATATAAATGTTGTATGTATTGATTTTTAGGGGTAATTAGGGACATAGTATGAATGGAATGGTATGAGTGATAATTTAGTAGTGATGCGTCATTGATGGGTTTTAATTTGTGATGTCTTCAGCACATAACGGTTCTAATATAATATGTTAAATTTATTTTTCAATAAAAAATTGATATATACTTATTCATTGGCATTATAATTTTGCCGAGTCCTCTGTTCATATAGTTTATCTATTAATAGAAACAGAGGTGTACGTACGTAGATTTATGACCTGAATAAGCAACATTGTATGCATAAAAATACTAATTAAAAATTAGACTGCATAAAATCCCATTATGCTCATAACCAAGCCTATATCCTCTCACACATTTGCATTAGGCATGTTAGGTCCAGACTGGCAAGATACTGAGAGAAAGAATTAGCAGGTAGAGAAATGTATTATGTCTCTGCTAATCTGTACCACGTAGGGACTAACCCCAGCAGTGTCCTACTCAGATGTATTAAATATGGTTTGCAGAATTTCTTCCTCCTAATACTACCTCTGCTGAAGATCATCTATTGATATAGATTTAGTAAAAAGTATGTACCAAGTTCCACATGGCAGCCTTACAAATTTCTGCCACAGCTCTCGTTAGGTGAACTCTCAAAGCTTGGGGCTGGAAAATCTCTCGCCTCATAAACCCTAGGAGCCAGCAGTCCTCAACCGGTGTGTCGTGACACACTTTCCAGTCGCCTGCTAAGCTGGCTGCTCCGCTCTCCCTCTGCTCCTGGGCTTGAAAATGCCGATAAGCCTGGGAAGAACGCAGCAAGGAGAGCTGATGGAAACCACATGCAGGTAGCGGCATGGCCCTTTTCCTTCCCACCCCTGCAGCCCTGAAGAGGAAGTGGTGCGCAGGAAGAAAAGAACACGCTGCAGTCAAGTACAAGCAGCATCGGCCCAAGCAGGGGGCAAAGAGTAGCATGGCCTGGAGCAATAAGAGCAGTGTCAGCTCCTATGGCCG
The DNA here is from genome assembly GCF_901001135.1 of Rhinatrema bivittatum. Lineage (NCBI taxonomy): Eukaryota > Metazoa > Chordata > Amphibia > Gymnophiona > Rhinatrematidae > Rhinatrema > Rhinatrema bivittatum. The sequence goes on from NC_042615.1 coordinate 690,344,269, forward strand.
CTGGAATTCCTCTTTTATTGAAGCCGTGAGGGTTGGAGGAGGAAGAGGTTGTTGCTGCCCTCACTTTTTCTTTGGTATTGGGGAGCAGAGGGCAAGTGAATAAGAGAGCATGTGAGCATAGTGTGTATAAATGTGAGAGACTGAAAGCATGTGTGTGTATGTGAAAGAGCGCAAGCATGTACAAGTGCAAAAGAGAACGTGTGTAATTGTGTGTAGAAGACCGGTGTGTGTAAATGTGTGGAGCCTGCATGTTACTGAGAAAGAATGTGCGTGATTGAGAGGAAAAAATTGTAAGCAAAACCCCCCTCCTCTTGCTAATTCACAACCATCTCAGGGCACCTGGAAATCAAAAGTTCCCAGATGTGGAAAGCAGAGGATTTTTTAATCCTTAGTTTTTATTATTGGGTCTTTGGGTGTGTTTTCAAATATTTTGTGTCAGGAAATTTTTTATATGATTTTTTAATTACTGGATGTTCTATTCATCAGCTGTTTTGAAATAATTTGTTCTTTTTATTAGTATAGTTTTACTATTATTGATTTTAAATTTCTTGATTTGTTTTATGAATACTGGTGATGCTTCTGTTTTTCCCACTGTTGCACTACATACAGAGTCTGACTTGTTGCAGTTTCCAATTCAGTTTGTCTGCATGTTTCTATTTATACAGAGTCTTTCTATGCTCTGCATGTGTGACTGAGCTGATGTAGTCTGCTGGCATGTAGTTTCTACATAGGGATCTATAGCAGCCTGGTTTTCCTAACAGGTGGTGTATTGATGCTTTAAGGTCTAGTCTAATATTTGCAGTGTTGCTTGTTCTTAGGTAGGGTTGCTACTGTGAGTACTGGCAGTTAGAGCTGTTCCGGTATGGGAGGTTTACCACAAGTAATTTTGGTTCAGAGAGAATACTCATATCTTTTGTCATTCTTAACTATAAATGTAAAACGTTGGCTTTTATTTATGTATTTATTTCTGCTGTGGATTGTACCAAGCAGTGTGTTACAAATGTGAGTGTTCACCAGGTATGCCTTGATGGGGAAAAGATTAAAAACCACTGCTTTAGCTGACAATGTTACAGAGTATTAGGCTATAATTGCTAGGAACCTGGTCTCTTGTCTTCAACTGCTGAGCTCATTTTACAATAGTTCTGGGCAAATGTTAACACTGCATCCTGCAATATAGCTCCCATTACATTTGTAAAGCCTTTTTTTAAATTTAAGTTTGGTGTTACAACAGATAAAACAAAAAGGCAACAGTTGACAGATATAAAACACAGGAAAGGCAAAACACAAAACAATTTTACCCCCATAAAGGTAACCTCCCAACCCCACACCCATTGAAATACAGCAATACTACACCATCAACCCTTTCTGACAGTGTATTCGTCTCCATAGTTCACACTGTTAAATTTGAGATTAGTATGATTCTTGAAAGCAGTGATTTTACTCATTCTATATATCTGATCTAATCTGTGAACATCTCTCCTAGAGGGGCCAATAGTATTTTTTCCAATCTGTTGTGCCAATGAAAAAGAATATTGATCAAACTGTGGAGGTGGTACATTGTAAATCCTTTTAAAGAATACTTCTCCCTCTATAGTTCCAACCATGTGCTTTGATAGTCCTAATGTGATGTGCTTCATTTTAGGGACTAAAACCAACTGGTCTAGCTCTTCTTTGGCAGCATGATAAGTTTGGAAAGACATTTTAGAATGTCTTCTTTATGATCTGGCTGAGCCCATGCCTTCTCTACAATCTCCCTTACTGTAGGGTGAATAGGAAGACGTCTTCAATCTGGAAGGCCAAATGGGATCTGCCTTCTTCTGAGGATCCTTTGCCTATAATACCAGGAGCAATACCCAATTTTTGGGTCAACAGTCCTATCTCAGATTCTGTGAGCAGATGCCTTTTGGTAGCCTCCATTTCAAATAAATAGAAACAGTTCTAAGGATACTAGGAATCCTTCTCCAGATAAAGCCTGAAGTTGCAAGAAAAGTGACTGAAGGGCCTCTGAGGCCTAATTCCTTGCTTTCTTGAAGGGAGAAGAAAACTTTGGAGCTGGAGCCTTCTTGTAAAGATCAGGGTCCATCTTGAAATGCTCAGTGAACTAAGTTTACAATAAAGGAGCCCTAGGGTTGCCAACTTTCAACTGTGAACATTTTGAACACTTAGAGGATAACAGCATCCTTCCATATTCAAACTATTCTTACCCACCTTTAGAAAACATACATTTGATTTGAGAGAGAATCATAAATAGTTATCATTTATCAGTGTCACACAAACTTTCTATTAACTCACTATACACTAAGCAAATTAAAAATATTCTTCAGTCTCGATGGGATTTATTTTATTTATTAAACCTTTTTAAAAAATTCTTGAAGTTTCAAAATGTATTCAAATGCACACAACTTAAGCCATTGGAATTTCACAAACAAATAATCTTTAAAATACTAAAAATCTCTAGTGGTCCAATAAAAGTATCACAAGCTACAGAGATTTACTATGTTTTTATAAAGTGAGAACATAAGAACATAAGAAATTGCCACGCTGGGTCAGACCAAGGGTCCATCAAGCCCAGCATCCTGTTTCCAACAGAGGCCAATCCAGGCCACAAGAACCTGGCAATTACCCAAACACTAAGAAGAACCCATGCTACTGATGCAATTAATAGCAGTGGCTATTACCTGTAAACTTGATTAATAGCAGTTAATGGACTTCTCCTCCAAAAACGTATCCAAATCTTTTTTGAACCCAGCTACACTAACTGCACTAACCACATCCTCTGGCAACAAATTTAAGATTTATTGTGCGTTGAGTGAAAAATAATTTTCTCTGATTAGTCTTAAATGTGCTACTTGCTAACTTCAAGGAATGCCCCCTAGTCCTTCTATTATTCGAAAATGTAAATAACCGATTCACATCTACTCGTTCAAGACCTCTCATGATCTTAAAGATTTCTATCATATCCCCCCTCAGCCATCTCTTCTCCAAGCTTAACAGCCCTAACCTCTTCAGCCTTTCCTCATAGGGGAGCTGTTCCATCCCCTTTATCATTTTGGTTGCCCTTCTCTGTACCTTCTCCATCGCAACTATATCCTTTTTGAGATGCGGCGACCAGAATTGTACACAGTATTCAAGGTGCGGTTTCACCACGGAGCGCTACAAGGCATTATGACATTTTCTGTTTTATTAACCATTCCCTTCCTAATAATTCCTAACATTCTGTTTGCTTTTTTGACTACTGCAGCACACTGAACCGACGATTTTAAAGTATTATCCACTATGATGCCTAGATCTTTTTCCTGAGTGGCAGCTCCTAATATGGAACCTAACATCGTGTAGCTATATGCAACACCTTGCACTTGTCTACATTAAATTTCATCTGCCATTTGGATGCCCAATCTTCCAGTCTTGCAAGGTCCTCTTGTAATGTATCACAATCCGCTTGTGATTTAACTACTCTGAATAATTTTGTATCATCTGCAAATTTGATAACCTCAATCGTCGTATTCCTTTCCAGATTATATTATATATATATATATATAGATTGAAATGCACCAGTCCAAGTACAGATCCCTGAGGCACTCCACTGTTTACCCTTTTCCACTGAGAAAATTGACCATTTAATCCTACTCTCTGTTTCCTGACTTTTAACCAGTTTGTAAACCACGAAAGGACATCGCCTCCTATCCCATGACTCTCTACTTTTCTTAGAAGCCTCTCATGAGGGATTTTGTCAAACGCCTTCTGAAAATCCAGATATACTATATCTGACAGTTCACCTTTATCCACATATTTAACAACCCCTTCAAAAAAAATAAAGCAGATTTGTTAGGCAAGACTTCCCTTGGGTAAATCCATGTTGACTGTGTTCCATTAAACCATGTCTTTCTATATGTTCTACGATTTTGATCTTGAGAATAGTTTCCACTATTTTTCCTGGCACTGAAGTCAGGCTCACTGGTCTATAGTTACCTGGATTGACCCTGGAGCCTTTTTTAAATATTGGGGTTACATTGGCCACCTTCCAGACTTCAGGTACAATGGATGATTTTAATGACAGGTTAAAAAATTTAACTAATGAGAAATGTCATTTTTTAGTTACTACAGTACCTTAGGATGCATGCCATACGGTCTAGGCGATTTGCTACTCTTTAGTTTGTCAATATGCCTACTACATCTTCCAGGTTCACAGTGATTTCTTTCAGTTCGTCTGACTCATCACCCCTGAAAACCATCTCTGGAACTGGTATCTCCCCAGCATCCTCATTAGTAAACATGGAAGCAAAGAATTAATTTAGTCTTTCTGCAATGGCTCTATCTTCCCTAAGAGCCCCTTTAACCTCTCAGTCATCTAATGGTCCAACTGACTCCCTTCACAGGTTTCTTGTTTCAGATATATTTAAAAAACGATTTTATTATGAGTTTTTGCCTCTATAGCCAACTTCTTTTCAAAGTCTCTCTTCACCTGTCTTATTAATGTTTTACACTTAACTTGACAATGCTTATGTTTTATCCTATTTTCTTCAGATGGATTCTTCCAATTTTTGAAGGATTTTTTTTTGGCTAAAATAGCCTCTTTCAACTCACCTTTTAACCATGACAGTAATCGTTTTGCCTTCCTTCCACCTTTCTTAATGTATAGAATACATATGACTGTGCCTCTAGGATTGTATTTTCCAACAATGTTCATGCCTGTTGAACACAACCTTTGGAGCTGCACCTTTCAGATTTTTTCTAGCTATTTTCCTCATTTTATCAAAGTTTCCCTTTTGAAAGTTTAGTGTTAGAGCTGCAGATTTACTTATTGTCCCCCCTTCTAGTTATTAGTTTAAATTTGATCATGTTATGATCACTTGTCAAGTGGCCCCACCACCATTACCTCTATCACCAAATCCTGCGTTCCACTAAGAATTAAATCTAAAATAGCTCCCTCTCTTGTTGGAGAAGCAGTCATTTATTACATCCAGGAACTTTATGTCTCTAGCAAGTCCTGATGTTACATTTACCCAGTCAGTATTAGGGTAATTGAAATCTCCCATTATTATTGCACTGCCAAACTGGTTAGCTTCCCTGATTTCTCTTAGCATTTCATTCATCTGTCTGACCATTTTGTCCAGGTGGACGGTAGTATACTCCTATCACTATACTCTTATCCAACACACATGAGAAAGAACACAAGTCTCATAAAATACAGCCACCAGAACCCTGAGGAACCAGAGACATATCTGCTGTATCTAGAGTTTCCTTACTGAGACTGGAGTATTTCCATCACTCCTAGCTTCCTCACTTTGTCCATAGCCTGGAGTATTGACCTTTCCCTCAACCCCAGCTGGGGTATGATCCAGTTCAGCTGCCGCAGATGGCCAAAGTGATCACCACACACTGGCCTCAGAATTAACTCCACAGCATTCACTAGAGCTGCACAAACATGTATTCTCCCAGGGCTGGTGCAAGGGTATTAGCCACCCTAATTAGCTTTACAGCCTTGCATTCCCACCCTCTTCACACAAAATTAAAAAAAAGTTATGCATTTATAACAGAACTTTCATGAAAAGGACATTCAAAGTACAGTCTTTGGTAAAACTGACAATAACATGTATATTTGCAGGCCCTATGGTGGTACAGGCCAGGAAACCCTGCAAAAAAGCCACCAAGAACCTATATGGTATTAGGCCTATTGTACTACATTTTTTTAAAAATTTGTATTCCACTTTTCGGTACTTCAAAGCAGTGTGGGATGGACTCGCAGAAAGCAGAGAGTAAACAATTACAATATAGAAAACCTGCCATATCAAAACAGTATCAACAGCATGCACAGTATGAAAAGGCAATACTACAAATATTACACCAGGCCCTAAAACACTAATATACCTCCTAGGAATACAAGTCAGGGTGCTATCAATCCATATACAGAAACTACATACATTTTATTTATATTCCGCTTTTCAGATACTTCAAATAGGATTATATTCAGGTACTGCAGTTATTTCCTATCCCAGAAGACTCAGTCTAAGTTTGTACCTAGGGCAATGGAAAATGACTTGACATACCCAAGGTTACAAAGTAGAGGCAGTGTAGCAGAATACCTCATCTCAATCATGCATACAAAACAAACAGATCCTCACCAAAAAATGAATAGAGAGACCATACAATATAAACAAACATGCAGATGAAAACTGAACCAGAAACTATAGTGCAACAATGGAAAAACATCACAATTTCTCATAAATACATCAAATAAAATCAACAAACATAAATCATCAATAACAGTAAAATCATACTAAGAGGAATAAACAGCTGATGACTAGATCATTCAATAATTAAAACTTCAACATTTTTAAAACTTTTCCAAAAGCCAATTAATTTTTAAAAGAGCAGACACAAACAACATCCACTAATTTAAGTAAGGATAACCTCTCCGCTTCTTGTTCTCCAAACCTGAGAACATTTGATTTCCAGATGCCCTGATGTGTTGTGGATTAGTGAGGGCGTGCAGGGCAGTGGTGGGTGTTGCGTGCACAAGTTCTCACCCCCTCCACACTCTTCCCCTCCCCGCAACACATGCTTTCCCCATCTGGAAGCACAAGCAGTAGCAGCCTCTTCTTTCAGCCCACAGGGCCCTGGGACACCAATTTTTTTTTTTTTTTAATAGGCCATGCAGACTAAGGTGCTGGTCTCTGTTTGGCCCAGATGCTGCTCAGGATCCTCTTCTTTCTTGAGCCCCATATACCCAACACTTATGTACCTCCTGCTTCTCTGCCTTTCTTTGACCCTTTACCATTCTTTTGGCCCGACACTGTAAGGCCCCCTGTGCCTCCACATGTTTTCAGCCTCATGGCCCAATACTGATCTGCAGCTGGCTCCTACTGTGGCAATGGCATCTCCTTCATTCCGCTGGCACAGGTCCAGGACACCACTTTTTCTTTTCTGGGCCTGAACCAATGGGATGAAGAAGTTATCCCTTAGGCTTCATCTACCAACACCAAGTGAGGTGAGTGATCTTCTCTGGGCATGTGGTGCAGGTGGTTTTGGGCAGGGGATCTTGTCTGGTACCTTCTACACTGCCTGATGGTATATAGGGCTTTGCAGGATGGAGATCCCCATAGTACAGCGGTTCTCAACCTTTATAGTTCTGCGACCCTTTTAATACAATTCCCCACTATGTGGCGACCCCAACCGTAAAATTATTTTCATTCATAGGCCTAAGTAACTGTACTGTATATACCGTATTTTCCGGCGTATAAGACGACCCCCAACTTTTACAGTTAAAATATAGAGTTTGGGATATACTCGCCGTATAAGACTACCCCTCTTCCAACGCATTCCAACATTTACAGCAGGAGGGAGTGACTCGAGGAGTGAGTGCGCGCTGCCCGATTGGCCGGTGCTGGGCAAAAGGGGCTTGCTTTGGCAAGCCCCTTTTGCCCAGCACCGGCCAATCGGGGAGCGAGGGAGCGCAGAATGAACTTTTTTACTGCATCCGGTGAGGGGAGGGTGTGGCTCGAGGAGCGACAAAAAACCCATATTTCCGATGGTCTCTTAGGCGACCCCTAGCAAATAGTCATTCAACCCCCAAAGGTGTCGTGACCCACAGGTTGAGAACCGCTGCCACAGTACAAACAGCTCGGCAGGAAGGACAGAAGAGGCACCAGCGCTAGGCTGAAAGAGCAGCAGCAGCAACCTGGAGGAGATAGAAATATCAGGTAGATCCCGCTCCAGCTGCACTTGGAGGGCTAAAATACAGAATTTCTAGACATTTTAGCTTCCCTCCTGGCTTCTAGACACTCTCCATAATTTCCATACTGTCCAGAGACCTCAGGAGCAACCCTAATTGCTCCTGGGGTCTAATCCACTGCTGCCTATCAACCTCCAGAAGTGTCATCTCACACACCTAATCAGCCTCTACATAGACCATATATATTAATCTGGCATTGGTTTCCTATAGTCTGGGCAGACAGAACTCCTAGCTCTCTATGAAGACTCTGATAACTTCTCCATGATGAAACTAAAAGGAGCCTTCCCCTGCAGCTAATACGTGTTACTGACATTGAATATACAATTCTTATCCTCAAAGAATGACCTGGGATAACCCAGCTAACTACTGCCTGTTATTTCAGGCAAAGCGCTTCAGTCCACAGCCCTCCAAGCTGGTCCCGCAATTGCGGGGAACCAGGGATTAAATTAAGCAGCTGTGATCAGACTTTCAAATCAGCATGGCACAGGTCACATCATCAAGAGAGGCAAGAGTGCTCTCTGTAGTCTGCCCACTCTGGAGATTTCAAAAGCTGTGGAAGGGAGAAAGCAAGAATCAGATTTTCCCAGAGTAGTGGCAGAATGTCAGCGATTTTCTGGGAAGAAGGTAAGCCTGCCACAACTTTCAGGAAGCCTAAGACTGCCTCCCACCTTTTCCCCAAGCATGATCCCCTGGAGAAGGTTGAATGGTGGGGGGGAGTTTCTGAGTCACACACACTCTGGGCTGGTGCAAGGGCATTAAGCACCCTAGGTGAATTTTACAGCCTTGTGATGGCACCACCCTGCCCTCACCATATGCAATTAAAAATCCTGTATTTATAATAAATTTTATATTAAAAAGGGACATTGAAAGTATAGTCTTCTGTGGGGAAAAAAAAAATCACAAAATATCACTTTCTTCTCTCACATATATATACACACACACACAGATGCTCTTCACACACATTTAACAGGCTGCCTCGTGCCTTAAGAAAATTCTTCTGAGCAGATCTCAAGGTTCCAATGGTGAAGGCTTGCCTACTTTAACATTTCTCTTTCACAAGCCCTATATTTTGTGGAACTCCCTCCTAGATAAAATTAGGTTAGAGCCTTGTGTCAAGTCCTTTAAGAGGGCTTTAAAAACTTTCTTATTTAGGAATGCTTATGCAGATGTATAGCTTGTTTATTTTATTTTGAATTTAGATTGTTGATTTTGTTTGTTTTGTGTACTTTTATTGTAAACTGCTATGAAATTTATGATGTCACGGTATATCAGTTTTAATAAAAAGTGGAGTACCTCAGGGATCTATACTTGGACCGGTGCTTTTCAATATATTTATAAAAGATCTGGAAAGGAATACGACGAGTGAGGGCGAGTGAGGTTATCAAATTTGCACATGATACAAAATTATTCAGAGTAGTTAAATCATAAGAGGATTGTGATACATTACAAGAGGACCTTGCAAGACTGGAAGATTGGGCATCCAAATGGCAGATGAAATGTAATGTGGACAAGTGCAAGGTGTTGCATATAGGGAAAAATAACCCTTGCTGTAGTTACACGATGTTAGGTTCCATATTAGGAGCTCCCACCCAGGAAAAAGATCTAGGCATCATAGTGGATAATACTTTAAAATAGTCTGCTCAGTGTGCTGCAGCAGTCAAAAAAGCAAACAATGTTAGGAATTATTAAGGAAGGGAATGGTTAATAAAACGGAAAATGTCATAATACCTCTGTATCGCTCCATGGTGAGACCGCACCTTGAATACTGTGTACAATTCTGGTCGCCGCATCTCAAAAAAAGATAGTTGCGATGGAGAAAGTACAGAGAAGGGCAACCAAAATGATAAAGGGAATGGAACAGCTCCCCTATGAGGAAAGGCTGAAGAGGTTAGGGCTGTTCAGCTTGGAAAAGAGACGGCTGAGGGGGGATATAACAGAGGTCTTTAAGATCATGAGATGTCTTGAACGAGTAGATGTGAATCAGTTATTTACACTTTCAGATAATAGAAGGACCAGGGGGCATTCCATGCAGATAGCAAGTAGCACATTTAAGACTATTCAGAGAAAATTATTTTTCATTCAAAGCACAATTAAGCTCTGGAATTTGTTATCAGAGGACGTGGTTAGTGCAGTTAGTATAGCTGGGTTCAAAAAAGGTTTGGATAAGTTCTTGGAGAAGTCCATTAACTGCTATTAATTAAGTTGTCAAGTTGACTTAAGGAATAGCCACTGCTATTAATTGCATCGGTAGCATGTGATCTTCTTGGTGTTTGGGTACTTGCCAGGTTCTTGTGGCCTGGTTTGGCATCTGTTGGAAACAGGATGCCGGGCTTGATGGACCCTTGGTATGACCTAGCATGGCAATTTCTTATGTTCTTATGTAGATGCTCTCACACACAAATGCTTTTACACATGGTAGTTCACACACAGATGCTCTTTCACATGCTCTCACATTCTTTCACACATATACGCCCACACATGATCACACACAACATATGCTTTCATACATATATATGCTCACATACTCTCTCACATATGCTGTATTTTTTTTTATCTGTGGTTGGATAAGCTCAATAGGCAACGGCGCAAAGGCCTCATTTTCTTTTGCTTCATGCTTGTCTCTACTGCTGCTGGCAGCCAGCACTGCCTCCCTCTCATCAGATCCACTAGCAGCCTGCACAGCTTTCTCATTTTTGCTGCTAATGGGTTGGTCTCTGCTGGTAGCCCACAGGGCCTCCTCGGTTCTTCAGCATCTCTTCTAGCTCATCAGCATGTCATCTTTTGTGCCACAGGTCTCTTCTTTAAGCATGTTAAATGAATTTGGTGACAAGGTGGTGACGCCACCAGAAGATCGTTTTGGGTGACATTTTGCAGATCCAAAATTTTGCCGTCCAAGGCAGCCTCATTATGCCTCATTATAGAATTGCCCCAGCCAGGACACAGTAGCTGTGAAAAAGCATGTGAAATTCCCAAGTCTAACCAACATTCCACCTACCCTCCGAAAAACAAAGCCCTTAAATTCTGTCACTACCCAAATCAATGTATATCAAAATTAAGAGGCCTCAAACTGTTTTGAGTATGATCTCCAAATATGCATATTGATATTAAAGTTTTACTTTCTATATTTCAGAGCAAACCCAAAAACTATGCCATGGTTTCCTAAACCTGTCCTGATAACCCCACATCAGTTGGGTTTTCAGGATATCCACAATGAACATGTATGAGGCAAGTTTGTATATATGCGGTCTCCGATGCATCTAAATTTATCTCATACATATTCATTGTGGATACCCTGAAAATCCAACTGGCTGTGCAGTCACCAGGACAGGAATAGGAAAGCCCTGGGCTAGGCCCTACTTGACAAGGTCACTAATTAGCTTTACAAAGTTGGCACAACAGGTTTATTAGTGGCTCAACAGAATCAGAATAAATGTTTGCCAATGAAATTGTGAAAGCAAGATTAGTGCTATTTTAAGCTTTGAGTAAAATCAAATGATAAAAAGGTATGCCAGTCTAAGAATTTCAGAGAACCTAAAAGTTTTTATCTGTTATTTACTGTACAAATGTTCTCATGTTAAATACTTATGTTCAAATACTTTAATTCACAAGAAATTGTATATATAGTTGGAACATACCAACTAACTCCTCTAGAAAAATATCACCAAACTGTACAACAGTTTATCTATACATCATTTTAGTATCAGCAATCAACATGCACCCAACCTTTTGGGATTTCTGTCGTTAAATCCTCTCACAACTACAAATTGTTAATTTATCCTAGAACAAACATATGGCCACAAGAGTTCTATTTAGAAAACCTGTATGAGGGATCTGCTAGTCAACTGTCTTTCCACATCCTACGTTTCCCCACAAAAGATAGGTCTAAACACAATCTAACACTATGGGCCTGATTCACCACAGTTCTTCTCGTATTCTGTGTCTATAGGACAAGACCTTGATAAAGCCCTTTATAGTGGCTTGCAAAAGTATTCTACCCCTAAAAAGTTGGTAGATGTGTGGATTACAAGTTACATTTACATAGATTGTTCCAAGCTGTATGCTTATTGCAAACCAGTATGCTGTTAAAGTAAAATTTCAAAGTCAATTCATTATTTCTCTGCATTTTTTGTAAAATAAAATTAAAAATTGAAAAATGCTGCTTGCATAATTATTCAGCCCCTGTGCTTTGGAAGCTCCATGTTTACACAGAAGATAGATATTGCCCTAACAATTGGCTTACAATTAACCTCTACCTGTGAATCATTAAAAAAGGTCAAATTTTCTGGATAAAAAGACCCCATAATTGCAGAACCATTGGTCAGACTGAATATAAAGGAAAGCTGTGAAAATGAAAAGCAAAGAGCATCTTAAGGAAATTAGAGTTATAGACATGCACAAGGTAGGAAAAGGCTACAAAATATTCAAGTGCTTGGATAATCCAGTGAACACTGCTGGATCAATTGAAATGGAAGCTGCATTATACCACCTAGACACTGTCTAGACAGACAAGGCCATCCCTCAAAAAACAGCATCAAAGCAAGGAGACGATTTGTGAGGGAAGCCACAGAGGCCAACAATCATTTTGAAGGAGCTACAAAGTTTAGTGGCTGAGACTGGAGTGGCGATGTACCAGTCAACCATATCAACAGCTCTGCATACAACTGACCTGCATGGGAGGGTGGTGAGAAAAAAAAGTTCTTACTGAAAAAAATCACATCAAAGCACGTTTCGAATTTGCCAGAAACAGTGTGACAGCTACAATGTGGGATAAGGTTTTGGGGTCAGATGAGATAAAAAGGGAGCTTTTTGGCCAAAATTCAAAACACTTAACAGGCCAATGTAATAAGACGTACGGGAGAACTGGCGCTCTGGGTCGAGCGCCTGCTCTCCCAACGCGCGATTTTATATTCAAATGAGGCCGGTCGGTTTTCGAACCCACAGACAGCAACTGCTTTTCTGTACACTTTTCCTGGTGCTTTCAAAGTGAACACCTGCCCTTGGGCAGGCTTTAATTTCTGAGAGTAAAATGTGCTCGCAAACACCACCTCTACTAAAATTATGCAATTTTAAGTCCCCTCCTCTATCATCTCAATTGAAGCCATAACATTAATAAAGCTGAACCTATCAGTTATAGCCAAAATATTTGTTGGCTAATAGACAAAAAGTTGTTATTCCATGTTAATTGCATTCCCTAGAAATTTTCTGGAAGCCTTTACACTTTACAAATAAAACAGCCATGTCTTTTTTTTTATTATAACATTCACATACATGTTATATAGTCAAAATAAAACTGCTAATGGGAGAAAAGCAGAGAAACAATACAAGTATCTAGCTTTTCAACTGACAGTTACAGCAGAACCACCAAATGTAATTAAAAAAAAAACAAAAAACAACCCAAGCATCATGCAAAGCCCCACCAATATACTACAGCAATATCCAAGGCACAGCAAGTCCTTGCTGCACTTAATGGATTACAAAGCAGATCATTAGCAATTCATGGCAGAGATCCACTCTCATAAAGAAGATATGAACATTTGATTTAAGATGCCAACGAAAAATTTCTAGTCCTCCCCTCCCCCGCCGATATAAAAGTGAACAGTCTCTGTGAAGTAACCTCCCGCAGCATTAGCATCATGCCACACTATCATGCTGAATATCCAAATGATGTTTCTTTTAAAGTTCCATGCACAGAATATATTACCAAAACTATACTCAGGAACTGACACTGCTAGTGAACTGCATCACCTTCTCCAGCTTATGTTTGCGATAATGCATTACTATTCTCGGGAGAATTTTGAGAGGATGAGAGGTAGGATAAAATCTCACATGATCCATACTAAGCACTCTACTTTTTTCTTTTTGCTAATCTAGGAATTAGTGTTAGCAGCAAGACAAGGCAATGGGAACAGAGCTAAAAAACAAACAAACAAAAAACAGCTGAATGGATGCATATAATAAATGCAGCCCATCATGGTTCAGCCTCATCTGTCAGCAAAAGATTTTGTAAAGTGGGTAAATCTAAGGGTAAAACAGACACTCATGGGAAACTGCTATTTAAATATGAGAGAAGTCTGTTCTCAGGGCATCTTAATTTTCTTCTCAGTTATTTGAATCTCATCAGATGTTTGATAACTAATGCACATCCTCTTATGTGGACAACTCAAACTCTGGTTCTTAATCAATGATAAAAAAAATAAGCAGTCCCATTAGTGAGTGCTCTCTAGACCTGTAGCATTCTTTATAGGTATCTAAAGTCTTTCCAAGGTACAGTGAAGAATAAATATTGCTCTGATAGTGATAGTGTACTAAAAAAAACAAACTTGCAATATATTAACTTTAAAACCAACATTTATATATGCTAAATTGCTCTGACTCAGGATAATACTTGTAGTGCTATTTACCTGAGATGAAAAGTAAACTTTACACAAAAAAGTAGTTAACATTTTCTCTGCATATGACAAATTTCTGCTTCCTATGTAGATCTTCAACTCTCAGCAATTCTAATCAGATATAGTATACCGTAACTAGACACAGCAAGCAAAAGGTTGGAATAAGAATAGAATATGGAAGGATCTTCATAAGGTTTTAGTGATCTTCCCCATGAAATGCCACATTAGGAATCAACAGAGCAGCTCTATAGCCACACTTAAGATGAGCATCCCCTAGCAGTTCAGTTAAATAAAATAAATTCAAAAACAAATAATTAAAGTAAGGTAGTTTCTGAAACATCAATTGAGTTTTTTAAATTATATTTTTGATCAGGCAGTTTTATTTCTGCTCATTTTGGCTTCTAGTGCAACTGGGAACAGGCCTTTATTAGGTAACATCATGAGCTTTGATTCACAACTACTTAGGGTACCTCCTCTCTTTTTATAACCTTACCTAGCCCAGTCATTGCTGCGATTACTTTGGGCCAGGAGTCACAGACTTAATAGCTCCAGAATCTGGTATGCGTACACACTTGTTCTAGCCAGTAAGGATCATCACCGAGCAATTAGTGCAACTCTCTCCCTGCTGGAAGACTGAACACCCTCCTCTGCAGCAGACCCAGCCTCTGTCTTCTCGGGGAGCAAAAGCCAGGCCAGGGAATTGAATCCAGTGTTTCTGTATGACAATACTATGCTGAATCTCCCAGCCAGCCCCAAACCGTTCAGTTTTAAAGATGATCATGCAAAATAAATCATTCATTTGCAATGTGGAGTGTCTCAGATTCAGATCAGAAACTTTCTCCAAATTAGACAGTATATTTCATGGTCTTGTTGTTTGGGCAGATGTAATATAAATCATGCGCTAAAAATCAGAACAAAATATCTCAAGTTTTATTCTACTCGTGGTACAAACCTGCAAAGCCCATGAATACAGTAAGCTAATGGCATGGAAATGCCTCATAAGCAAAAGAAAAAAGCCCACTAATCAGGAAAAGATTTTTTTTTTTTTTTTTTTTTTTTTTACACACACACACACACACACACACAAGGACCATTTGCATGTAAAATCCATGGGGTACAGTGGTTAGATTATCTACTCTAGTGGGAGTGGCCAACAACCCTTTCATAAAGTAAATCAAAACAATGCAACTGAGCAGAAATCAAACATGTCTTACAAATAATTTCAATTAATACATTTTTCTCATATGTATTTTCCCAAATAGATTTAAAAAAAGGATGACATCAATTAGCAGAGATGTCTGGCTCCCATGACCAAACTCCCATAAAAGAATACAAAAGAAAAAAACCCCTTCCGCATACCGCACTGGAAAACTGACCAAACATTTTCCTTGACATTCTAAACATGGCAGCAACAGGGGTTTTGTTTTTAAAGGATCTCTTGCAAATAAAATACAAGAACATACTCTATAGCCAAAGAAGAGAAGCTACTGTTTTTTCAGCCTCTGTTTTCTGTCTTTTCCTTGCAACTTGTTTATCCTATTGGTCCTCTTCTAGAGAAGAAAGGGTTACTTTTCACTCCAGGTTATGTTTGTCCTCCCCAAAGCACGTGGATTTGTCCTGCCATTTGTTGGAGGCTTCTCAGATTCCAGCTACAGCTGCTCCATGCAAGGATAAATCCCACTCCTCACCACTGCACACTAGAGAGATGTGAATCGGAACTGAAATCCGAACCGATTCTGGTTCCGATTCACATCTATAGAGATGTGAATCGGAACTGAAATCCAAACCGATTCTGGTTCCAATTCACATCTCTAGCCAGGTGTCCTTCACATCATAGCAGATTCCAACTGCCCAGAGAAAATACCTCAGCCCAAAGGAACTTGGGTTTAATGGACACCCCTATCTACATATTTTTCGTTTATTCCTATCCCTGAGTAGGTTTCTCACTGAATATTTCACAAACTGTTCACTCAAAATTTAGTGGCATGGGAGCAGTCTTAAAGGCTCTCCAGGATCATTGGACAGGCCCAAATAAGTTACACTCAAATTGAGTCTTCACAGCTTTCGCTTTCCTTACACCAATAAGGATCTCTGCTTAGTAACCTGCAGGACTTTCGACAAACAAAAAGCTACCAACAGTCTTCATAACAAACTTGCTTTAGAGTAGGGGTTCTAAACCCAGTCCTTGGGACACATCTAGCTGGTCAGGTTTTTAGCATAACCGCAATGAACATGCATGAGAGAGATTTGTATACAATGAAGGCAGTGCATGCAAATCTGTTTCATGCATATTTGTTACAGTTATCCTGAAAACAGGACTGGCTGGGTGTGACCTGAGGACTGGGTTGAAAACTCCTTTAGATAATTATAAAGTGAGCATTGGCAGTCTCCCGACACAGCTTCCCATGGCAGGTTCAGCCTAAAACAACCCCATGCACCAGCTCACTACCATGGGAAGCTAACTTAACTTCTGGGTAGGAGTTAAGTTTCCTGCAGAATAAAATCTATGCAAAGTTATTTCTCTTTTAGAGCGACTCCCTGCATTGCAGGGTAATAGTTAATAAGCTCATTACTCTGCAATTTGCATGCAGATATGCTAACCCTGGCCCAGATTTTAACTCATTTTACAGTGCCTTTTCTCAGCACTAAAACTCCATTATATACCAAAGTGTTGACGCTGAACTATCTGCACTAATACAGGTGTTAAAATCCATTTTAGAGTTAGTATAATTAAATCAGTCCCATAGGATTAATAATCTGCACACAGCTTTGAGATCTGCCACATATCTTGACTGATACATGAAACATGCATCTCAACCTTCAAAAAAAGACTAAAGACATGGATATTCATACAAGCTTTCCCGGACTCAAACTGATATATCTCATCCTTGCCAATCCTTATCTCCAACTACACCATGATTAACCATCTCCATTATTGTTTACATGTTTGAATTAATAACCTGTTCTTTCTCCTCTTTCTCTGCCAAGTTCCAATCTCCCTGTTATATGTAACTGCATTTTCCGCACCACTGTTTTTAGTTTATGTTTACGATGCACCCCTGTTCTATGTGAACCAGCATGATGGGACTGCGTTCTCGAATGCCGGTATATAAAAACCCAAAATAAATAAATAAATAAATAAATAAATACTAGCCAGTAACCCAAACCTAGTTCAGCCAACAGTGTACATGCATTTAAGAGATTATTTTCATTGCTTATTCCTTTTTCACTAGTGTACTTGTACAACTCATTTTATTTGTATCTATGTTATCTTATCATTGCTTATTTTTGTTTCTCACAGGACAAGCAGGATGGTAGTCCTCACATGTGGGTGACATCATCAGGATGGAGCACAATCACGGAACACTTTTGTCAAAGTTTCTAGAACTCTAACTGGCACCACTGAGCATGCCCAGCATGATACCAACCCTGCATCCAGCAGGGGTCCCCCTTCAGTCTTTTTCCATGCAGCAGTAGCCTCGCGGATCTTGGAGCTCTGTGAGTTTACCTCACAAACTTTCCTTACAGAAATAAAACTTAAATTTGTATTTTCCCCTTATCCCTGGGGTCCCCCATCGACCGCCGACCATAGGCGTCGCCGATAAGTTTCTTCCCGTTATTTTTTGGTCGGTTCCCGGACATTTTTCTCAGTGTTCGACCGTCATCGACTGCGCAATGTTTATTTTTCAAAAATCATGGCCACCGGGTTCCATAAGTGTCCCGAGTGCCCAAGTACTATGTCTATCACAGACCCGTACAACTTGTGCATACTCTTGTCTTGGACCTGTTCATGATATGCAACAGTGTATAAGCTGTTCACAAATGACTCCGAAAGGCCGGAGGGCCTGTTTGGAGAAGATGGAACTCCTTAAGGTCTCTCCATCGACTTCTACTAAACCAGCATAGTCTCAAAACCTCTATCCTCGAAGACTCCGTCGCCGAAGCCTAAATGGCAAAAATCCACTGGTGACGAACCCTCATGGTCCAAAGCATCGACATCTTCAATGCCAAACAGGGGACCGATCATCGAGAGAAGCATAGACACTGTCACCAGCAAGTGTCTCCTCCGATGTAGGAATCTGAAAGCCATCGACAGACGGAGCCACTGACCAAAAAGCCCCGAGGAGACTAGGCCCCATCCCCGTCTGGACTCGGGGCACGGAGGAGTTCCCCACCAGTATTGGTGCCAGGATCTGAAACTTCACCGCCATCAGTGGAGCCTCCGGCTCTGCCTTCCGAGCCTCCACCCCCAATAGCCGTGCCCATGCCGGCTTCTTGGGCGGGATTGGACAGGATTGTCCAAGAGGCGGTGCTTCAGGCTTTACGATCATTCCAGTCTTCACCGACACCAGTCCCCATGCCGATGCCTGATCCCACGTCGATGATGCCAGCTCCTCTTCTAGATAGACTGGACTCAATCGTCTCTTCCTGCGGTTCTAGCCGTGCCATCGGGCCCCGCGAAGCCACCGACACAGATGCAGATACCTTTATTCTCGGACGAGGAACCGGATCGGTCGATGCCCGAACCAACACCAGGACCATCGGGCGTCGTACCATCGCACCGGCCTTTGAAAACAGATGCCATCGATGCCCTCACCATTTTTGGTGCCTCCATCGATGCCACCTCGAATTCCATCGGTGCCACCTCTAGATCCGGCTGGATTTCCACCTCCACACCAACCTCAAGGTCCTGGAGGTGCCGGTGACCACCCTTATAATCCATGGGGAGTTGATTCTTCTGACACTGAATTTCATACAATTTCAAGCACCCAATTAATTTACATCTCCTGTTATATTTACCTCAAATTAAATATATTTGTATCGTTATATATCCTCCACCATTTAAGTACATCCCCAATGTATTATTTGATGTTAATTGTATACTTGTTTTAATTTATATCCATTTTGTTCCTTTCTAAATTGTTTGGATTGTAAAGCTTGTTGCTGAATTATTGTTCATTGTAAACCGAGGTGATGTTTTCTAACGTGCCACGGTATATAAAAAATTCTTAAATAAATAAATAACTGATGGTTCAGATCTTCCTTCACAACCTTCACCTCCAGATGAACGTTGACATTCCCCACCTGAAGGCTTGATTTTTGCAAATTTTTTTAAGAACATAAGAATGTCCAAGACAATTCCCTTTGATTTGCAAACAGAAGAGGATGCCAGGCATAAAACGCTTGAAGTACTACAATTTGTTGATGCACCCAAGGAGGTCATGGCAGTTCCTGTTCATGAAGTACTACTGGACCTTTTAAACTGTAACTGGGAGCATCCTGGCTCAGTTCCTCCTGTGAATAGGAAAGCTGTTGCTATCTATTTGGTACAATCAGTCCCTGATTTCCAAAAATCTCAACTACCTCACTAGTCTGTTGTGGAGTCGGCCCAAAAGAAATCTAAACAGGCCAGACCTCATTCATCAGCACTTCCAGGTAAGGAACAGAAATCCTTAGATGCCTTCGGAAGAAGGGTCTTCCATGGCTCAATGCTTATTGCTTGCATTGCAGCATACCAGCTATATACGACTCAGTACTCCAGGAATCTCTGGAAGAGAGTACAAGAGTATTTGAATCTTTACCTGATGAATACCAGGAAGGACTTAACATCCTCCTCAAGGGTTTAGATGCTGGTAAGCATGAGATAAGAGCAGTCTACGATATCTTTGACACCGCCTCCAGGGTTTCTGCAGCAGGCATCAGTGCACGACGCTGGGCATGACTTAAATCCTCTGACTTGTGACAGGAGGTTCAGGATCATCTTGCAGACCTGCCATGTACTGGTGACAACTTATTTGGTACCAAAATCCAAAAAATAGTTGACAGTTAAAAGACCACCACGACGCCCTATGTCAACTGTCTGCTCTTCCTCCAGATTATCCTTCAACTACAAAGCAATCTTTCAGACGAGATCCTCAACCGTTTCAATATAAAACCAGAAGGTATCCACCACAATCTCATCCTCGACAGTCTAAACCTCCCCAAAGAGGACAGACTAGTCAGACTAGAACATAAAAAACCCCACAAACTGGGCCAGCTTCGGGTTTTTGACTCTCCTCTAGAGAGCAACAGCCAATCTCTTCCTTCCCATGCCATTCCAGTGGGGGGCCGCTTGTTCCTCTTCTCCACTCTATGGCATACCATCATGATGGATCAATGGGTACTCTCTGTAATAAGCCAAGGGTACCATCTAAACTTTCTCATTGTACTGCCGAATGGCTTATCCCCTCTCACAAATCCAGTCACTCCCCGCTTCTTGAAGCGGAATTCTTGACCCTTCTACAATCCAAAGCTGTAGAACCAGTAACTCGGCAGCATTGGGGTCAAGGGTTCTACTCCCGCTACTTCCTGATCCCCAAACAAAATCAGGAGGCATTCGTCCTATTTTGGATTTGCGTGCCTAAACAAATATCTCAGAAAAGAAAAGTTCAGAATAGTAACCTTAGGAACCTTGCTCCCACTGATTCAAAGAACAAATTGGCTTTGCTCTCTGGACCTTCAGGAGGCATACGCACACATCGCGATATACCCGCCTCATCGCAATTACCTAAGATTCATAGTAGGTCAGTCTCATTTTCAGTACCGTGTACTACCATTTGGACTGGCATCAGCCCCAAGGGTTTTCACAAAATGCCTGGCAGTTGTAGCAGCCCATTTAAGGAAAAACAACGTCCACGTCTATCCATACCTGGAAGAATGGCTTATAAGGGCTCCAACTCAAAGGGGAGCATCTCAGTCATTCCGTTGCATAATCGATCTGCTCCAGTCACTGGGGTTCCTTATCAGCTACCCCAAATCTAATCTGACTCAGTCTCAAAAAATGTCATTCATAGGAGCAGATCTTGACACTCTCCAGGCAAAAGCGTTCCTCCCACAGTCCAGGGCACGATCCTTATCCATCATGGCAAGATTCCTTCAATCTTGCCAGACCACTACGGCTCGTCACCTCTTGACCTTACTGGGCTACATGGCGTCCACAGTTCATGTAACTCCCATGGCTCGCTTAGCCGTGAGAGTGTCTTAATGGACTTTAAAATCCCAATGGTCCTAGTCAAGTCAAAAGATGTCTCATTATCCACATCACCAATCAGTTAGTCTCTCCCTGAATTGGTTGATACAGGAGTCCAATCTCCTTCTAGAACTACCTTTCCAGCCTCCACAATTTCAAATTATACTAACCATAGATGCATCTCCCTGGGTTGGGGAGCTCACGTCCGCAACCTCCAGATCCAGGGTTTGTGGACCAAGGTGGAATCGAACCATCAGATACATTTTCTAGAACTCCATGCAATTAGATATGCCCTCTCTGCTTTTCAGGACTGCCTATCGAACAAAGTGGTCCTCATACAAACAGACAACCAGGTTGCAATGTGGTATCTGAACAAGGGGGCACAGGATCTTATCTAATGTGTCAGGATACAGCCCAGATCTGGGCCTGGGCTTTCTCCCACTTCATATTGCTGAAGGCGGCGTATCTAGCAGGTGTAGACAACGTGATGGCGGACAATCTCAGCCGCACTTTTCATCCCCATGAATGATCCCTGAACCCCACGGTAGCACAATGTATATTTCACCAGTGGGGCCATCCGCAAGTAAACCTCTTTGTGTCAATACACAACCGTAAAGTAACGACTTTCTACTCTCTGCACTGCAGCCACGAAGCTCCCCCACGGGATACCTTTGCCCACTCGTGGTCAATGGGTCTCTTCTATGCTTACCCTCCACTTCCACTCATCTGCAAGACTCTTAAGTTATTGCAGGACAAGGGAACAATGATTCTCATAGCCCCTCACTGGCCGTGTCAGGTATGGTTTCCCATCCTTCACAACCTATCAGTTCAACGTCCCATTCACCTGGGCACAGTCCCAATGCTAATAACTCAGAACAACAGTCTACTGCGTCATCCTAACCTCCAATCACTATCCCTGACAGCTTGGATGTTGAAAGCTTGACTTTGCAAGCTTTAAACCTATCCGACAGTGTTTCACAAGTCCTCGTAGCTTCACGAAAGCCTTCCACCAAGAGATCCTATCGTGCAAAATAAAAAAAGATTTTCCTGGTGGTGCGAGCCAAAGGAAATAGACCCTTTTTTCCTATTCCCTAGAAAAATTCCTGGACTACCTTTGGCATCTTTTGGAATCTGGATTACAGACTTCCTTTGAGCACACATTAATGCTATTGCGGCTTATCACAAAGGTATCGACAACACCACGATATCAACACAACTGCTCGTGGCTCGCTTCGTGAGGGGTTTACTATACCTTAAACCTCCCCTACGTCCTCCAGTTCCTACCTGGGACCTTAATGTTGTCCTAGCATAACTTATGAAGCCTCCCTTTGAGCCTTTGCATCCCTGCGAGCTTCGCCATTTCACTTGGAAGATGATCTCTCTCATAGCTATTACATCCGCTCGCAGGGTCAGTGAGTTACATGCATTAGTCACATATGCAACTTAACCTTACACTAGGTTCCTTCATGACCACGTAGTTCTCCATACTCATCCTAAATTCCTGCCAAAAGTGGTCTCTGAATTTCATTTAAATCAATGTATAACTCTTCCAACAATTTTTCCCAGACCTCACTCACAACCAGGTGAGCGAGCTCTCCACTCCTTGGACTCTAAACGTGCTCTTTTTATTTAGATCGTATTGCAGCCCACAGGACATCCACCCAATTATTTGTCTCTTTCGATAAAGCCAAATTGGGTACTCCGGTAGGGAAACAGACCATTTCCATCTGGCTAGCAGATTGCATTTCCTTTTGCTATCACCAAGCAGGTCTTCCTCTTCAAGACCGTGTTAAAGCACACTCTGTAAGAGCAATGGCAATGTCAGTAGCTCCTCTGTTCCATTCCTCTTGTAGACATCTGTAGGGCTGCCACATGGAGCTCCTGCCATACCTTTGCAGCTCATTACTGCCTTAAAGCTGGTAGACATGATTCCATCTTCAGCCAATCGGTCCTCTGTAACCTGTTTCACATCTAATATCCCAACTCCTTCCTATGACCCAGGAAGATGATCAGGCTGCCCAATTCACCAAACCTACCTCAGTTGTTGTGCCTGTTGCACTTCATTAGGTATTTTGGCTATGACAATTGGGCATCTTGTAGCTTGCTAATCACCCAGATGGGAGGACTACCATCCTGCTTGTCCTGTGAGAAAGCAGAGTTGCTTAGCTGTAACATGTGTTCTCACAGGACAGCAGGATGTTAGCCCTCAAGGAACCCGCCTGCCACCCCGCGGAATTGGGTCAGTTACGTTTTCTTATTTTACTTTTTGCTCAATCTTTACTACAAACGAGACTGAAGGGGGACCCCCTGCTGGATGCAGGGTTGGTATCATGCTGGGCATGCTCAGTGGTGCCAGTCAAAGGTCTAGAAACTTTGACAAAAGTGTTGTGTGACTGGGCTCCTTCCTGATGATGTCATCCACATGTGAGGGCTAACATCCTGCTGTCCTGTGAGAACACCTGTTACAGGTAAGCAACTCTCTCTTGAAAACACAAATTTCAATGCCTATATAAGTGTGCCATTCATTCGTATATATTTTTTTATTCCAATACATATGGCACTAGTTTTTGTGCTATTTACCATTTTAAATGTCTATTTATGCATGTTAAAATTAATTACTCATACTGGTTTTAATTACTATGTATATGCTAGCTTTTATTTGTTCATGCCAGTTTAATTTGTATACATGTGTGCTAATTGTACTATTTGCCAATGTAATATGTTATGATCAGTTATAATTTGCTCTCTCCTACCTCCGGTTTTCTTGTTGTACATCACCTTGTGTGAATCTTTCAAAAAGGCAGTTAATCATAATTAATAAAATAATTGTGGCTGTTTTCCATATACCTAATAGAGAATGTGAAACATGAAACAAATAGAGCCAATTTATTTCTTTTGCAGGACCCCCAAAACAATGGAGGAAGCTTTCCGAATTAAACAAATCCTATTCGTTTAGTTCATTAAAAAAAAAAAAAAAATTAAATTGGTCAGGGCCAGGCCTAGGCCAAAGTTTTGGGTCTTGCTTAGGGAATAGGCAGAGGCCCAAAGCAGGGGCTGTGGCCTACACCAGAGCATGACAACACTGCCTTGGCCTAGGTCTGAGGTCAGGGCCTCACCTACTCAGGGGACCACAACCTATGCCTACTCCTGGGGGAATTCTGCGCAACAAATGTAAAATTCTGCAAATTTATATTTGTGAAGATAACAATTTACATGACAGTCTAAGTAATTACGTTTTAGAATACAGAAAAAAATTACTTAGATGCAGAATTTTAAATATTTTGAGCAGAATTTCCCTAGAAATTCACTGTAGTGTCCCGTCCACTCACTCTCCGTACTCCCCTGGCCACTTTGCCCTCTCAGGCCCCAACTAATCCACTTGCCAGTATCTCTCCCCTCCACCTCTAGGCTCAACCCCTTCCAGTCCCAGAGTTTCACCCCGTTCTCAGTCCTGCCCCTCCCTCACACACATGCTCCCTCTCTCTAGTACACACACACACACACCCTCATACAATCTCCCTCCCTCACTCTCGTACACACACACACACACCCTCATACAGGCTCCCTCCCTCACACCCCCACCCCCTCATACAGGCTCCCTCCCTCACTCTCGTGCACCCCCCACCCGCCATACAGGTTCCCTCCTTCATTCTCGTGCACCCCCCATACAGGCTCCCTCTCCCACACCCCCCCCCCCCCAATACAGGCTCCCTCTCGAACACACCCCCTCATACACGATCTCCCAATCTCTCACACATCCACACTCCTTCACAATCTCCTCATATAGGCTCCCTCTCTCTGAAACCTACACTCAAGCATCCCCCCCCCCTTACCTCCCATGCTCACATCCCCTCCCCTCCTTCTCACACCCCTCCCTCCTCACACACCCCTCTCACACACCTACACATTCTCTCTTACCGGGGCCTTCATCTACGCCATGAGTGGCGCACACTCTGTTCGTGGCACACCGGGGCCTTTCATCTTTGCCGTGAGCGGAGCGCGTCCTGCAGCACATGCAGGCCTTAGTCTCTGCGCGCTCCATTTGCAGCATGCCAGGGTCTCATCTGCTATTTTCTGCGCAGAATTTGGCAATTCTGCACTGGGGGGGGGGGGGGCAAATTCTGTGCTCCACAGTAGAGCAGAATTCCCCCAGCACTACCTACGCCCAAACATAATGCTGGGGCCTCTGCTGAGACCTAAGCAAAGGCTAAGGCCCTCTGAAAAATTGTGCCAGGGTTAGGAAATTTCCCCGACCTCCTTTAACTGATCCATCAAGGATCTGATGACACAGCCAGGACAGGCCGGAGATTGGGTCCCACCACCTGGGCCTTGGCTTAGGTCAAAACCAGGACCCAGGCCTGATACCTGGCCTTGTCCTAGGCCAGAACCTGGACCTCAGCCCTAACCAAAGCCCAACACCGGGGCCTGGCCCGGAGGCCAGAATCCGGACCCAGGCCAGAGGCTGTGTCCCAATGACGAGACCCCAGCACAGAGTCAAATCCAGGCTGCCTCAGACTATTCTCTCTTCAGTTTTCTTTCTTGAAATGATATCCGCTGGGGATGCACCAGAGTAGATTAACACCAGTGTATCCTCTTCAGGGGAGAGCACCATTTTGCTATACAGCATTGGGCCTGGGTCTGGGGTCTGGCCTAAGCTGTTGATGCAAAGGGCCCTATTGTAGAGGCATGATAAAGAGCTGTCAAGAGGCAGTGAAATTTATTTTTTTTTTTTAAACAAGTCATTCTTTTCTCCTGATTTTGGATCATAAGTAGCTTTACAATTACTAACAAGTATTCTATATCATTTTTGCTTCAGTTTTGTGCTTTGCTTTTGCTATTTAGGCAGATGTCACAGAAAGGGAGAAGCTAGATAGAAATGCTGTATAAACAGAAGTGTACTGGGTCACAGAAGTTATGATTAGAAACACCAAGATTGTGCTGGCACCTCAGGCCCATAGATAACATTTATATACAAAGTGAGGATGAATTTACATGCAGAGTGAGAATGAATCTTCATACAGCCATTCAGATTTTTATTTATTTATTTTTTACTATAAACAATCATAGAAATTGTAACCTAATTTAGGGGATATATAGGATTTACAGTGTAAATCCTATATATCTTATCAGTAAAATCATTTGAGAGAGTTTTATAGTGCTTTGTGTAACACTGTTTAGTCTCTCTATAAAGTATGCCTTACAAAAGAGAAATGATGGCAGAAAAAGACCAACTGATCCTCACTTCCACCAGCCATCCAGCTATCTACCTTCCTAATAAGTGAACTATAACAGATGTTCTAATCCTTCCCTCCTGGGCATGTGCCCCTGGAGACCTATCCTCTGTGCAAAAGGATATTGCATCACCTTGAGGGCAGGTCGTAGCTAAGGGATTACTTCCTGCCTCATCAAGCTGATGCTCTCCTTCCAGGTGACCTTTCTCCTCCAAAGCAACACAGGGGCTACCAGAATGGAGGTGGGAATTCTCTATGTCCCTGAAGATGATCTCTACATACCTCTGCCTCCCTTATCTCTTCCAAGTCTGCCACTCATGCTTCACAGATTGATCTCATTGTCGAGGGTTTGGAGCAGTTTACACTTAGTGTACACATAAAACCTCATTTGTGAGATAATCATACATGTGGCACTCAGCGAAAAAGACTGGAAAACCTTCTCACTGCTGGACTACTTCCTGCATCATAATTTTGTTGATTTATCATCAATTTAAAATTTCTAAGGGAGCAGGAATGTAAAGCTAACCTAAATACTTTTAGTCTATAGATTTATTTTACATGTCTGGCAATGACCCTCAAACACTACAATTAATCTTCCTATACCTTCCTAGCTACCCAATTTGTTGACGTGTTTTGAATTAAATTGCTTCTGTATAAAATCTGTAGCAAATTACTCCTATCAAACAATTATCTTGTAAAATCAAAACATAAAACCAGGACCAAGAAAGAAAGGGGACAAGATGGCAGCGTGAACTGGATGGTCATAAGCTGCACTGGTTACCTTGAGAAAATTTACTAAGGAAAATGCCGGCTAAGAGAAAAGGAAAGGTCCGTGTCTACCCCTCAGACACAGACCCTCCCAACAGTGCAGCGCTTAATTACATCGTACATACCGGGAGAGCAATAGTGCAGGGGGAGGAAGCCCCTGCTGTGGTCAATGAAAGAGCATCGACGTCGCCGGGGGAGATCACCCTAAGTCCCCCGGATCCTCGCTTTCCTATGGTGATAACTTCCCCTGACTTCACACTGGCTGTCGCGTTGCAGAGCACTGATGCGGATTCCTGCGTCGCCGACGGGAGGGGGCCAGAGAGGAGGAGAAACCGCGACACTTGCATTGCCCGTAGGAGCCTCGGAAGCATCGGGAGGTGTGGACTTGAGATCGTTGCCACTTACATCGACCACGACCAAGGAGCTGGAGGCATATGAAAGTGTCACGGATGAATTGGGGAAGGCTACATCGGCTGGAACATCAGTGGTGGGGAAAATGGGTGAGTCCCTTCAGGTTTCCCATTTTCAGATGCCCTCAAAGCCAGTGATAATAACAGTGGAAGCAATTTGGGACCTAGTAACTGCTTTGGGTAGCATATGCAGGATTACAACACTAAGCTGGTGTATCTTAATTCTAAAATGGAAATCCATGAAGGTCAACTAAGCGAGATAAAACCACGGTTGGACACAACTGAAACAGGGTTGCAGAGGTCCCAGAACTGTAATGCAAAACTGATCAAGGATCTAAATAGTGTCTCCCGAAGGTTGGAAAGTTTGGAAAATTATTCGAGACATTTAAACCTACGTTTCCTTAATTTTCCTAAGATAGTGGGAGAATCTCCTAATATTACATTAGGAAAGTATTTCCATTACATTTTTAAATTTGAGGAAGGAAAAACCCCTTGCATTAGCAAGTTGTTCTTTCTTCCTGTTCCTGCTAAGGATAGAGCCGCCATGCAAAATCGTACAGAGATTTTGGAAAATCTGACCCAGTTCTTGGAAGACTATGGCCGAGTTCTATGAACGCACAACTCTTATGATTTCGTTTATAACTGAGAAAGACTTGAGCGAAGTCATGAAAAGATTTTAAATCTATAGAAGTTCCCTTTTTTGGATCTCAGATCCGTATATATCCTGACTTCGCATAAGTAACAAGGTAGGAGAGATTTCCTTGCTCTAAGAACCCAGGCAGTTTCTATGGGGTTTCTCCTTTACATTATGATATCCGTGCAAGTGTTGTTAAATCCCAAAGTGAATGTTACGTTTTCTTTTTGCCCAAGCAGTTAAAATAGTTTATCAATGCAAGGAGGGTTATAACAATCTCTCCTGATAATCCTAGGTCCGAGGATTCATAATGGATATGATTGCTTTATATACATTAAGCCTATTTCATGCAGTTTTTTTTTCTTATTTTCTCTTTGAAAAATGTTTCACCTCTTATCCATGTTACTTAATGGGAAAATGTATATTTCCTGGAAATCTATATTTGTTAGATTTAAGTGTATTACTGCATTTTCGTATAGTATGAATTGTCTTGCTTTGTTAAACTGATAAAAATAAAAAAACTAAAAACATAAAACCAAACAAAAACAGATAAAGTCTAGTAAACAGATAAGGTATAGCAAGGAAGTTTGATGTGCACGTTCAGTCCTCTTCTGCTGCAAGGAGTGTGGGGCCTTGAAGCTGGGGCTGTGGAGGTCAAAGTCTGGATTGCTTGCTGTGATCTCTGAGTCCTCTCCTGGGGGCTGCTGGGAATAGTATGCAGATGAGCCTTCTGGTCCTTTTCTGCTGATCTGAACGGCGGTTGATGGGCAGTGAGCAAGCTGAAGGTTCAGCTACTTCTGCCCCACACTTGAATGTTACGCTTACCCTGCAGCTTCGGACCCCTTGCCAGCTAGTTTTTTAGCCGCCTGAATCTGAGGGTATCAGGCTAACTGTCGCAACGGGATTACACCATGCAGCATCCCATGAATGTTCTGACTTCCTGTGAGTCTGCGCTGCCAGCTACAGATACAGTAGTGGCATCCAGTGAAATGGTGGACAAGTTCAATCGCTCCTCTGAGATTGCTTCTCTTCCTCCCATTCAGTTGTGGAACTGGTTTCTTCAGAGGAGGTACAGTCTTGTTCTTGCTAGACCACATATGTTCAAGTTAGAAGTCATCCAGGAAGACTAATCTAAAAGCTTTGCTTACAATTAGGATAGTTTGTTGGTCAAAAACAAGGCTTGGCCTTAAGTCTTACATGGTGTTCAAAAGTAGGCTAGTGTCATCTCTCAAAAAATACAAACCATGGAAACCAATTTTGCAGGAACTCTAATGGTCATCTTTATTTAATAAAAATGAGAATTCAGATAATATCAGAAGACAGAATATTAGATATAAATCATCCAAAGAAAAAAATGGTCACTTCTGTGGAAATGTTGAGGGCATATTTTCTTGAGGTATTGAAAGTTCCTGAAAATGTAATCCTTCCTATTCCAAAGGCTTTATTCACCTTTAAAAAATGTTTCACAAGATCTAGTTTTACTTCAAGCTTCTTTGGATGTCCTCAATTTCAAAAAAGTTGGAAAAATCTGTGGATTTACCAATACTTCCAGCAACTCTTATTGTGACTTTAGCTTTAGATTCAGTTCCTTCCTGATGTAGCAGAAAGTGATCCTGTAGCGAGGATCTACTCTACAGGTGATGTATTGTCCTTTCGCACTGAGAACAAGTCTCTCAGGGCTACTGCCCAAGAGGGAAGGGTTAGGTCTGCCACCTTCGTGCCAGGCAAGCAAGTTACCAGTTATGCATCCTAGGATTCTAAAAACTAAAAAATGAAATTTCAGATCTATTAGTTAAAATTTGTAAACTATTAAAATCATCCATTGTACTTGAAGACTAGAGGGTGGCCAATGTAACCAATATTTAAAAAGGGCTCCAGGGGTTATCCGGGAAACTATAGACCAGTGAGCCTGACCAGTGCAGGGAAAAATAGTAGAAACGCTTCTAAAGATCAAAATCACAGAGCATATAGAAAGACATGGTTTAATGGAACGCAGTCAACATGGATTTACCCAAGGGAAGTCTTGCCTCACAAATCTGCTTTTTTTTTTTTTTGAAAGCGTTAATAAACATGTGGATAAAGATGAACCGGTAGATGATGTGTATTTGGATTTTCAGAAGGCATTTGACAAAGTCCCTCATGAGAGGCTTCTAAGAAAACTAAAAAGTCATGGGATAGGAGGTGATGGCCTTTCGTGGATTACAAACTGGTTAAAAGACAGGAAACAGAGTAGGATTAAACGGTCAATTTTCTCAATGGAAAAGGGTAAACCGTGGAGGTCCTCAGGGATCTGAACTTGGACCCAGTGCTTTTCAATATATTTATAAATGATCTGGAAAGGAATAAGACGAGTGAGGTTATCAAATTTGCAGATACAAAAATATTTAGAGTAGTTAAAACACAAGCGGATTGTGATACATTGCAAGAAGACCTTGCGAGACTGGAAGATTGGGCATCCAGATGGCAGATGAAATTTAATGTGGACAAGTGCAAGGTATTGCATATAGGGAAAAATAACCCTTGCGTAGCTACCACCCAGGAAAAAGATCTAGGCATCATAATGGATAATACAGTGAAATCGTTGTCTAAGTATGCTGCAGCAGTCAAAATACAAATTATAGGAATTATCAGGAAGGGAATGAGTGCACCTTGAGTACTGTGTACAGTTCTGGTCACCACATCTCAAAAAAGATATAGTTGCACTGGAGAAGGTACAGAGAAGGGCGACCAAAAGGATAAAGGGGATAGAAAAGCTCCCCTATGAGGAAAGACTAAAGAGGTTAGGGCTGTTCAGCTTAGAGAAGAGAGACGGCTGAAGAGGATTATGACAGACATCTTTAAAATCATGAAAGGTCTTGAATGAGTAGATGTGAATCAGTTATTTACACTTTCGGATAACAGAAGGACTAGGGGACATTCCATGAAGTTAGCAAGTAGCATATTTAAGAGTAATCGGAGAAAAGTTTTTCACTCAATGCACAATTAAGCTCTGGAATTTGTTGCCAGAGGATGTGGTTACTGCAGTTAATGTAGCTGGGTTTAAAAAAGGTTTGGATAAGTTCTTGGAGAACTCCATTAACTGCTATTAATCAAGTTGACTTAGGGAATGGCCTCTACTCTTACTGGCATCAGTAGCATGGGATCTTCTTAGTTTTGGGGTACTTGCCAGGTTCTTGTAGCCTGGTTTGGCCTATGTTGGAAAAAGGATGCTGGGCTTGATGGATCCTTGGTCTGACCCAGCATGGCAATTTCTTATGTTCTTAAAGTTTAAAAGTTCTTATTTATCCTGTTTCAAGAGTGACCCAGGCTAAAAGGAAGAGATTTTTGTTTTTACGAGCTAGAGTTTTGTAACTGGGTGCTCTTTTTTGGCTTAAATTTCCTTGTAAATGTGTTGCAAAATTTCAAGGGGGTCAAATGCTTTTTTATCCCCTACTAGTTATTTGTTTCTTGAATGAGAGGCAACAAAAGAAGAATAGTTCCAAGATCTCTATTCATGGAGCCACTTTCCATTTAGTTAGATGCTATAGTTTGTATTTGGATTACATCAGTGTTCTATCATTGTTTTTGTTATGTAAAGTTTAAGATCTTTATTTTTGCTTTGATCTTGTGAACTCCTCCCTCTCTGTTTGTAGACCGACATGGTATACATGTTATATATTACCTAAGTTTGTTGTTCTTTGTATGACATTTTCTTTTCCTATTGCTGTTTTTTTTTTGTTTTGTTTTTAACATGGGTTCTACTTGTATATTTCTGAAAATTGATATAAATAAAATATAAAAAATAAAGGAAATAATCACCTAACGTCAGTCTGATTTAAGAAAGGCAATATAATATAATAGGGTTTTCACTCCCTTCTGGAACTTTTTTATAATCCGTTTTTTTACTAAGGTCTCCCAGAAGGCTATTCCAAAGGGTCAGGCCCAGGGCAGAAAACACCCTTTTTTGGGTACTTGATAAAATTGCACAATTTTGTCAATTGGTGCGACTTCCCTCCCTTCACCAGCTTCTTTCCTGCTGCCACAAACAACCTGGCAAATTAAAACAGGAAAGAGACAGTTTTCTTTTAAAAGTCTTTTAAAGTGCACCTAGCACTCTTCCCTGATCCAATTCTCTGGTCATGCGATCTAAGAAATTTATCACATTTATCTAACAAGACCTACCTTTGGTTAAACTATGCTGCCTCAGATCTTGAAATCCAGATTCTATAAACTGCATTATCCTCCATTACTGATTCCATTAATTTTCTGACAGAGATAAGACTAACTGGCCTGTAGCTCCCATCCTCCTTATTTCTGCTTTTGTAAATAGAAACCAGTCCTCCACAACTACTTCCGCCTCTCAAGAACCAATGAAAAAGGTCAGCCAGTAGACCAACAATCTCAGTTATCTTGGGTGCTGTGACTGCCTGAACTTCATTGCTGCTATGCCCAGCTCTCAAAGTGAGTCATATCCAGTGCTCAGTGCATACTCTCCCGGCCTCACTCAGCCTGAAGATAAGAGGCTAGAAGGACTCAAAGGAGGAAACTTAGGAGAGTTGGGGAAGATGAGGAGGTACTGCATGCACTGCACAAAGCGGGGCCGATCCATGCCCTATATGCTGTCCATTAATTATCACACCCAAGGCCTCATGGTGTAGCTAGGAAGAAGCATGCATGATTACACGTTTTCTCAGCAAGGAGCTCCTCCAAATGTAAGAGCCATGACTTGTGACACTTATTGCTATGAGGTGCAGAAAGCAGAACCCAGGTGATCTGGATCGCAGCATTAGACAGTGGTGACTTTTCTGTGGAACACGTGATTAGGTCTGAAGGCACAATGGTTAGGAAACATTGGAGTAAGGCATAATGCTGCTTCACATATGCGAATGTATCTACTCCGTCAAACACAAAGTTCTACAATATAACATGGTTACACCACATGCACCCCAACCACATATACACTGTAAACATGGAATACACTGAAAATACTGCTTTGAGCAATTATATGCACGAATTGATCACTCAAAAGTCTCTCAACTGACAACAAAACTTTCACAAAGAAACCATGTATTTAAAATACAACCTTATTTCACATTCAAGGAAATTAAGAATCAAAATTTACCTGCCGTGCCATGTTTTGCGCAAACTCTAAAATGTTTAGAAATTCAGAGTGATCTGTTAAGCAGCATCATGTGGGGCACAGTGTAAAGCTCTGGTTCACAGCTTTAAGGCAAGGCAGCTTTAACAGTCACTGCCGACATCATAATGGGCTCTGGTCTCACAGATTATATGCATTCAGAAACAGGTGAGATTATTTGCCGTCAAAGTCATATCGTTGGGGACTAAGAGGCAAATAGAGAGACTCAGTCTTGTGCCTTAAAGGCCATCCAACTTTCAATCATGCACTAAAAATTTGAAGCCATACAGCAACACTATAAACTAGCAAACTTTTTTTTTTAACTTTAAAAAATGAAAAGAAAAAAGTGATCACCTGTTTAAGCATTTTAGCAAGAATGCTTCTCATTCTTGTTGAAAGAAAGTTAAGTAGCTGACATGTTCTAACACAAACTGTGGCCATCTGATGATATCCAAAAGTTAATAAAAAATACTGGTGAATAGTACAAAAGGATTAAGATAATTGAGAAAGTGCAAATTCCTCTCCAAATATAGGATCTTCTAAATTTGTGGCCAGACATTATTGAACAAACCCAGAAAAAAAATGGAACCAGATCTTATTTTTCTTGCTAGAATAATTATTGTAAAATATTAGAAAACTCTGTATCCTTAATGAGAAAAATGGCAGAAGAAACTGACCACAATATTATAACACTACAATAAACTTATGGTCTTTTAGGCTACATTACTAGATTATATATATATATATATGAAAAAAAAAAAGATTTAAAAAATCAAAAAGGCACATGAGTTTATATTCAGCTGGATTGATGTAGTAAACTGGCGGTGGTGATGGGAGCAGGGAGATATCCAGAAAGGTGAATATCTAGCTTCGCTGTTCCCTGTGGCCTAACAGCCATGTTTATAGCTGTTTGGATTACTGTGGGGTCTTGAGGTTGGAAATGGGAGGAGAGGTATGCTGGAAGCTAACTAAAGAGGGATATTGAAAGTTCAGTTACTCAGGGTGGAGTACAACGGAAGAATGTTTTGGATAAGAAGTAATATTCTCCAGGCAGCAAGGCTTGAAGCTGGGATATAACTTTGGCAATATTGATAGGAATAACTGGGCAGATTGGATGTACCAGGCTATTCCTCTTTTAAATTGGTACTATGCTGGAGATCCATTGTTCATCAATGGATTGTTCAGAGGATCTTACCTTTGCCTTTGACGAAGCAGATAAAAACCTAGACCTCTCCAGCCCAGACACAGCTTTACAATCCTGGAACAACATCACCACCAAGATAGCTGATGAAATCTGCCCTTTAGTACACAAAAAAATCCCTTTATCGATCACAGATAAAAAACCATGGTACACTGATGAACTCAAAAAGATCAAGCAGGACCTCAGATCGAAAGAGCGCACCTGGCGCAAACAACCCTCCCCCGCACACACAGCAATATACAAACACACACTTCACAATTACAGACAAGCCACCCTCCAAGCCAAAAGGGACTTCTACGCTGCCAAAATTCACGACTACCAATTCAACTCAAATGTTCTCTTCTATGTTGCTGAGCTCACAAAGTCCCCACTCCCCAGCTCCCAAGAAGAAAATACAAACGACAAATGCGTAGAACTTGCAAAATACTTCCAGAATAAAATTGACAAAATACTCCTTCGATTCCTTACCAAGCCCTCCCCTACCTCTCCCCTACCTAACAATGACAATGGAATCACTCTTCAGTCTTTCGACATCACAACCTCCCTGGAGATAGAAAACATACTAAAAAAGATGAAACCGGCCTCCCACATCTCAGACACCATCCCCTCCAAAACCCTCCTCGCCATACCCACCTCGATAGCTAAACCCCTAGCTGATTTAATCAACTGCTCACTTATGTATCGCAAAGTTTCAGACCCCCTTAAACTCGCTGTTGTCAAGCCCCTACTTAAAAAACCCACATTAGACCCCAATGACCCCTCCAACTACCAGCCCATTTCTAACCTGCCTTTTGTCTCTAAAATCTTTGAAAAGGTAGTCAATACACAACTCTCTGACTTCCTCGAAGCCCATAACATTCTGCACCCATCTCAATTTGGCTTCCGTAAAGGTCGCAATACTGAAAACCTCCTGCTAGCAATCACCACACCATCCATATAGGCATGGACCAAGGAAATTCATACTTACTCGCCTATCTCTGCAGCCTTTGACACAGTCAACCACCAAATTCTTCTATCCTGGCTGTCAGAGATAGGCATTTCCGGCACAGTGCTCTCATGGTTCACCTCCTATCTTACCCAAAGAGAATACCTAGTAAAAATTGGCAATTCTGAATCCCCACACATCCCCCTCATGCAAGGTGTTCCACAAGGATCCTCACTATCCTCCACCCTTTTTAACATCTATCTCCTCCCTCTCTGCTACCTACTTTCTGACCTAGGCCTCAACTTTTTCCTGTATGCGGATTATGTACAAATCCTCATCCCCATTCAAAAAACCCTCAAGGACTCCCTGCAATTCTGGGATTCCTGATTAGTCTCCATCAATACCCTTTTAGCCAACCTCCAGCTTGCACTTAATGTAGCAAAACAGAAATCCTTCTCTTATCTAACAATCCTGAACTCACATCGCAGGCCTCATCCAAGTTCGCCACCACAACCCAACCCCTCTTACCCTCTCTGTAAGAGACCTAGGTGTTGTATTAGATCAACATCTTAATTTTAAACCCCACATCAAATCGCTACTAAAAGGAGGTTTCTATAAACTCCACATCCTCAAAAAACTGAAGCCCCTCCTCCACGCCCAAGACTTCCATCTAGTTTTGCAGTCCACCATTCTATCTAAATTGGATCACTGCAATTCCCTTCTTCTAGGCCTCCCATACACTACAATTAAACCCTTACAAATCCTGCAGAACACCATGGCAAGAATCATCACAGACACTCGCAAAAGAGAACACATCACCCCCATATTAAAAGATCTGCATTGGCTCCTCATCACTTTCCGTATATAATACAAAACCCTCACCATTCTCCATAATATGCTCTTTACAAAAACAATCCCACATGGCTTAAGGAAATGCCATGTTTCCGTGTCTCTAATCGCCCTACTAGAACCACCCTCGCTGGCACCCTCCACACCCCACCCCTCAAAACTGCGCATCTTTCCCTCACCAGAGAAAGAGCATTTACCATTGCTGGCCCCTCCTTATGGAACTCACTCTCCCCTTCTCTCCCACCTTGAACCTTCTTTACTCAATTTCAAAAAAGGCATCAAAACATGGCTCTTCCTGTAGGCCTACCCAGATGCAAATCAAACCTAAACCGCTCTGTTTTCCCTCCCAATTTCAGATACGCTCTGTTCCCTACTACCGATGTTCCCTAAGGAAATGTTGATTATGTAATTTATTGAAATGTTATTAATAAGTTAATATTGGGGACGGAGCAGAGGACTTTTTTCATCTAAAAGGATTCCTGATTACCTGAGCCTGGTTACCCTGTTTGGAGGGGTGGAGGAGACGCTTCTTCCCGGCCCCCGGAGCCCCGCCCACGAGTCGACGACGCCGACGTCATCAGCTGGGGACTGGTAGTATAAAACCCGGTCTCCCTCGGCGTTTGGTGGACGGAGCAGAGGACTTTTTTCATCTAAAAGGATTCCTGATTACCTGAGCCTGGTTACCCTGTTTGGAGGGGTGGAGGGGTGGAGGAGACGCTTCTTCCCGGCCCCCGGAGCCCCGCCCACGAGTCGACGACGCCGACGTCATCAGCTGGGGACTGGTAGTATAAAACCCGGTCTCCCTCGGCGCTTGTCGCCGTCCCGGCGCGTGTCGCTGTAGACTGGAGAACTAGGCTGTTTCGAACATAAGGGAGAATTTAAGACCGCTCTCCAACTTGAAGCATTTCAGTCGCTCCTGCCTTTTGTTTTCCTTGAATTTTAACAATAAAGAATGCCGCACAAAAGAAAGGGGAAGGTGAGGGTTTACCCACCCGAGCCCTCACCAACCGCAGGACAGCGAGTAATTACTGAATATGCTTCACCCATTTCATTAGGAACAATGAGCCCCGCTAGCGGTATGGGAAGAGGAATTCCATCACCGCTTGGGGAAATATCATTGTCCCCCCCAGAACCACGATTACCGCCGAATGCTACCTTTGCAAGTACATCCGGGCAAGTTGAGTCGCCAGTGCAAAGAGTCACAGAAGCGATTTCTCTGGGCGGACTGCCGGGAAGTACTGCGAATATGGAGGGATCACCTAATACCTCGAACCCTCTCGAAGCTGCACCAAGGAGTGAGTATCAAAATGAGGATATGATGCAGAAAGTCAGAACAACTGCGGGTGGAGGAGAGGTTGCAGGTGGCCTAGTAAGAGGTCCCATAGAGGTGAAAAGACCGGTGGAAATCACAATAGAGTCCCTTTGGGAATTGGTTGCGGGGTTAACCATGGCGTTTAATGAGCAAACTAAAAAAACGGAGGAAATTTCACTCAAAATGGACTCTATCGAAAAGCAATTACATTTGAGGGGAACAGAACAATTGCAAGAACTACAGCAAGTAAAAACAGATTTAAAACAAATGTCTGATATTAATGCTGTATGTGTGAAAGATCAGGTAGTCCTAACACGACGGCTAGAATCTGTGGAAAATTACCTTAGACAGTTAAACCTAAGGGTTTTGAACTTTCCAAAAGTGGTGGGGGGAAATCCCCTTACTGACTTTTAAGAGATATCTGAAAGAAATTCTACAGATTCCAGAAGAGCAGATACCGGCTGTAAAAAAGATTATGTTCTTAAGACAAAGACAGAGCCAAATACAGATGTCCCCAGTAGGGGATGTTGGGAATTTTAATAACTTATCCGAGTATTTGGAAAGCTCTGGATTTGAAATTAGTGAAAGAACTATACTCTTTGTGTCTTTGTTTTCAGAGTCTGATAGAGCCCTAATTATGAGATACTATTTCAAAGCAATCAATGTAACATATTTGGGTGGATTAATCCGTATTTTTCCCGATCTTTCCAGGGTTACACAACTACGCAGAAAATCCTTTATAATAATGCGCCCTGAAGTTATATCTCTTGGTGCAAATTTTCTTTTACGATATCCAGCGAGATGCGTAGTAAAGTATTCTGGGAATACATATATTTTCTTCAACCCAGAACAGTTAAGAGGCTTTATAGATGCCAGAAAGGTACCCCCTGTAACCTAAAAGATCTGGTTCTAATTTATAAGTAGGAATGGATAGTTAAGAGAGTAGTGGTTTAATTCTCTCTTTTTTTCTTTATTATTTTTCTTCTGTTTCTCCTTCCCAATTACCAAGAATTAATGGGGATAATTTTCTCAGTTTAAAAAATGGTTGTATTATTACAATGTATGGTGTAATATTTTACTTTAATATATTCCCCTAGATTGTACGCAAAGAATTCTTTGTTTATAAATATGTAAAATTTGAATAAACAAATTAAAAAAAAAAAAAAAAGTTAATATTGTTTATTACAGTTCCTACATATGTTTCTCACACGCTCTCTTTCTTCTTGCTCCCTATGCTCTTGTCTTAGCCCGGCCCCCTCTCTCCCTTTTTCTGACTGCTCCCCTTCCCCCTTCCCTGTTTTTTGTAATTTTTCCTTCTGCTGGAGTTGATTGTAAACCGGTATGATGTGTCCTACGAATATCGGTATATTAAAAGTTCATAAATAAATAAATAAATGGCGGATTGATAGTCTGTGGTGTGGCTGCTCTATCGGGCAATTTTCTTTAAAATACTATTACTTGCTTACTATTTCTTTCTGAATGGGCAGAAAGCGGAAACAGAGGTCAGGGCCATTCCCTGCAGCCTCTCCAATTTCCCTGGCGGGCCCGATGGATGCTCACGTCGTGCGCAGCAGTTCAGCATCGGGGATCCAGCCGCTGGAGGGAGTGGGAGGGGGATTGGAGCTCCCCTCTCTGCAGCCGTCAGAGT